>NC_057862.1:409069418-409425668 GCF_019393635.1 Dromiciops gliroides
CATATATGAGGGTTCAGATGCAGGGAATAAGGAAAGGGCAGTAATGGGGAAGATGGGAAGGCATAAGAGTGAGTCCTTAGGATATATGATGATTATGATCATAGGAGCATCGGAACTATACTAAGCACTAGAGGAGATAGGAACTATTTAGATATAATCCTTTCCTTCAATTGATGTCATTGTCTTGAGTGGGTTGTCTCCATTTAAAAAGAAATCTGTGCATACATACAACTGGGCTGGTCTTCACCTACAAATGCTACAGGTATTATTAGCAGAATCTACTATTAAACTATACTAAAGACCTTCCAGGGACACATACATAAAAAGGAGGGTCAGAGGCCATTACTGTTTACTTGAACAATGGGAATATAAAGTGAAAAATTAATTCTAAAATGAACTTCGGGACAATGAAAATTTAAGGCTCCCAGTAAATTTTCCCATGATGAGGTTTCTCTACTATAGATAAATACCAAATCATATGCTACAAAACTGACATTTATGTCTTTGGTGGCAGAGTATTTAATGGAAAAAAGCAATATTTCTCATGATAAGCAAACAGTGAATACTGAATAGAAGAAATAAAACAGTAGGGAAACTATTTTTGGAATATGCTAAACATATATTGTTCCTATGAAGTCTAGGAAGCTTTAGGTCAGATTTAGTGATTCAAGAAAGGAGGGTACAGCTGATAAAAAAGACATAAATTAAGCCTCAAAAAGTTGGATCAGCAATAAAGGTAAAATTGCTAGGGACTGAAAAAATATGGCATCATAAAATCTTGGAAAACTGTTAACCTTGACTATAAAGCTTTGTTTAAGGCTCTGGTAGAATGACTCACACCTTCAGAGGACCTCCTAATTATAACACTCATTACACAGTATGCACCTTGGAATAGTAACTTATACTTTACAGCTTGTCTCAGAGAAATGTTTTACTGTGGTAATAAAGTATTTTTTTAGCTGCAATATCCTACTATGTGGTCAAGAGGTTAGAACTGAAAAGACTGAAATAAACAGGTCCGAATATATCACGATGGAACCTACTGTTCTTAAATGTGATTTTAAATGTCTCTAAATCTTCAAGGAAAAAATTTTAATGGGCATAAGGATGAAGGTTATGTTCTATACTGAGGGAGAATAGTAATGTCTTTCCTCATCAAAATAAAACAGGGGAAAGGATGGCAAATAAAATAAATTATATTTCAGAGCCAACAAATACATTTTTTCCCAGTTAATCTTTTAAGGTAATATAAATAATTAACTAAGTTTCTCTGGAAAATAGAGACTAATCTTTAATGTACATATGCAAAACTACCCCTTTCAAAAAGGAGGCAGGATTCTTGATGAAAAGAATCAACATCAATGTAGCCTTCTTTGCCTAATTTTAATTTCTGATGAAAGTTATTTGTGTAAGGTAAAAGCAGTAAAGCCTTAAAAGGACCAAACTTCTAACCTACTTCCTCCCCTCCCTCGATGAAAACCCCCAGATTTCCACAGAATCAATGTCTACTTCACTCTCTGTTACTATTAGAGTGAGTTACTCTCTGTTTCACTGAGCTAGAGATTCACCTCTTAAGGAGAATCAAATTGTATGTATGGAGATAAAGTATAGTTTAAGGTATTTTGCATGAATTCACAGCTGCTTAAACCCACTAGATTTGATTTTGCAGAGTGAGTTCTTCCTTTTGTTCATCCTTCCTTTTCTTAGAGGACCAATGACATCACAGATGGTAGCTTGACTTGCTCATGAATTGGACTTAAGTGAGGCAGAGTTGCACAAAGTCATCAGCCTCACTCTCTTTTTCAGTCATCAAAGTCAAGTGGCAAAACAAGTCAGAATGACTGTCAGTGGCCCAGCATACAGTGGATCACTAGGTCTGGCCAAGCACAGTACCTGCCTCATGGCCATTGAAACAAATTGTTCTCATCCACCCATTCTACTGGTAGAAATCTTCATATACATGGAATAAAGAGCCCCCTAAGTCACCAACTATGTTTTACTTAGGCATATTTGGAGTTAAATGTTTGGGTTTTTTTGCACAACACTGACTTTTCTCAAAGAACCAAACAATGTCTTTATGGCCTAAGTTTTAATGCATCTTCCAAAATGGTTAGCTTACTATACTTAAGGCAGAGCTCATTCAAGGGCTCATCCAACTTCAACAACCCCACCAATACAAATGAAATGTCTCTACTTACCCAATCCGTATCTTCAGCATACCACTAAATAGTTCAGGATTATTAGATATGATCCAGCCAATATGAATGACGAGTTCCTGCTGAACGACAGCTTCCCTTTCATCATGTGTATTACACTTATAATAGATAATATTCTTAATCACTCCTGGAGACAAAGGATTAGAGATCACCTCTTCTTCATGCCCAAAGGCCCCCAGAGTTACCTATGAATGAGTTAAAACATCAGTGTCAAAACCCCTTGGCTACTAAAAGGTGAAATAAAATCAAAGTCAGGCTGGGTTGAATTTCACTGTACAAGCTAAGGATGCAGGGTAAGTGTTTAGCTGTTTGGGTTATTTATGGGAGTTATTCTCAAAGACTGATCTGTAAGTCTCATGGTGATCTAATGGGTGATCCAAAATACAAGGGTACATAAGGCAGCAAAGGGACTAAAAGGTTTAGGGTAGAATGTGTTTTTTTTATCTTGAGTGAACTTAGTACCTTACATTATTGGGCAGATTGGTTATATTGCCATTACCAAATTACATATGAAGAACTGTAGTTTGATCCTACCATTTCTCTAGCTTGCACTGACATCTACCTTCCTCTGGCCTCTTGCCACATTTAAAGTTTAGACCCTACAATTTAGCCATTGATTAATAACTATTTTGCGTTGCTCTGAGATGATTTTTGATGTGTAAGAGTTATCTTCCAAAGACAAGATCACAAGTTCTTAATGGACAGATATCTCTTTCGTAGGCAGCAGTATAACCTAACAGAGCTCTAGGAACACTGTCAGTGGTCAATAAATGCTTGTTGATTCATCTCTAGATTACAGGGAAAGGTGACAGAGGGAACACAGAAGCCGAGGAAAGAAAAAGTCTTAAAGAGGAAAGTCCTAATGAAAAGCACTGTAAGATACTTTGTTTTTGTTTTTGTTTTTTGTGGGGTTAAGTGACTTGCCCAGGGTCACACAGCTAGTAAGTGTCAAGTGTCTGAGGCTGGATTTGAACTCAGGTACTCCTGAATCCAGGGCCAGTGCTCTATCCACTGTACCACCTAGCTGCCCCACTGTAAGATACTTTGATCTCACTTCCTCTCCTGTTTTCTACTCCTACATAAAAATCCACAGCTGACCATACCTCCATCTCCCTTACCCCCACCCCACCCCACCCCATATCCAGTACATGATGTCAGGAGTAAGTGTAACAAAGAGAAGGATAAACATAGTACCTGAGGAAATTATGAATTTTTCAGATGGGAGGGAGAAAGTAGTTTAGGCATTCTGGAGTCTTTTGGCCCACCAAAGAAGTCTTTGGACCGAAAACTGAACATCATCTATTTATTATATCACATGTGGTAGCTATTAACTGGTTCAAATGTTGTTACTTTTATTAAACTGGAAAACCAAGATCCATGACATTCTTCCCTGTGGAAGCAGTAAAACTAAATAATCACTTCATTTCAATCTGTTGCTTCAATTCTCAGGCAGGAATGAGCTGACCTGAAATTTAAATATCCTATTCTGATTCTTACTTGCTTTTAGGACTGAAAACACTATGCCAAAACTTTAGTTAAAATGTAAGATGCTGAAATGCAGTCAATTAATCAGTGTCAAGAGCTTGGCCAACTAGGAGCAAAGCTTTTTGTAGCAAAGCTTTATATATAGTGGGATACCTGAAGTAGTTGTGGGTTACCTTTCTTGGGCTATGAATAACAGATATTCAATGTAATATTCTTGCTTTATGAAGAATGCCTCAAGACAATAACCTCATAACAGTCAGAAGTTCTGTGAAACTGTCAAAGAATCAAAGGACTGAAGCAACCTCTTGAGATTATACAGAGATCTCCAAAGGCTATCAAAGTGTTTCATATGGATCAGAGTTAACAAGTTTTATGATAACCTAGAGATCAAAATTTAAGGGGAAAACAATTATAAATGAACATTCATTTTCTTCTGGCATTTTATTTTGAAGGACAGCACAGTCCAGTGAAAAGAGCATTGGACTGTATAGCAGTAAACTTAGATTTCATCAATGAGTACTTTGGGAAAATCACTTCCAAGGGCCTCAGTTTTCCCTATCAAACAAATGAGGATAATAGTGCTTGTTCTCTATATACTACAACAACAACAATGAATAATCAATACAGAGAACTTCAAGGTTTGCAAAATACTTTATAAACATCTTATTTTATCTTCAGCAATTCTGGGGGGTGGGCACTATAATTATCCGCATTTTACAGGTGAGGAATCTGAGGCAGGCAAAGGTTAAATGGCTTGCCAAGGTCATAGAGGTGGTGTCTGAGGCTGAATTTGAACTCAGGACTTCTGGTTCCATGTCCAATGCTGTATGACCTAGCTACTTCATAAAGGATGCTGTGAAAACAGAGGCAATAAGAAGTGTGAATGCAATTTGAGCCATTTAAGTATAGTTATATTTAAAGCCAATTACTACTTAATTCTTGTTATTATATGTTATCAAAAAGAACAAGTAGTTGTTATTCAAAAATATTATAAAAGCTGGATATCAAGACCTCATCACTTAAACTTTTAATACTAATTAAAAGACCTGAGATGTGGGTCCTAGGCTCATTCAGCCAAAAGGAGTTAAAAATGATTCAAATGATTAAACCTTACCGTGTTGATGGTTTGTTGTATTTACTGTCAGGAAGGCAAGTAAAGCACACATTTTCCCAGATAAGAAAATGGAAGCAAGCAAACTGTCATAACCAAGTGAAGATTAAGCCAGGCAAGCCAAACACTGAACAGAGGAAAGAAAAAGTGTTGCCATTCCCCATGCTACAATCCTCATGCAATTCCTTCCTACTGTGTATCCCTGTTGTGTTCCCTTCACTCATCTGAACAAGAGCAGTTCCTTCGTACCTAGAACTTAATTTTGATTCATTTGACATTAGCACCCATTTTGTACTGTAGAAAATCCAGGAGAAAGTCAAAGTTCCAAAGGAGCTAGAATGAGAAAAGGACATTACCTACCTACTTAACACACAGGTAATGTTTTATTTTTGACTTTGCTTAAGGAACCTTCAAAATATTATTTTGTTTTTAAAGAACTAGTCAGAAGTCTTTCTACGAATTTTATTCTCAGGACTGTGATGTATGGCACTGAGGGTTTTCAGAGTAGAACCAGGGAAACAATTTGAATAGAAATATCTTTGATGAGGCCTTGATTAGAGTCTAAAAGGTGCAGACTTACCTGTTTGCCCTGAACTAACACATTAGTAATTGAAGGTGCAAGGCTGTCCACTACTTTATTTAAAAGACTCGCTGCGCAGCGCACAACCGACCTAGAGCAAAGAAGAGAGCAATCCCATTGGATGTTGAATGCTATTTTCATAGATTCAAGTCATGTTTGAGGGCAGTCTCCAAATGGGGCTATTTAAAAAGACGCATTTTTTTTTTCATTCAAGTAACTTTTAACAAATTACAGTGGATTATGTGGATTCATTTGGGTAAATATCACAGTGGGGATGGAGGGAAGAGTTGGAACTTACAAACTACAGGTAATATATACATCAATAGCTGGCAGTTCTTTTCTGTATCAATCTGCTTGTGCTAAGAATAAATGTGTTTAACCAAACTATTCATATATTAATATATTAAAGGATACACTATCAATAACTTTTTTAACTTTCCAGAAGAAAATTCATTTAAAAATGTCAATGGAGTCTCATGAAGTTATTTTGGGGTTCTATGCTAAAGTGCTTTATGATAAATTTCCTTGGGTGGTAATTAATTCCTTTTGAATGGGATTCAAAATGGATCATTTTGTGCTGAAACCTGCTCATTAGTGAATAGCAATATAATGAGATTGTCTTCCTCATCTTCATTCCAACCACAAATATTATGGCTACTGCAAATGGTAAAACTGGCTTGAAAGTTCTATTAAGAGATGTGCTAAAATGGATTAAGGAATGATTCCCACAGCCATTTTAGAGTTTCTGAAAAGTCTTCAGAATATGGGAACAACAGATATTGCTCTTCTTGTTTTTAAAGCACAGTATGTGCAAATCCATAATCTACACAGGAGTCAAACAAAAGTACTTCTTGCTCAAAGGCAAAACTTCTATGTGGAACTATTTCAGTGAATGAAAGAATGTAAAGTACTGGACTTTAAACTGTTTGTCATTTTCTGGCTGTCATACACTTAAATTTACCTGATGTGAAGGAGCATGTACATTTCTGGGCCTTTATTGAAAAGAAGGGACAAGGGAGAAAGGTGCCAATAACCAAGGGAGTTAGTGAGACAACAGGCCTCCTCTCTGTTTCTGGGAAGGAGGCTGTCCTCTCCCAAACACTACAAGACTGAGAAGAAGGCATTTCCAAAGAGCATAGATTTATTTCATCCAACGCAGATAAGCTCACACATGTCAAGCAGTACCACTTTCCAACCTGCACACAGTTTTACCTGTTTCCCATGTACCAATAAAGTAGTAATGTGGGGGGCTATAGAGGAAGAAAATTTCTGGGTAAATGCAGCACCATAGCGCACCGTCAACCTAAGTGGGTCACAGGACAACCACCAGAGGGAAAATAAAAGAAATAAGATTTCCAAGATTTGGTCCTTCTGAACAAAACAGCACTTGAAATGTATGCCAATTTTCTCCCCTCCCCAATTTAATATAATTCTAATTTTTTGACAGAAAGGGTTTAAGATTGGTCTTATCCTATCAAAAACAAGGTAGCAGGCCTACATTTAAAAATCTAGTGGACAAAATTCTCTTGGTTACAATGCTTTTCTCCAGTGAGAATATTAGCATGGTGAAATTTGAAAGATGTAGCCATTGGATTTACTATAATCTCATGAGTGGTTAAAAAAAGACAATTGAAGTCAATAAGCATTTCTGAAGCTCTTACAATGTGTCAAATATTGTGCTAAGTGCTGAGAATGCCAAGAAAGGCAAAAGACTGTCTTTATTCTCAAAAAACTCACAGTTTAAAGGGGGAGAAAATATGCAAACAACTATGTGTAGACAAGTCATCTACATAGGAAATAATCAACAAGAAAGGTAGTAATACTAAAGGTGGGGAGCAGATTTGAATCCTATGTTTATATATATATATATATATATATATATGCATATATATATATACACACATATACGCACCCTCCCACATATACATATATACATACACATATTTTCCCCAATTACATATTAAAACAATTTTTCACATTTGTTTTTTTAAAGTATTGAATTTCAAATTCTATCTCTCTCTTCCTTCCCCCTTCCCTGGGACAGTAAGCACTCAGATATGAATCCTATAATGTTAAAAGTTCTTAAATTTCATCCATTTCAACTGTTTCATTTTACACATTATGAAACTATAGAGGTTAAGTAACATAGCCTAAGACAGATATTACATTCTTTTAGAAGCTTCTTTGTTTTGTTTTGTTGCAGATTTGGAATAATTACTTATGTGCTATATAATAATCCAGCTTCCAAAATTTGTCATATTCTGCTACGGTAGTTAATAAATTTTGAAATGCAGTGTTCAGTACTCAAGCAGCCATAATTGGTCAGATGTAAAATCAATACTATGCCTCTACTTACCTGAATAAGAGCCAATCAAACCACCTTTTAGGAAGAAACCTCTAATAGACCAAGGTTAGTTATTATTCAGGAGGGGACGTCCATCACCGGAATGAGTACAGAACATATGTTAAAAGCATCAGCTACTCTTGGTCCTTTGAGTTTGCTATTCACTAAATAAATTATGTTTGAAAATCACAGATTTATAGCTACAAGGGAATTCAGAGGTCATTCAGTCTCCCCCACTTTACAGTCAAGGAAATTAAGATTCAGAAATGTTCAATGACTTCTCCAAGGTAACAAAAGCAGGCTGTAGCAGAGCTGGAACCTTTGCTATATCTCCAAGGTTTTCTGCAATGGGGGAAAAGGTCTACCATACAATAAGAGTTTTGGCTCCAGATAAAAGAGTGGTAGATTGGAGAGGAATCATTAAGTAAAAATAATCTGCACATCTATTTGTCTATGCATATATCTGATACATTTCAGGAGAAAGGGGCTGCTATCTGAAGCCAGAAAGCACGAGAGAGGGTCATCTTCTGTGAATGTTTTAATTCTTCTGGGGAAAGGCAGAGAGAGGCACGGTATTGTGGTCCAAGAAGGGTAGATGGGATGTGTGAGAGCAGCTGTCATCATTTTGACTCCTTTACCTTTATGCCACCAAACATAACAACAACGACAAAAGAATGATAATGACATGAAATACGAACCAAAGTTTTTTGCTGCCGGCTCTTCTATAGACTCTCTCCATATGATCAGAAACAGTACCTAAACATGAAATAATACTATCATGGTCATGTGATCATTATTGACCACCCACTGGCACACGGCATTTTATCAAGGCAGTGAGTTGTTCTCAGTTAAAGGAAGCTTGTTATTAAATGCGTGTTATAGTTCTCCTGGTGTCCTTTTGCAAATGTGATTTTAGTCATTTATGAACTTTGATTTTTGGCCCCAGTCTATTCAATAAATGCACTAATGTTTTGAGTTACTGTAGGACATGACATATAAAATGTGTGATTAAAATATATCAGTACTAATACTCAATATCTGTTGACTTTCAGTCTCTGGAGACTTGAATTGGTATATTATCATTCCTTAAAAATGAAACTTGCTCAATATGGAAAACTTACAATTTAATTAATTACAAAATGAATGCACCAATTTACTACAGAAGAAAAAGAATGAGTACATTATAAAACAATCAGGAAAGTGGAACTAATATTGTAGGTTGTAAAGGAATCTGATTGTTCATCAGCCACTAATCTATAAGTTTTGTGAGGACAGGGATCACATTTTATTCTTCTTTGTTTCACTCAAGCACCTAGCACACACAGCACAGGTTTATGGAATCAATAAACATACAATGAGGACCAACTGGGTGGAGCACTTTTGATCATACAATGCTGCACTAATCAAAAATTCTGTCCTCCTGGGTTATGGATGTCACTTAAACAAAACTACTCCCTGGCGTGGATTTGGCATATATAAGTGAAGCCACATTCTATGAAGCAAATAGTAGGCATATACATTCAATGATCATAAAAAAGTAATGGACAAAATCTTCAATATTTTAACTCACGTTCATTTTACTTCTATGACATATTAGACAAGACCTCATGATCAGCATTGTACAGAATTTCTTGCAACTCTGAAAATTTAAATCTAAATCAAATATCACAATTACCTCTCAGCAGATAACTATTTTTGAAAAGAAAAAGTCTTTTTATTTTTATATAAATACTGAAGTTTGATATCTATTTAGTTAATTCACCCCACCCTATTTAAAGTAAGTGAAAAATGTCTAATCAATTTTAATTCTAGGCCTTAAACCAAGTGCAAAAAGTCTCTGAAAGTCATTTGATGAAGTTAAATGACACTAGACAGAAAGTCTGTTCCAACTGGATTAGGGTTTTTTCACTGTTTTTGGTCTTGTATAAAAGCATGGAGTTGATTATAATTAGAGAATTCCAAAAATTGGAGCACATGTGGTTTCCTATTGTACTACAAAAGAGGAACCACCAAGGGAAGGTGAGAGTTAGGAGGAACCTGGACCAAGGCCAAGTCCTCTTTAGCATGAGGAAGACTTTCAGAACTTTGTAGAGTCCAGGGGATTTTGAATTTCTCATCCTTCCATCAGATTCCTAGTAGCATTTCCGTATCAGTTGACTGGAGAGTCTGCTTTGGGAGCTAATGATAGACTAGATACAGATTCACTATTCTGGAGGGGAACTTCTTAAGTTCACCATGAATGGAAGAAAAGAGCTTTCAGTAATCAAAAACTGTGCCTTGTACAATCTCTAAGCTCAATCTCATTTTGGTTTTGTTTTTGCTTTTTTTTTTTTGGTGAGGCAATTAGGGTTAAGTGACTTGCTGGTAAGCTAGTAAGTGTTAAGTGTCTGAGGGCAGATTTGAACTCAGGTCCTCCTGACTCCAGGGCCAGTGCTCTATCCATCAATCTCATTTTTTAATGGATTTTGTATGAACTCATGGGCGAGCACTGCATGCTTTTTTGAAAGGAGGGCAGGAAGGATGTTTTGCATCAACTGTTTTTACTTTATCACTTTAGAAAAGACCTGTTTCTAAAGATTACTTAAGGCAGACTGATTATGATTGTCATAATCTTGGGAATCACCTCTTAGCCCTCAGGTCACCCCATAAACCCTCAGGGGGCAAGATAAGCTTGCCCTAGGACTCAGGACTCATAAGTGAGAGTGGGTGTTGGAAAAATATTCTAAGAGCTTCTATAGGCTACATTTATAAACAACTTTCTAGAACAGTTCTCTAATCATGAACACAGGGTGATCATGTGAAATTCCAGACCCCTAATAAATGAAAGGTTAAAAAAGACCACAATGAACTAAATATATCTCATGGCCAAAGTCCACATTTTAGGTAATATCCAGAGCAAGGAAGAAGAATAAACAAATTCATCAGTTGAACATCTGCTTACACTTCTGTTTTCACAGCTAATTATGCACAATAATTAGAACCATAAGGGTTTTGTTTATAGTTGTTATGAAGGTGAGTCTTTTACAGGTTGTTCTGTAAAAATTTTGGCTGAGGATAGAATCCAACTAAGAAATCAGAGTCTTCAATTTACATGTAATGATGAAGAGATAATAAACATATTATCTCCTATTGATTGGCAGTAATGATGGGAGAAACTTAAGAGACCAATTTTTAAAAACATACTTTTAATTAGTAACCAAGAATGTAAAAACTTTGTATAAATGGGATCCTCCATCAATATTATTTGATAAAATTTGACTTTTTGTGTACCACTTTCCAATTTTCTACAAAGTAACTGATTTGATCCTCACAATCAATCATCCTGTGATGGGGACAGAACAGGGATTATTAAGGGTTTGAATACTATTTATTTCTTCCTTAGAACATTAGTCCAAGTTCCATGTTTAGTCACATCCATATTTAGCCCCTCTAATGAAGAATTTTTAGAATAGCAAGACTGAATTTGCTAATTGTCCCCAGACTACTGAGTTATCCTTTGACAGTTTTTTGCAACTGGCTATAAAGTATTTAAATGCATTAAATATTTCAAAATACTGAAAATAAATATTGATTCAGAACATGAAAATTCCAGGACATTGGCTGAATACATTCAAGAATGCTTGGAGGCTTCTTAGGTTAATGCAGACCATCACATAGACATGATTAGAAATGATTTATTTTTTATCACCCTTTTAATGAAGGTTTGGACTGCAATTTCATTAAATGCCATATTTCATTCCAAATTCTACTGCAGAACAAAAAAGGACTAATTTTTATAGACAACTCAATTTGATTCCAATCTTAAAATATAAGGGAAAATAACACTGAAAACAAAACTGTCAATATGCAACTGCCAAGTCATTTAAGGCTAACGTGCACGGACAGAAACCTTGTACCCACCTCCATTCTAATGTAGGAGATTAAGTGTATTAACACACACACACACACACACACACACACACACACACACACACACACACACCCCCCAAAACTGTGCTCAGAATTACAATCACCCAACACTGCATGAAAACAATTTAGCAGTTCCTACATTTAACAGCTGATTCCACTCTAGGAGCAATGAAGATGAGATTTCCATTTAAAGCAAAAAACTGTCTTAATGGAGAGGAAAATGACTGCAACTTCTTCAGTGTATGTCCATTATTTACATTCCTTAGGAGTACACAGGACACATACTTCCTAGTCTATTTAAAAACAAAAAACAAAACCCACAACTTTCCCCATATTCTGTATACCTACCTTCTTTAGTGATGAAATTAGGACCTTCTCTTTTAAGCAGTATGCCCAATAGGATAGCTTGGCTTGCCAGACAACTGCAGTCCTAGGGAAAAAAAATCACTATTTGTAACTGGAAAGAAATGGGCACTAGCATTTAGCAACATGACCTCTTAGAGTTAGAAAGAATCTTAAATATTATCCCTCTCTATTCCTTTGTGAGAAAATAATGGGATTTGGCAGATGCCCCACCTGAAGACTGATTGATTGAATTAGGTGAGACTGAGAGACTGACTGAGAACCTACTTAAGGTTGATTAAATCGAGACCACACCTGGCTGGCCCTGAGTGGGGTGTTGTTCTCAGAGGTTGTAGACTATGACATCAACAGTAGAACACCCTCAAACAATCAGCTTGAAGGACCTCCCCTTCTAGGGAGGGAGACTGGAAGTAGGAAGGTGAGGCTGGCTCCCTGGTTCAGGCACCATGGTGGCAGAGGAAAGAGGAGAGTAAACAGGTTTCCTAATTTTCAGAACTTCACATGTTCCCTCTTGGATACCTAGGTGAAGGCAGCTTTCTCTCTCTTTGCTAACCCCTAATATACTTTAATAAGTGCTTAAAAGCCTAAACTATTGCTGAATTTATCAGTAAATCTTAGCTAGTTCCCCCCAAAAAACTGGGGGGGGGGAAGATAAGGACACACATTAGATTTTAAATATCACACCTTTCTCCTCACCTTTTCCACTCCCCCATCACAAGGCTGTTGTGAGGAAGACATGAGAATATTCATTCGTTCATTCAATAACCATTTGTCAAACTTACATTTTCAGAAAACTATGCAGAGCTTTAGAGTTTAGAGAAGGGAAGGTTCCTACTCTCACAGAGCTTAGAGTCTAACATGGGGATAAAGACATAAATATATAACCATGACACACAATATTACATGATTGGTACATTAAAATGGCACAGTTCAAAGTACTTTGGGAGGTTAGGGGAGAAGAATTATTAATAGCTGGGGAAAGCTTCCTAGAAGAGGCAATACTAGAGTTAGCCTTTAAAGAGTAAGTAGGAATTCAAGAATTCTTTGGAAAATTTTCCTTATTTTAAGCCAAAATTTACCTCTGCAACTCCTAGGTCTAACCTCAAAGGCCAGTCAAAACAGGTCTAACACAGACAACATTCAGGATGACAGCAAATCAAAAGATTTATGTAAAATGTTGTGTAAAGCTCAGAGTATTAGATTGATGCCAGTTAAAATGATGAGGACAATAAATAAGACATAGTTCTAGAAGCCTAATAAATAATTCTAAGCTTTATGGTGACTTTTCATACCCTCTGAGATAATAAAGGAAAAGCATAGCAAGAACACATGGCAGGGGTGGGTCTCCTGATCTCACTCAGGGTCACCAAATCTCCTTACATTTAGTTTTTGAAGAATGTCATGGGTTGGCTTGTTTTTCCACTCCACAACTGATATGTCTGGCTGCTGTTCCAGTTCAGGAGCATTGGGAGTACTGGTTTGTCGTTTGACTTTAGAATGTTTGGGGAGTTCTAGCTCTTCAAAACTCTTAAATTCTGGAAGCCTGGGAAATAAGAGAAAAAATGTCAGATTTTATATATTTTAGCAATGTCTCAGGAAACAGAATGACTGGGTATTCCAAATGACACTCACTCTTCTGTGTCACTGATTCTTAGGAAGTCAAGTTGTTCAACGACAGCTCCCGATATCAATGTCTGAAATGTAAGGTGGATAAAAATTTAGATTAAAATTACTTCTTAATTGGTGTTGTACAAACAATAAGGCTGGTATGAGTAAATAGTAAGAGTTGGAAAAATATCATAAAAATGCCCACAGAGTTAAGTGCTTATTTCATAATAAATTGTAACATAGACCATAGGATGAATTTTATTACATTTTAGAGTTCCCCTTGCTTCACAAGCACTAAATCTTATATTGCCCCTAAAAACCTAATATAACGCAATGGTGTTTTTTTTAATGCCAAAGACAATATATATGCTTTATTTCTGTTTTCAACTACATGATGCCATTCAATTCAGTTAAAAAAAGCAACAACCAATAAGCACTAACCATCTAAGAGGTTGGGCAGCTAGGTGATGCAGTAATGGGGTTCCAGGCCTAGGGTCAGGAAGACTCATCTTCATGAAACCAAATCTGGCCTCAGAACACTTGCTAGCTATGTGAACCAGGGCAAGTCACCCAACCCTGTTTGCCCCAGTTTCCTCATTTGTAAAATGAGCTAGAGAAGGAAATGGCAAACTACTACAGTAGCTTTGCAATGAGAACTCCAAATGGGGTCATGAAGATGACTGAAAAATGACAGAACAAAATCTGATTTCATGTGCATGTTTTGAACAAGGCACTATGGAATATTCTTTTTGTTGTTATTGACCAACAACAGATTAATTTCAAGTTTCCATTAATCAGGTCCAGTGTTTGAATTATCTAAATTCTTCATTTTCCTAGAAACTCACATTTGGCATTTGAACTTTCATTAGAAACCCAAGTTAAATTATATGAAACTCAAAACAGTGAACTGTTTCTGCTTGTTAGACATTATCATGGTGAAGGAAATAGTAACTGATAACCTAAAATGATTCTGTGAATGATGTATGGTTTCCCGTTATCTGTGTTACTACTGACACTGCCAGCTAACTGAGACAGTTATAAGTAAAAGAGGGAGTCTGAAACAAAAGTGATTTTTAGCAGTATTCTTTCCCTATTATAGTCACCATTTGAGGAGAAGGAAATGAGAAGATATAGACAGTATTACATATCCATATCCATTTTTATTATTGTCATTACTGTTAGATTCATGGTATTCAAGCTCCATCCCCAGAACCAAGGAGGGCAAGTAGGTTCAGTGACTAGTGACATTCAAATGGAAAAGTGATTTGATCTCTTCATGAGACCAAGGAAGAAAGTGGATAATCTCTCTTGCTGTCAAATGTATTTGTTAGATCAGCTCAGCCAATAGTAGAAAGCTAGGGGTAGGATGATCTGGGAACAGATTTAGAACCCAAAGACAATCCAACCATCGATCAAAGATGTAGCAACCCAGGCTCAGAAGAGTCTATCATGGACCCAAGATACAAGGACCAAAGAGATCACAGACAAGTCGTTTAAGAGCAAAATTGGCCCAAAGTCATGGCATGTAGGAACTGGATAGACCATAGGTGAAGCAAGAGAACAAGTATCCTCTTATGAAATTGAAGCAAGAAGGTTCACAATTTACAATGAGACTAAAACATGGAGACTTTCAGGTTGCAATGAAATGGTATAAGGTCAAAATCCAAGGGAAAGAAGATTGGTTCTCACTGGAAGTTTTGTGGGTTGGTTATTTTTGGGGGGGTGGGAGAGAAGCAAAAATAAGCATATGGGGAAGTTTTTCTAGGCCAGAATCAGGGAAGGGTTTTCCAGGCCATTACATGGGGTAGTCCAGGATAAATAATTTTGAGGGGGAAAGGAGAGGGTTATAAGAAGGAAAGCTATACACTTAGCTTGGAATGTCTATGCCATTACTGTAGAAGTAAATTCTAGAGGGCTACAAATTCCAGACAACCAGACAACCAGACAACCAATTCCATGGCAATGGAACTAGAATTGAGCTAATATTGAAGCAAGGGAGCTAAGGAGAATTCCCCAAATGTCATATAGCTGATGCTAAGGTATAATATTAAACTGTCATATTACTGTATTTTCTCTCTAATAAATACTAAACTTATAATACAATCCCCTAAAAACATTTATAAGCTGTGAACCAACCTTTTTCTCTCCCATTATGATGTTTCAACACATAGTTGGTGGTCAATAAATGTTTACTGAACAGTATTAACTAATTATCCCTTCTCCCACTTAATTTGTAGTGCCTCATCATAAATCCTTTAAAAATCATCTAAGACATCATTGTGCAATTATTGGGTAATTAGGAAAGGAGTAGAAGTGAAAACCCTCTGATTTTTTTCTTGATAGGGGACCCAGGGATGAGTGGAACCCAGTAATTAAGATAAATAGTCACAGTTGGGAACCTGAAAGAGGCATTCAGTCATGGTAGAGGAAAAATGTTTTGGGTTTCTGAGGTACAGAAGCCCCATCACACTAAATATACTCTCCTGACAATGTCTGAATATGAAGTGCTAAAAGAGAAAGTTGGAAATGTTCTGGTTCATATTTCTGAAATATATCACTCTGAAGATCTTCTTAAATTCACTTTTTGAGCTAATTCTGTTTTCTTAAATTTTTCTTCTTCCCTCCCTCCTCAACTCTCCCTATGAAATTAAGCAATTCAATATATGTCATTCATGTGCTGTTATGTGGGACATCTTCACCTTCCTTGAAAGTGTTTTGCTTTTTACAGCTCCCTTCCCCAAACTTCCCTTCCCTCTTTCCTCTCTTCTCCCACCCCCCCATCTCCTTCCCCACCCACTTTTCCACAGGGCAAAAATATATTACCATACCCATTTGAATATGTATGTTATTCCCTCTTTGAGCCAATTCCAATGATAGTAAGGTTTACTCACTGCCCTATCCCTTCCCCCTCTTCCCCTCCCCATCATAAACTTTTTTCATTCATGTGAGCTACCTCTCCCCATTCCACCTCTCCTCTAGTCTATTCCTCTTACCCCTCACCCCTATTTTAAAGATGTCATCATGGGTTAGCTAGATGGACAAAGCACCAGCCCCGAACCCAGGAGGCCCTGAGCCCAAAACTGGCCCCAGACATAAGACACCCCACCCTGTTTGCCCCACAAAGAACAAGGATAAGCAAAAAATGAATGCTTTACAGATATCATCCCTTTGTATTCAGTTCAGACCTGTGTCCTCTGTGTATTCCTTACTGAGAAAGTTCTTATGAGTTGGAATTATTACCTTCTCATGTAAAAATGTAAACAGTTTAATCTTTTAATGTAACTCATGGTCTCTTTTTCCTTTTTACCTTTTTATACATCTCCAGGGTCTTGTATTTGAAAGTCAAATTTTCTATTCATTTCAGGTCTTTTAATCACAAATGCCTGAAAGTCCTCTTTTTCATTGAAATCCCATTTTTTCCTCTGAAAGATTATACACAGTTTTGCTGGGTAGGTGATTCTGTAGTCTCAGTTCCTATGCCCTCTGGAATATCATATTCCATCCCCTCCAGTCCTTTAATGTAGGTGCTGCTAGATCTTGTTTTATACTTATTGGAGCTCCACAGCTTTTGAGTTCCTTTTTTTCTAGCTGCTTGCAACATCTTCTTGACCAGGGAGCTCTGGAATTTGGCTATAATATTCCTGGAGGTCTTCCTTTTGGGATCTGTTCCAGGAGGTGATCGGTGGATTCTTTCAATTTCTATTTTACCTTCTGCTTCTAGAATATCAGGGCAATTTTCACTTACAATTTCTTGGAAGATGATGTTTAGGCTCTTGTTTTGGTCATGGTTTTTGGGTAGTCCAGTGATTTTCAAATGATCTCTCCTGGATTTATTTTCTAGATCAGCTATTTTTCCAAGGAGATATTTCACATTTCCCTCTATTTTTTTCATTCAATTGGATTTGCTTTACTGTGTCTTGATTTCTCATAAGGTCACTAGCTTCCATTTGTTTAATCCTAATTCTTAGGCAATTATTTTCTTCAGACACCTTTTTTAATCTCCTTTTCCATTTGACTTTTCAAGCTGTTGACTTTTTTCTCATGAGTTTCCTGCATCACTCTCATTTCTCTTTCCATTCTTTCCTCCCTCTCTCTAAATCTTCCTTCCATCTCTCCTACTTTCTCTTCAAAGTCCCTTTTGAGAGCTTCCATGGCCTGAGACCAGTTCATATTCTTTTTGGAAGCTTTGGATGTAGGGGCCCTGAGGTTGTTATCTTCTTCTGAGGGTGTACCTTGATCTTCCTTGTTGCTGAAGAAACTTTCTATAGTTGTAAATTTTCTTTGCTTGCTCATCTTGTGGTATTTTACTTGACTTTTAACTCCCCACTGGGAAGCCCTGCTTCTAGGCTACCCTACTGTCCCCAGCTTCAGAAGGTCTTAGGTGTTTTGGTTTGAGGGAGGGAAGGTTTTTCTCTCACCTGGACTGTTCTCCGGTCCGAAGATAACCTCAAGCCTACTTACTAAACAACTAACAAGCAAAGCTTTCTGTGGTGTGGTTCTTAGCTTTGATGAGCCCCTCCCCCACCTGGGCCTCCCGCTGTTCAGGATTTCTTCCCGGTTCAATGTTGGGGAGGGATAGCCGAATTCCTCTCTAGGTCCCGCTGACACCCCTGAACTTTCCCCCTGGCCAGCCGTTCAGCCCTCTCACCAGACTGTAAGCTCAGTTCCAGAAGACACTGGAGCAGCAGCTGATTCGGAGGCTCGGGAGTTAAGTTTCTCTGGTGTGGTGTGCCTGGGGTCTCTGTCGGTGTGATCACAGGGTTGGACTTTACTGGTAGCTCAGCATAGCCCCCTTTAATTTGTCTATGGGTGGAAAATAATCTTAGCCCATATTTTTGTGGGTTTTTCTGCTACGGGGGTTCTTTTATTGCTGTTTTTGGTGTAATTGTATCAGGAGCTCTGTGTGTTTAACGTCTTTCCTCTGCCATCTTGGCTCCACCCCTCCTTAAATTCACTTTTAAAAAATTAAATGTAGTACTACATAAACAAATAAGGCACTGGTTATTATTCAAATAATTAGTTTACTCCTCAATCAAAAGGATCAAAGGATTTGGAACTAGAAGGAACTTTAGAGATCATTTATTCTAACATTTTGCAAAAGTAAAATAAGGCCCAGATCAAGGCCATGCAGGAAGTAAAAGTAGCTAAGTGAGAGAATGCCTATTAAAAAAAATTTCCTTTTTTTCTCCTTTTTGACTTTTAGTTATAAAGCAGGCAGAAGTAAAGGGATGAGGTATATGAGAATGTCGTTCTGACTGGCTAAGTATCTTTGCTTATACTTTTCTCATACTCGTTCAAACCCTGAGAAACCTACTACAGAATCATGCATAAAGCAGATGTTTGAAAAATACTTTCCATTGATAATGATGGCAGACAAGAGGAAAAATAATTAGCAATACTAACATTGTGACCTTGCATAAAGATTTAGAAAATATTTTAGGACTTTTTTTTGTTTTCTTTTTTATTATAAATTTAACAAACATGGATATTTCAGTAATCCAAGAACAACCAAAAGAAAGCACGTGTATGAAATGATTAACTTGTTACATACACTTTGTTTTTTAAAGTATGTATATGTATATATATATATATATATATATATATGCACACATATATATTATGTATGTCTGTGTAACTTAATTCAATAGTAACAAAATTGCCCTATTTGTGCTCCCTTCTGTTTTGTTTTCTTCTCCACAGTTCTTTTATGTTTTATTTATGATATTTTCTTTTTTTGTATCTCTATCACTAGTGTCTAATTCATTAATGCCTCAAAGAGAATTCCTCCCTTATAACAGAGTCAAACAAAATAATTCAAAACATGGCTCATGTCTAAAAATGTGTGCAGCATTCTACATCTCTAGCCCAGAGGTCCACCTTTTAATAGTTTTTCAAAATCTTCTGTCCTCTCCACTTCTTGGACATCATTGTCACCCCCCTGACTCCCAGGTTGCCATAATTAGAACTCTCATTTACACAGGTTCACATTCCACATCCCATTCCTACATAAAATTATTAAAGTGGTCACTACATAAGAATGCGGGAAAGATTATTTTGATTTTTAAATTCTGCTTGCTCTTGACCTAAATAATCTCATGTTCTAATCTCATCTAGAAAAACAGCTATTTGGTCTCAGTTCAATGAGTACCCGTTTTTTGTTTGTTTGTTTTTTTGCGGGGCAATGAGGGTTAAATGACTTGCCCAGGGTCACACAGCTAGTAAATGTCAAGTGTCTGAAGCCGGATTTGAACTCAGGTCTTCCTGAATCCAGGGCTGATGCTTTATCCACTGCGACACCTTGTTGCCCCCATAACTACCAGTTTTTAGAACTTGTCTCCAAAACCCAGGAATAAAGAAATAATTTTGGTTCTTGTTGGAGATTCTCATGTATAAACTATTAGAAAGATTAAGCTTATTATTAATTTAGTCAGTATTTACTGCTATGATTTTGGCTGCAATGGAATCACACAACCTATGTACATTTGTTCTATATGATATTATATTCCCATAGCTGAAGTTGAAAAAAGACTTAAAAAGAGTTAATCATCTTTAGGAACTAATAAAGTGAAGGCAAAAAGTAAAAACACTGATTTTGTTTTCATTTACTCTACCATATTATACTACTTGAATAGTTTATCAAAAACAAGTCACTTAAAAAAATTAAACTGCTGACTTCTCTTTCCTCTTAGAGAATCCCCTGGGGCACAACTAAAGATGCAAAAAATTACATACACTGAAGTGGAAATTAAAGGGAGAATGGGAAGCCATATCAATTATGCTGATGAAAAGATGATTACACAAGTCTAAAGCATGGTATGATAAGGAAAGCACCATGCTGGGAATCAAGAGACCTGGGTTCTCATCCCAGCTTTGTTAATGAGCAGCTAGGTGGCACAGTAGACAGGGTGAGGAGCCTGGAAACCAGGAAGACCTGAGTTCAAATCTGGCCTCATACACTTACTAGCTGTATGACCCACAGAAAGTCACAACCCTTGTTTGCCTCAGTTTCCTCATCTGTAATAGGGTGAAAATAATAGTGCCTGCCCTTCCAGGGTTGTTGTGAGGATCAAAAGAGATAATTGTAAAAGGTTATGTGCCTAGCACATATAATTATAAAAAATGTTACTTATGGTTATTATCTACTTTTCAGACCTGGGACAAGGTTATTCCCTTCTTTGAGCCTTAGGTTCCTTCTCTGTCCATGGATTGGTTGGTTATAGGAATTAGCATGTTGACCCTGAAGAAGAGAAGACTTGGGGTGTGGGGAGGGGCACAGCAATTTTCTTCAAGCATTTTAAAGACTTGCATGTAGAACAAGGAGCAATGGGTGGAAGGTGCAAAGAGGTAAAATGAGGCTTGATGTCAGGAAGAATTTCCTAACAAACAAGCCATCCAAAATGTGTTGTCTTGAGAAGCAGAGGGCTCCCCCTCCACCAAGGCTCCTTCCAGCCTTCAAGTTCTGTAATGTTGTAAGCTGTCTCTAGGGTTCTTTTCAGTATTGGCATGCTATAACTGTGATCATGTGGATATTCAAAAGGACACTTCTCAGTTTCACATAGGAGTCAAGAATAAAAAAAACAAACGAAATAAAGGTTCTTTGCATCTCTCAAATTCCATTGTTTTCAGATATTCCACATCAGGCAAAGTCAAAAGCAGAAAAGGCAAATGATGAGGATCCAGGATCCTATCTTGCTAGAAAATAATTTTGCTTTGTCTTCATAATTTACACATCTCCCCTCAAATGAAATGGAAGCCTTCCAAAATATGAGAGAACTATTAAATATTTAAAGGAAATGGAATTATTTTCAGATTCAATATTGCAGTGAAATTGGTTAACATCAAAGGCTGTGAGATCAGCAGAGTTCTATCTTATGCTAAAAAAGGAAGCATGAGCATGTCTGACTTTGTAAAAAAAATGTAATAAGGAATGTTAAAACAATACCAACTACAAAGAACAAATGGAGAACAAGTCACCAAGTTTAATCTTCAACTCCAAAAAGTTGTGTGATTTTTCCCCTGGTATGGCTTATGAATATCTTATAATCATGCACATATTGGAATGTATATGGATACATGGTTTGGAAGATGCATACAGCCATTCCATAATTCAGAGGTGGGGAGATGAAGTAGGAGATTATTGCAACAGGCTAAGAATGAGGTGATAAGGGCCGAGCTTTGGGTGATGTGACTAGGTATGAAAGGAAGGCATAGGGGAAAAAACCCTTTCCAGAGAAACAGAAAGTCTATGCTTGATAGTCTAATTTCAATGATTGATGGCATTTATAGACAACAAAAAGAAAAGATAAATGCTTAAGAAAACAATCAACAAATTATGAGAGATGATATGATAAAAACTCTCTTCCACCTAACATGGATTAAGGCATATGTTAGTATCAATTCTGGTGAAAAATACACACAGTTCACATTTTTCAAAAATACCTGCAGTCGATCGACATGAACCTTCACTCCCCCAACCATTCCTTTTTTAAAGGATGCCAGCATATCCAATATAGGGTTGAACCGGCTGCCTCTAAAATAAATAAGCACAATTCACTTATTAATAAAATGTAAAACATATTATTTCTTCATCCTCTTTACAAAAATGTATGAAGTGAACACTTAAGTGCACATTGCCTCTAGGAAAGCTAGTGTGAAAGAATATGGAGCCCCCAATCAGTCTGAGGGATGAAGACAAATACACAAATAAATATGATAAAATTAGAATACAAGATCAGAAGACAAATACAGAATGCTCTAAAACAAGGTGGGAGGTCATTTTCCAAGGACATATAGAGCAAGGTTTCTTGGAGGAGGCAGAATTTGATTGTCAAGGAATAATGGCCACAAAGAGAGACAGAGTCAGCACTATAGGCAAAGGGATCAACTATACACCTCCCAAGTATTTACTGGGATACTGTTGCTTATAAAATAGTCTGTGAGGTATTGTGAGAGTTGAAAAGAAATATAAGGCATGATGCCTGACTTCAAAGACTTGACAATCCAGGGGAGGAAGACAAGAAAAATACATTTCCTTTCGTTTAGCTCCCTACCTTATATTGTCCTCGCGAATGAGAACAAGAAACAGTGGACGGCCATGCATCTTCCAATACTGTTTAATAAACTGCAAAGCATTCTACCAAAACATGAGTACAAGTAAATGTAAGGTTGTAGTAGCTGAAAGGAATTCAAAATAACTAACAATCAATTGCAGCAGTGTTGTGGAAATACCCAACAAAACCCAGAAGTCATGACTCATTCATTTAGTGGGAGTGCTTGGGGGATGGAGTGTTTAACTAAATAAAAGGGTTAACCTAAACTATTTATAAAAACCATTTTGATTTCAATCTTATCTGTTCAAAAATTCCTAAATGAATGTCTATTTTTCTACTTAGTAAATACAGCAAATATAAATGAGTCTTTCTTTGATGACTGAAGCTCTTGTGGGGTTTTGGGAACTCTCAATCAAAATATCAGTTCTCTCTATACTCATTGCTGAGGTTGCAGACATAGAAAGTAGGGGAGACTGAGCTGAATCTGTCCTTAAACTAGGAAATACACTGGAAGTTTTTTTCTGGACTACAGTCCAGATAAGTGCTTGTTATCTTGTATTTTTAGAAAACCTTTCCTTTAAAAATAGAAATATGGGAGGAAAAACACTATTTAATTGCAAATATTCCATTCTGGCTTGGTTGTACATACCTTGTAAAGAAAAAAACCCCTCAAATTCTATTGACATGATTCAAAGAATTAATTTATTCTTATTCAGTCTGAAAGTAGGAATAATTCTTTCTCTTCTCTCTGTCTCTCTACACACACACACACACACACACACACACACACACACACACACACACACACACGATTCCATCTTATACCCTAAATTCAAAAGGAGATTCTGATCACTTCAGAGTTAAATAAATTTCTTCTTTATCTTAGGACTCCTACTCTGGAAGATACCTATCCCTAGTGTCCTGTCCACTGAGGAGTATATTCTATAATGTCAGATGGTGATAAAGGGATAGCAATTTAGAGGAATAGTGATCACAATCATACTATTGTTTGTTAGGTAGCTTGTTTTAACGCTACCTTAATGTCATCAATCAGCAATAACACATCCTGAGACATGTAAAAATCACTAAGGTCAAAGATGATGGGGTAACAGACCACAGTCTTGCCTAGGATTCGATAAATCTGTAAAAAGATAGAAAAAAAGTCAACAAAAATTAAGATACATGAATAATACCCTAAAGTTCTTCCTTATAAGATGTGAAAATGAAGGCAGAAACCATATAAAACAGTAGACTACTTAAAATCTATGGAAAATCTAGTATTAAGCCTTAATTTTATTTGTGTAAGTCTACTTTTTAAAATTAAAGTAGAATCGCCTCCAATACTATGCAAATACCCTGTGTTTAAGTAAACATTTCTGTAATTAGATTCTTAGAAAAGCCCAGAAATAATTTTTATTCCTTTGAGTTTATTACTAAAGAATTTGCAATATATAATATAAAACAAACACTAAGATTTACTTGAAAAAAAATACAATTTCAGATAATTAGCTCAATCACTTAACGTAATGAGAGAATAGTTGGAGGACAGGTCAAAATCATTTAAAAACATGTCATATTGAAATGTGAACAATGCTTTATATAGGGGATTGTATGGGTGTTGTTTAGTATTTTTTTAGGACCTTTGAAGTGCCAAGGCAGCCGATTGGCCTGTCCGGTCTTCCAGACAGTCCTAACTTTTCATTGATGCCCAGATGGAAATAAGCCTGTAAGACACAAATATATGGAACATGGTCAGATATGAACCTTTTTGATAATTCTGAGTTCTGAATCACAAGGGTTGATGTGGTCAACAAATTGTTTTGCTATCCTTAATTTACACTTACTTTTGAATTAGAATTGTAGGATTTTAGAATCAGAGGAGGTAATTTAATCCAAACCCATCATTTTTCAGATAAGGAAATTGAGAACCTAGAGATTGGAAGTGGCTTACCCAAGGTCATAAGCCAAGCAGTAAAAGAACTCATAAGAAAAACTGATCACTCTGACACCAGACTTAATCCACCTCCTCTTTCTGCCCATATTCCACCACTGCTTCTGAACATGATTAGAGATTATGAAGAGACTGTAAATTCTTCCTCCTTGGAAGGACATGCTGGCCAATGACAAGAAATTTAAATATCTTTTCCAGAAGAGTAGATATCTCAAATATATTGGTAGTCAATTCCTTATTAATTTCCTAATATTCTAGATTCTATTAATTTAGACCAGATTAAAGAATCATTAGACAAAAGAAATCACTAGAAACTTCCTGTGGCAACAAAAATCCCACCGCCAGAAACTTTTACATTAAAGAAGGTACAATGAACAAGCTCAATATAAGGATCCTACCCAAATGATCTGAAGTCAACTGAACTGGGGATGCTATGAATATTGCTCCTGCAGCAATAGTGCCTTTGCTTGTGCATTTGTTTTTAAGTTGTCTGGACAGAAAAGAAGTCAACCGACACAAAGCATTCTGTCATATACTGTACTGTATACAGTACAGTAATACTGTAATACAATAGGAAAAAGATGAATAGCAACCTCCGCTCTAACAAGTGTTTCAGTAAGCCTTTTGAGGAATCCTTGTTTTCTCTTCTTCCTAAATCCTAAGGAATAGAAGTAGGGGAAGTGGCATGATAGGGGGAAAAGAGAGCTAGATTTGTAGTTGTAGACTTGAGTTCAAATTCTGGCTCTGTCACTTTACTGCCTTGGGATACTACCAAATCATTTTAACTCTTTTTTGGCCTCATTTCCTCATCTGTAAAGTTTAGTTGGACTAGATTACTTTTAAGATTCTTACAGCTCTAAACTATGATCCTAAGCCAAACAGGCAAGGTTTATTTTGTCAAGGGTTCTTCCAGTTTCCTACCACATGCTGTTAGCTGGGATATTTCCCCTAATTCATGATTTCTTTTTTTTTTTTTCCCTACACTTGCTGTGGATGGTTTACAATTTACCACAACCAACTAACCACTGGTAGTTTGGTTTTCATTTTGCTTTTTTTTTTTTTTTTTTGCGGGGCAATGGGGGTTAAGTGACTTGCCCAGGGTCACACAGCTGGTAAGTGTCAAGTGTCTGAGGCTGGATTTGAACTCAGGTACTCCTGAATCCAGGGCCGGTGCTTTATCCACTGCACCACCTAGCCGCCCCCATTTTGCTTTATTTTTAAATGGTTCTATGCCGTTCATATCCTCAGTTCTTCAAATGTACCTGTGCCAGCAGAACTTATTGACTGCAGATGTACAAAAATTTAGGAGAAATGTATGAGCTGCTATTAAGCTTCCACTCTAGGAAAGTGCTACTTGAAAAGTATCATAGACTTAGGGATGGAGGGAGCTCAGAGTATAGCTAGTCAAACTTCCCCCATTATACACATGAGGAAACTGAGGCACAGGAAGGTTAAGTGACTTTCAAGGATCACGTAGTAATAAGCATCAGACATAACATGCCTTGAACAAACTCCTACTCGACACTGCAGCAAAGCAGAAGAGCATCCAAAAGGGAAATTATTTTTGAGACAAACATTTGTTGCGTAAAATAAACAAAAGAAAGCAGTAGGATACTCATTTTGGATACATAGAATGATTCAATGGGAATAACAATAAGACACTAGGTGGCACTCCTCTTCCCATGACCAACCTCAACTTTTCAAAAAAATTTCATCTGTTGAGACTACTTTAGATTTATTTCTTAAAAAGCAATCATAGTTAGTACCCTTTTACAAGTGAACAAGCCACACTGATGTAATGAGATACCCCTTAAAGTTTTCTTATTATTGTAAGAGAAAGAACCTGAACTCTCTAGAGTCATCCCAGACACATTTGTGATTTCTCACATGTGGCCTTAGAAGTCTTCATACATATCAGATTAAACTGTAAACACTATAAAATTTCATGTACTTATACACACAAAATGTTATAAAAGTGATCAAAAGACTCAAGTTACAGGCATGCCATTTTATTGCAGACATGTACTACTGAACAGAAGCCTGCCATAATACCAATGGTTATTACATGGATTCAGGTATACCAGGAAGCAAAAAATGTCACCTCCATCACACTGAGACATCATGTACAATAAAAGTTCCAGAAGACCTCTAATAGCAATTTAAGCAGACTAGAGGAAGCTGTACTCTCAGAAGTAAATCTGGAAGGCATCAGTTACTTACTTAGTATCTAAGGCAACCCAAATTTCAGGGAAAATGTTTTTGTTTTTTTTAACTTTAAAAGGTTGACCTTTACGCTACAACTCACTAGATGTACATCCTTAGAACTGGAGCAAAAATAGTGAAAGGCCATAAAAATAAAGACAACACTTAAAATGAAAGAATAATCTTTACTCTTTAAAACATACATGACAAAAAGCAGAAAGGAGACAAGAGGGCAAGTACCATGAGCTGAAGGTCAGAGGAATGAAGTTCTAATAACACCTTTGCCCCTTACTAGCTATGTGTGCCTATTCGTTTTCTCGTATACCAATTGTGTGCCTAAACAGTAACTTTTTGGTGGGTAGGGTGAGGAGGAGAGGAGTAAATGGTCCAGTGATTTCATAAGTGCAGAGAGTCCCCAGGGAAGACTTTTATCAACTCAGAATGACACTTTCTCTGTCATTTGGTAGGCTGGAGCACTAAGAAGTTAAGTGACTGGCCCAGGGTTACATAGTCAAGACATGGCTTGAACCCAGGTCTTTCTGATGCTAAGACCGGTTCTATCTACTATGCCATGCTTCCTCTTAACTAGTAATTATGATTGTTTTAAATTTAACAAGATGGTGACATAGAAAGTTGGTTCTGAAGATTTTTAAGTTTATAACTTGATTAGATGACTTCTGGGTTGCACAACTGTAACAGTATCCTAATTGTAAAGGCAAACCCATGCCAGAGGATCAGAGGGTTTAGAATTAGAAGGGATCTTATAGATCTTTCTGGGTCAAATGCCACCTTTTACAGATGAGGAAACTGAATCTCAGTGAGAGGAAGTGGCAAAACCGTTATTTGAGCACTTGTAATATAGCTTGATTTTGCCTATTAGAAAACTGAAGCTAAATTCTTTGTCATGTTCCAAGAGCTAGGCGGTTGCAGAATTAGAACCAAGATCTTTTGATAACAAGGAGAGTGATTCTTTCATGGTGCCATAATGTATATGGCAACCTGAGATAATAATTTAATGGTGATAAAGGTTATAATCTTCATGGACTGATACCTAATGGTATCAGAGACCTAACTGTAGTATTTGTTACTTTAAATCAGATACTCATCCATAACAAAACGATTTGTATCAAATAAAACAAAAATAGAAGTTAGTTTAAAGTCCAAATTATGGGGAAGGGAGAATAAGCATCTATTTTTTATTTGTGAAATTGTTTCTTCAATAAGATTAAAAATAAAGAATTTTTTTACATAAATGACAATTTTAGACATTATTAAGATAGGATAAACAGTTAAGAGAGACTTCTAAGTAAATTACAGATATCGGTCATGGTAAAAGATTAAATAAACCAAATATTTTAAAGATACATGATTTTGCCACTATGCATCTTCCCTGTATAAATATAGATCACAACTCTCTAAGCCTTAGTAGATGGTCTAGGTGAGTGGTTGTATCTGAGAAATTCATCACTCTGCAGTCAACTTGGTGATAAGGCTCTCCAAATTAGTTAGATTGGTTCTTGTGCAAAAAACATATTGTTCTTTGTAAGACTCCAAATAGAAACCTTTCTAGCTTGGGAGGACCCATTAGAATTTATACTCCCCTGGCCCACCCTTTTGAGAGCTTAGAGTCAGGGTCACTTCTATACAATAATGAGCCATTTGAATAGTGAAGATGACTCTGGAATTTTACATGACTGAATAATATGAAACCAAATAAGATATTATTTAGGCATATATAAGGCAGTCATTGTTCAGCAACAATGATTAAATGAAAGTTCTGTGACATTATTAGGATAAAATGCTAAATAATGAATCTGAGAACAAGATAGCCATATTTTCATCACATCCAAGAATCTCATAGGAGGAGAAAGTTGAGTGACACTTACCTTCACAAGTTCCTGTTGAGGCCATATCTGAATGGGCTCGACCTGCTGTGGAGTTTGTGTTTGGATACCGTATGTGTTGAGAAAAACTTGTAGGCTAGAACAAAAGAATAGTTTAGATACTTTTAGTATAAGGATCCCAAGCTTTTAACAGGCATTATCATTTGATGGGAGAGCTTTAAAGCCAAAACCAGTATTTTGGTTTTGAAGTGTGATTGGGTAAATATCTTTGAAGGAATGAGGACATTAGCACTTTGACAGAAAAAATAAGTAGGATTTTATGCTTTGTATTTAAAACTAAGTTAATGGGGCGGCTAGGTGGCACAGTGGATAAAGCACCAGCCCTGAATTCAGGAGTACCTGAGTTCAAATCCGGCCTCAGACACTTAACACTTACTAGCTGTGTGACCCTGGGCAAGTCACTTAACCCCAAGTGCCTCACCAAAAAAAAAAAAAAAAAAAAAGAAAAAACTAAGTTAATGTCCCCCTTTCAGATAAAATTTCTTCAATGTTTTGCTAAGGAGTTTATGAAATAATTTCCTTTCATCACAATACATATTTTTAAAACTCCCCATCATATTTGAAATACATACCGTTGGCTTTCTGCTACCAGGGCTACATGAACCACCAAGTCATTTTCTAATGGACCCTACAACACATAAAAAGAGGGAGAAAATATTTCTTAAAATTGGTTGCTGGCAGCTGCAATAAGAAATAAAGATACTTTAAAAATATTTTATATTTTACCAATTACATGTTAAAACAGGTTTTTTTTATAAAAGTTTTGAGTTCAAAAGTCCATCCTTCCTTCCCCCTCTCCCATCCCTCCTCGCTGAAATGGTAAGCAATCAGATATACGTTATATATGTCATGTAAGACATTTCCATATTACTTATTTTGTATAAGACTCAAATAAAAAAACAATTAAAGAAAGTAAAAAATAGCATGCTTCAGTCTATATCAGAAAATATCAGTTCTTTCTCTGGAGGTAGATAGCATGCTTCATCATTAGTCCTTTGGGATTGTCTTGTATCACTGTATTGCTGAGAATAGCTAAGTCATTCACAGTTCTTCATCAAACAACATTGCTGTTATTGTGTGCAATATTCTCCTGGTTCTGCTCACTTCACTTTGCATCAGTTCATGTAAGCCTTTCCAGGTTTTTCTGAAATCATCCTGCTTGTCATTTCTTATAATGCAATAATATTCCACCACAATGAAACACACCATTGTTTCCTAAATTGTTTATGGCCTGATATTTAATATTCAGTTTGTGAGTGTATATATGTGTGTATGTGTATGTGTATGTGTATGTGTATGTGTATGTGTATGTGTGTGTGTATATATATATATATATATATATATATATATATATATATATATATATATATATATATATAGTGTGTGTGTGTATGTGTTTGGGGGAGAATGAACACTTCTTGTAGTATAAGATGTTAATACACCACCGCTTGTTTAGCCATTCCTCAATTGATGGGCATCCCTTTGATTTCCAATTCTTAGCCACCAAAAAAAGAGCCACTATAAATATTTTTGTACAAATAGGTTCTTTCTACTTTTTTTGGATGTTTTGGGGATATAGACCTAGTAGTTATAATGTTGGATCAAAGGGTATGCACAGTTTTATAGCCCTTTGGACACAGTTCCAAAGGACAATATTAATTATCTTTAAGTGTGTCAGTAAAATGGTCCACATCTAATATCTTTGGGCTACTGCTACTCCTCTCTTGTTCTTTCCTAGGGAAACTAAACTATTTGGGGGGAAGAAAGAATGGAATCCTCATGAATTAAAAAAGTATATCTCGCTTCTCTTATATTGTCAGGGCCATGCTAAATGGTGTATAACAGGAATTATGTGATTCTAATTTTTCTATAGCCAACATTTATTTATGTGTGCATGTGTATGTGGGGGGGGGCACATGCACACTCAAGTGCAGGGCTATATTGAAAACACAAATGATACATTTTATTTTAAATGGTTGTGAGAAATTAATAGCATTATTATATAACAATTACAAAATCCAATTAAAATATAAAGTTAAGTCCAATTCAAAATTGCTACAAAATACATAAATTATCTGAGAATCAATCTACCAAGGAACACTCAAGACTTGGAGAGGTTCATCAACAAGTCATTCTTTAAAGAAATTTTAAAATGGCAAACAACTGGAATAGTATTTCATTCTCATAGCTGGACAATGGCAACAAAATACAATGTTGATACTACTTAAATTAATTTACAGATTTATTACTCAAAATCAAAATACCAAGAAGATAATTAATGGATGTAGATAAAATAAAACAATTTACTTGGAGAAACAAAAGGTTTAAAATTTCAAAGCAAATGAAAGGTAGGAATGACAGAATAGCTTTAAACATCAAATTATACAAGAAAAGTAATTACCAAAATTATTTGATAGTGTCTTAAAATTTAAAAGCAGATCAGTGAAACAAAACAGATAAGGATGAATTAATCAGAAGCAAGTAAACTCAACTAACTAATCAATTTTTGCTAAACCAGAGAATATAAATTACTTGAGAAATAATTTCCTATTTGACAAGAAATGTCAGGAGAACTGCAAAGCTGTTTGGCAGAAATTGGGTTTAGATTAACATCTCATACTACATACTACAATAAGTTTTCTCTCTCTCACATGTGTGCACATACATATACATACATATGTACACTCACAAGCTGAATATTAACGATCAAACCATAAAAGAATTAGGAAACAACCAAATCAGGTACATTTCACAGGAGAAGGGATAATGAAAGATAAAACAGATTGTATCAGATAAAACTGAAAAGATTTTTTTGTATGTAGAAAATCAATGCAATTAGGATAAGAAGGGAAAACCCCAATTGGGAAAAATATCTCTGTATCAAATGTCTCTAATAAGGTTCTAAAATAAATATAGAGGTAACTACAACAGAAATGTAAGACAGATTCATTCCCTACCAGACAAATGTTCAAAAGATATGAATAAACAATTCTCAAAAGAATTGTAAAGCTTTTAATAATCAAACTAAATATTGCTCCAAGTCACTAATAATAAGAAAATATAAATCAAAACAACTTTTACATTTCAATTAACATCCAGCAAATTAGCAAAAATGACAAACAGGGGAATAGTCCAATAGAATAGGCAAGAGAGCCTAGTAAAGAAATAAGATGCAATGAGGGAGACAGAGAGGGGAAGCATCATGTGCCATGTGAGTCAAACCACTGTCACTATCTGGACTAATTCCATACATCGTGAAGACATCCTATGATCCTGTGCCCAAGAATCCTGGGATCATCAGTGCTTTCCAAACAACTGACGCTTTTTCTAGCCTTGGCACTGTATCTATCCATCATCCAGGGGAGCAGCCTAAGTAAAGATATGAATTGGCAACTGTTTTTGCAGGTGATGTAAACCCCAGGTTGGCAACCTCAGCTACCAAAGACCCAAAAAACAAAGTTCTCACCAAAAATGTTTTGGTACCCTTAAACAGGTTTAACATCAGATGCAAATATAGTATTATCAGTGGAAATTAATTTTAAAATATGTATTGAAATCGGATTTCACATTTTGCCATAAGGACCACTGCACTTTTATATCTGACTTCTGGTTAAAACTGCTTAGATGAGCTGCTTCCTAATAGAAGATGAATGTCTGCAAGTAGGAACAGTCTTGCTTTTCCATTTGTTTTCCCAGTAATGAGTACAGTCCTATGCTTTTTTTATTCATCCATATGGAATCTTAGAGGCTTTGTGGAAAGACAGGAACACTAATTATTGGTAGAACAGTGATTATCTAACCATTCTGGAAAAAAAAAAACTGAATTGTGCTAAGAAAGTGAAAAATATGTCCGGATCATTTGATGCAGAGATCGCACTGATAGGTATATAACATTCCAAGGAGGTCAGATATAGAAAGAAAGGACCAAGAGATACTAAAATATTTATAACAGCATTTTGTGAGGTAGCAAAGAACTAGAAACAAAGTAGTTTTAAGATAGATTAAGAGTAAGGAATTACTATATAAATTAAGGAATTGTTAAACAAAGTGTGGTACATGGATGCAATAGATTATTATACTGAGCTTTAAAAAATGATCATAAAGAATAAATGGAGGCATGAGAAAACATATAAACTAATACAAAGTAAAAGAAGCAAAACCAGGAAACAATATACACACTGGCAATGTAAATGAAAGAACGATGACAAGAACTGAAGCTGAAATAGAATGTTGTGGAATTATAATGATTAAGATACATGGGAAAACAATTCTAACACTTCCTTTATGGGGGGAGCTATGTTTGTGAAATATAATATATACTTAAGAAATTATTTATGTATCAGCTTTGCTAAACTTTTTCATTCTTTCTTTTTTATTGACTGTTATAAATGATGAATTTATGGACAGAAGAAAGGGACAAATATGTTTGGAAATGAAGTGATACAGAAATTTAAAAAATATTAATACTTTCTTAATGATGTTCTGGGCCAAGTCTAGCTTGGTCCAGCTTGATGATTCAGGCTAGGGATTAGAAAATAATGCAATATCTGTGGACCACAAAATGAAATAAAATAAATTTACTTAAAATAGGATTTAAAGGATACAATTAACTGAAAATAGACTCTTCCCCTCTGCATCCATGCTCACCAAGGCAGCAACTGCTGAGTCAGGAGGATATACTATGTAACAATGGGAACTCTGCTAGATCTTAAGAATAGCAATTCCCTATAAGCTGAGCTTTTTATACCTTGAATACACCTAACAAATTCCAAAATTGGCCTCCTTGCCTCCTTAAAGGAAAACCATCTCAGCTTTGGAAAATAAATGTGTTCCTACCACATTCCACCCATTGGTGCTAAGATTCCCCCTAACACCTAACAATCTTCTATCACTTAAATGGTCATAAGACCATTACAAAACAATTCTTGCCTTGAGAAGAAGCCTAGGGTAGGTAGCGCTGAAGGAGGGGCATGGTAAAAACAAAAGATGAAAGAAAAATCGAAATGAAAGTACTTAAAAATTGTAGTCCATATAGTTAGGGTATTATCAGGAGCAGTTTACAGTTACTCTCCCAGTGTAAAATAGTGATGATGAACATTAGCACCAGAAACATCATGGATATGGTACTAATGCCAACACCTCAAACACAGTCACTGATTCTGATGGAATCATAATCTGGTGGAGATCATAAGCCTCTTGAATCAATAATGTCAGAGGTGAAGCTTGCCCTGTACTATCACCTACTAAGTGTTCCCTGGATTACCATCCAAAAGATCATCCTCCCTGGAAACTTTACACCTTGTGAGAATGCTACAGAGGGGCTGCCCCTAGGTATTCTGTAGGAACTGAAGACCCCCCTCACCTTTACCCAGGGACTCAAGATTGTCACTAAGTCTGTAAAAGGATACCTTTTCCCTCCAGGTAAATTCCCATTATGAATAATTATGCAGACATTTCTACTTTCCATATATTACTAGAAAGCAAAGCATTTCTGAGCAATTCCATACCTAAGCCCTTTCTAGAGAGGAGCCATACCAAGGAAAAAAAGATCTATTGAAATGTTTCCTTGGGACATACAGAGCTTTCTAAGGAAGCAAAAACCTCAATGCTTGTGCAACTGTATGCAGGGGACAGAATGAGGTAGTGTCAGAAAGAATAAATCTCTCCAAAGTAGTCCATCTTAACAAGTTAGCACTTTTGAATGTCAGATCTAAGGAACTTCTATGCTGGAGAGCTCTTCTCTTTCCTTGAGTAACACCAATTCATCACAGAGACATCTTCTGGGAGATGGGACTTCTAATCCCAATTATCAGAGGTATGATAAAGCTGTTGCTTTCCAAGACCGAACAGTCTAGCATTCAGCAATGCCAACTACTTGAAGATGGTATGGGAGATGTAAAATCTAGGCAATATTATGGTGGTGGGTCCAATCTTGGGCCTCTTTTGAAGTAAAATAGGTACTTTGATCAGAAGCAATGGTACAGTGCAATGGACCATGAGGAAGAAGGCTATATTTTAAAAAATATATTTTTATTTATTTCATTAAATATTTCCCAATGACAGGCACAAATTATTTAACATTTTTTTTTAGGTCAGGCAATTGGGGTTAAGTAACTCTCCCAGGGTCACACAGCTATTAAGTGTTAAGTGTCTGAGGCCGGACTTGAACCCAGGTACTCCTGACTCCAGGGCCGGTGCTTATCCACTGCGCCACCTAGCTGCCCTTAACATTTATTTTTAACACTGGGTTCCAAATTCTCTCCTTCCCTGCCCTCAGTCCTCCTTGAGAAGGAAGCAATTTAATGTCTATTATATATGTAATGTCATGTAACACATATTTCAATATTAGCCATGTTCCAGAAGAAAACAAAGACCAAGAAAAAGGAAGAGATAGAGAAAGTAAAACAAAAAAAAATGCTTGAATCTATACTCAGTTCATCAGTTCTCTTTCTGGAGGTGAATAGCAATCATCATGTGTCCTTTGTTACTGTCTTAGATGATTGTCTTGAATGAAGTAGCTAAGTCTTCATAGTTGATCATCCTTAAAGTATTGCTGTTACTGTGTACAATGTTCTCCTGGTTCTGCTCACTTCACTTTGCATAAGTTCATATAAGTCTTCCCAGGCATTTCTGAAACCATTCCCCTCATCATTTCTTATTGCACAGTAGTATTACATCAAAATCTCATACCACAACTTCTTAAAACATTACCCAATTGATGGGCAATCCCTCAATTTCCAATTCTCTGCCACCACAAAAAGAGGGGCTATAAATATTTTTGTACAAATAGGTCATTTTTCCTTTTACTTTGATCTTTTTGGGATATAGACCTATTAATGGTATTACTGAGTCAACAGTAATTGTTTTGGGTAGTAGCAGTAATTATAGTTTTATAGCCCTTTGAACATAGTTCCAGATTATTCTCCAGAATAGTTGGACTAGTTCACAACTCCACCAACAGTGCATCAGTATCCCAATTTTTCCACATGCCCTCCAGCATTTGTCATTTTTCTTTTCTGTCATATTAACCAACCTGAGAAGTATGAGGTTGTACCTCAGAGTTGTTTTAATTTGCATTTTTTCATGTGATTTGATAGATTTGATTTCTTCTTCTGAAAATTGCCTGTTCATATCCTTTGAACACTTATCAATTTAGGAAATAGCTCTTATTTTAAAAATTTGGTTCAGTTCTCTATGAGGCATTCGACAGAGAAACTTGTTATAAATTTTTTTCTAGTTTCCTATTTTTCAAGAAGCATGGATTTCATATGAACTCTGCTGGTGGTAATGGACTTAGCTGGTATTATAATGTCATATTCTGAATAAGCATCAACTGTAGTAAAGACAAAAATAATTACTCTTACACGAGGGAAAGGGTGAACTGGGAGTAACAAACTTTCCCATTCCCCAATAGAAATTAGCTCATTTTCTTTTTAAGAGTATTGAAACCATTCTCAGGTCTGGCTAGGGGTACTGTAGGCTTGGGCTGCTGGCATGACATCTTGGTTGTCTGTGTACAGCTCCAAGTACTTCTGAGAGTTGGCTGGTAGAATAATTAGGAATTGGTCAAATTCTTCGATTGATCTCTCCTTTCTCCTCCTCATCCCATAAGACCCCTCTGTCTTCTGCCACTATCTTCTTCCCTCTATCTCACATGATGAGGTGAGTCTTCACCATGCCTAGGCAAATTCTTTTATACACGCATGATCCCATTTCATCCTGTATTCTGCAGAAGACTGTCACCCCACTTCCTCATTTATCTTAAATCTTTAACTCTTTAAATCTTTAGCTGCTTCCCTATTGCTTACATACCCATGTCTCCCTCATCCTCAAAAAAACTCTCAAAAAACTCTCCAAAACAACAACTCCCATTTGATACATCCATTTCTGCCAAATAACAACCCATATCTTTCCTGCCTTTTATGGCCAAAAACCTTGAGAAGGTCATCCACAATGGCTATATCCATTTTATTTCCTCTCACTTTCTTCTTAACTCTAGTCTGGCTCATCATTCAACTAAAATTCCTCTCTTCAAAGCTAATAAACTTTTTTTTTTTTTTTTTGCGGGGCAATGAGGGTTAAGTGACTTGCCCAGGGTCACACAGCTAGTAAGTGTTAAGTGTCTGAGGCCGGATTTGAACTCAGGTCCTCCTGAATCCAGGGCCGGTGCTTTAACCACTGTACCATCTAGCTGCCCCAGCTAATAAACTCTTAATTGCCAAATCTAAAGGCCTTTTCTCAATCCTCATTTTTCTTGACCTCTCTGCAGCTTTTGATAGTGTCAGGTATCCTCTTCTTGACATCCTTTTCTCTTTATGACACAAAGTCTTGGGTGGCTTGGAACACCCAAATGTAGGCTTGGGGCTATAGGAGATGTCTTAAGTTTGGGCAGGGGTCTGAGGGGCAGAGCCTAGGTGACAGAGGAAAGACATTAAACACACAGAGCTCCTGACACAATTACCCCCAAAACAGCCATAAAACAACCCCTGGAGCAGCAAAACCCACAAAAAGAAGGGCTGAGATTATTTTCCAGCCAATGACAGCTTAGAGGGGGCCGTGCTGGGCTGCAAAAAGAGTCCAACCCTGCGATTGTATCAACACAGTCCCCAGGTAGGCTGCGCCAGAGAAACTTTCCCCTGAGCCTCCAAATCATCTGCAGCACCAGCATCTTCTGGAGCTAAGCTTATGGTCAGGTGAGAGGGCTGAATGGCTGGCCAGGGAGGTGGAAAATACAGGAGTTTCTGTGGGACCTAAGGACAAATTCGACTATCCCACCCCAGTGGGGAACCAGGAATAAATCTTGAGTGGTGGGAGGCCCAGGTTGGGGAGGGGCACAGGCTCTTCAGAGGTAAGAACCACCACAGCACACAAAGTTCTGCTGGCTGGTTAATTAGCAAGTTGGATTGAGGTTATCTTCAGACCAGAGAGCAGGTCAGGTGAGAGAAAAACCTGGCCTTCCTAAAACTGAAACACCTGAGACCCTCTGAAGCTTGGGATAGTGTTACTTGGAAGTAGGGCCCCACTGTAAGAGGGAGTTAAAAGACAGCAAGATGATCAAGCAAAGAAACTTGAGAACTCTAGAAAGTTTCTCTACTGACAAGGAAGATCAAGGTGCACCCTCAGAAGAGGATAACAACTTCAGGGCCCCTACCTCCAAAGCTTCCAAGAAAAATATGAATTGGTCTCAGGCCATGGAAGTGCTCAAAAGGGACTTTGAAGAGAAAGTAGGAGAGATAGAAGGAAGATTTAGAGAGGTGGAGGAAAGAATGGAAAAAGAAATGAGAGCAATGCAGGAGAGTGATGAGAAAAAAGTCAACAGCTTGAAAAACCAAATGGAAACAGAGATACAAAAGCTCTCAGAAGAAAATAATTGCCCAAGAATTAGGACTGAACAATGGAAGCTAGTGACTTAATGAGAAAACAAGTAAAGCAAATCCAAATGAATAAAAAAATAGAGGGCAATATGAAATATCTCCTTGGAAAAACAACTGCCCTGGAAAATAGATCCAGGAGAGATAATTTGAAAATCACTGGACTACCTGAAAACCATGAACAAGATAAGAGCTTATACATCATCTTCCAAGAAATTTTCAGGGAAAATTTCCCTGATATTCTAGAAGCAGAAGGTAAAATAGAAATTGAAAGAATCGATCTATTACCTCCTGAAAGAGATCACAAAAGGAAAACCTCCAGGAATATTATAGCCAATTTCCAGAGCTCCCAGGTCAAGGAGAAAATATTGCAAGCAGCTAGAAAAAAGGAATTCAAATACTATGAAGCTACAGTAAGGAAAAAACAAGATCTAGCAGCACCTACATTAAAGAACTGGAGGGCATGGAATATGATATTCCAGAGGGCAAAAGAACTGGGACTACAGCCAAGAATCACCTACCCAACAAAACTGTGTATAATCTTTCAGAGGAAAAAATAGGACTTCAGTGAAAAATAGAACTTTCAGGCATTTGTGATGAAAAGACCTGAGACTGCACAGATTCATTCCACCAAAGCCATCTCTGTGAGAAATTTTACCTCCCTTTTTGAACTGTACTGGAGAACCAGATGCAGAGACAATTCATCTTTATGGGTTCAGTTTGCTGATCTCAGCCATTCAAAAATGGAAAATGGCCATTCTCCATGCAGGGCCTCTATCTGTGACATCACAAAAGTAAATCTGTGACCATACCAAACTGATACAATTCTGCAGCTCAGGAGAAACTCTGAATGGCCCCCATTAGAGCATAGTCTCACTAACTATTATTCCAATGACTCCTTAGGTTGTTCAAATGTCTCTTGTACCTTCCCACTTTTGTGGTGAAAGCCAACCTGCATTTGGGCAGCTAGGTGGCACAGGGGATAAAGCACTGGCCCTGGATTCAGGAGGACCTGAGTTTAAATCTGTCCTCAGACACTTGACACTTACTTAGCTGTGTGACCCCGGGCAAGTCACTTAACCCTCATTGCCTGCCCCCCCCCCCAAAAAAAAAGCGAAAGCTAACTTGCCCTCTGATCTACACCTTGTGGAGGAAGTCACTCCCGTGGAAGCAATATTAGCGTAAGCCTGGGACTCTTTTCCTACCTGCAGCTCCCAGGTCTCATCCTCACACCTGCAGTTTATGAGCCTCTATCCCAGTCAGCAATCCTTTTTCAGCTGCGCTGTTACTAAGTCCAAAGTACTCTCTTTGCCTCCAAGTATAAGCCTTAAAACCAAAAGTACATTCATATTGGTTTCCAATGGCTAAAAGGATGATTTTCTTCTATTTCTCCTAGGCCAGTTATCTAGCTTTTCTAAAACCATTAGTAAGGGTCAGGGAATACAAGTTTTATAATACTTTTATCCTCCCACCAAAACTCCTTAAATCACTTATTGGCTAATGGAGCTTTCTCCTTATCTCAGAGAAGAGTCTCTACATATGAAGGCAGAAGGTACTATAACCCTAAGTCTGGTGAATTGCACATCACTTCCCCCATTTTAACCATATGATGAACCATAAAGTCACTGCAATGCAATCTGCCAACTATGTAAAATAGTTTGGAACAGGCCTAGTTCAGGCTACTCCACTGATTAAGAATAGGGACTGCACCCTAATAAAACACTCATGGGTCATAAAATGCAACAACAATAAATTTACTTCAATTAAGATTAAAACGAGACAATTTACTTTGGGTAAAAAAAAAGACACAGCTCTCTGACACTTCCACATTGACCAGAGTGGTAGAAATTCCATCAAACTTCAGGAACACCAACTCTTTATACGCTAGTCTTTTTAATGCTTCTAGTTCATTAGAACAACAAAATCCTAGGCCACTATTAGGATAATACATAGGCCGTCCCAGTCAAAATAAAATAGATGTCATTCTAATCAGAAATGGTTAAGTTGAAACTTTTAATTCGCTATTTTAGCTACGTGAACCCATTCATTCCATGTCTTTTTCTTGAATATAAAATAGCATTATTCTAACATACAGTTTCTATAAAACAGAATTAACTATCCAACTGAATAACTCTAAGTTTATTCCAAGCATGCTGTTAGGACTTAGTTTTGTGTGTTAAATGTAAGAGCATTGAATATCTGCTAATTTTCTTCGTAAGTTAAAGGTATAATATAAAACTATAGATTGATTAAAAGAGATTTATGATCTAGCTGGAATGGTCATTTATTGTACTGACATATATCACAATTCTTCAAAGTCTCAGTAGATGACCTTTAAGAATTACTGTGACCAAAAATTTTACCAATCAGCAGTCAACCTGGTAAGAAACCTTTCCTATCTTACCTAAAATGGTTGTCACTCAACAGCTAAACAAGTGATTGCTGGGTCAGAATCCAAAGCCTTTCTTACTTGACAGGACTTGGCATAGATTTTGAGATCCCAGGCTCACATACATACCGTGTGAGGGTATGCCATTGGTGAATGAATATAAAATATATTTTAAACTATTTATAAGAATTCCCATTTATCATATTTTATGTTATGGATATTTACATACCTGTTTTTTCCTCATAATTAATTATAAGCATGATCACTATATCTTATCTATTATTATATCTTCCCCAACATCCATCCAAGGACTTACATATAGTAGTTGCTTATTAAATTTTTACTGAATTGAATTTTAAAGTTTTACATAATTAACATAGCATACTAAGAAAGTCAAAATAAATTATAGTTTTTGGGACACTGGGAAACTTATGTAAATAGAACCATTATCAGATAATGAATATATTTAATATAGTATGTTGTCAGTTCTCCATAGAATTCAATAGATTATACGAATTTATGTATGATAGAAAATAAGAAAAACCAAGGTACATAAATTGGCAGTAAATATATCAAGTAGATGGCTCACAGAATCATGATAAAAATGTCATTGTCATTTTGAGACTAGATTTAAGTAAATATATAAGAAAAATTGTTATTTAAACACCTAGCAAATATGATGCATTAAAGATATAAATTATATTTTACATTTGATAAAGAGCCTACACTTTAACTTTTGTTACAATTACAGTATATAAAAAAGCACTAGAAGAGAATTTAACTACTTACAGTCTCATTAAGATTTCAAAGAATAAATCAAGAAGATAAAAGACTTATTTCTCTTTCAATATATTTGGTACTTACTTATTTCAAAGGAGAAGTAACATTATAACATAACTATCTACCCATATTCTTCTGTACGATAATAGACATTTTAAAACCAAAAATATGGTATCTTTTATTACAGATGAGATGATATTTCAGTGAAGATAAAATAGACAGTTATTCATGTCCTAAATGGCAAACAGTACATTTTTTTAACTAAAGAAGCAGTTTTTGCTGTTAAAACTGTTTCCATTTTAACATAACACCTCTACCTATTACTAAGGCCACTATATACATTGGATCAAAAAATGCATTTTGTTCAAACATAGGTTTGCAATGATCACTGCAAAAACTAATAATTATAGGGGCAGCTAGGTGGCGCAGTGGATAGAGCACTGGCCCTGGATTCAGGAGGACCTGAGTTCAAATCCAGCCTCAGACCCTTGACACTTATTAGCTGTGTGACCCTGGGCAAGTCACTTAACCCCAACTGCATGACACACACACACACACACACACACACACACACACACACACACACACACACACAAAACCCATAATAATTATAGGCAATACCTGCCTTGCATATGAGCATGGTGGCTTCCTGGTTGGCTTTATAGACTTTTATCTCTACATCAGCCAGAAACCAGGATGGACACAGTTCAGACCTCATTATCACATGGGATTGCTTCATTTCCAATACCTAAGTCCTGGAACCCCACCTCTCTAATCACAGCTTCCTTTCTGTTCACAACTTCTACTTCCCTACAACCACCTATTCTGCTCTTTGGCCTCACTAATACTGTATTAGGATACTTCTTTGTGGCTGACCCAAGGTTTAAAAGGTAGATGTCTCATGAATATATATGTATATATGGATGGATGGATATTTGGCAAGAGTCAGGGGTGAAGAAGAAATTAAAAAGAATATTTCCCAACAGAACTTTTCATAAATTGGGGCACTGCTTGCATTACTACTGTAGTTTTTTACAGGGCATATTAAAAAACTAGAGCACTTAAAGTATTCACACTCTCATCTGGAATCTAGTTTCTAAAGTACTCATATGAGGTCAAAGCAGTAAGGTTAAGAGTTTTACAGATAAGGCCTATAGATAAGACAATATAGTGTCTGCTTTCATAGGGGCACACTGAAAATCCTACTGCATTTAATTATTTTCCTTTTTTTTTCTTTCTTTCTTTTCTTTTCTTTTCTTTTTTTTTTTTTGGCAGGGGAATGAGAGTTAAGTGACTTGCCCAGGGTCACACAGCTAGTAGGTGTCACGTGTCTGAGGTCAGATTTGAACTCAGGTCCTCTTGAATCCAGGGCTGGTGCTTTGTCCACTGCGCCACCTAGCTGCCTCCTTAATATTTTCTTAATAGATCGTTTTTCCCTTAAAACTAGTCAATCTCATGAATTAAAATCCTTTAGCATGTTACACAGTAGCGCTGTTAATGCCATAATGCAAAAAATGTTGCCTAGTTTAAGATGCAGTCAACCTGAGTTCCTACGAATAATACGACTTACCTCCATCACCCCCAGTAGGAAAGTGTAGTAGATTTGGAATGTTCAATTTTTGGTTTGTTTTAAAGAAAGTCTGTTCTTTCCTTACTAAAGGTGCCATTGACAAATGAGCAAATGTCAATTTCCTCTTCATGAGAATTAAATTCCAAATGTTTAGAAATTAAAAACACAAGACCACATTTGCAAATAAATGCTTTTAAACAGAACAATTTCTTCTTGTTGTAAATAATTCTGTATGTATATGTATATTCCAAACAGTTCTATGTGTATATATCCAAATCTATGTTCATCCTGAAAAGGATATCATTCTTATTCTTAGCCTAACACTTGAAAATCTTTATCTAAATGATTTGCTCCTCAGTGCAGTTCTATGCAGTTAAGGTGGGGCATATATTATGCCGTGCTGAACCATCAACAAGAGAATCTTAAAATACAAGAAAACAAATTTCACATTTCAGATCATCCCTGAAAATAGTGATGGTTTTACCTTAAGAGGAAAGCCCACTTTAAAGATTCAATGACTTCGGGGCAGCTAGGTGGTACAGTGGATAGAGCACTGGCCCTGGAGTCAGGAGTACCTGCGTTCAAATCCAGCCTCAGACACTTAACATTTACTAGCTGTGTGACCCTGGGCAAGTCACTTAACCCCAATTGCCTCACTCACTAAAAAAAAAAAAAAAAAGATTCAATGACTTGCCTCAGTGTCTTCAGCAATACTCACTTTGGCTCATTAGGTTTCATCAGTACATTCTACCAAGATCTAACATTTTTCATGATGCTCATTTTTCAGTAAAATCTCATTAGCAAAAGAAACTGGGCAGATGCTTTTCATATCTCAATTCCAGACCTGAGACACAGTGGTCATGCTATCAATGACTCAGCTGCCAGAGCTGCTAACTACAGTAGCTTCCACTGAGGCATGGCTTCGATCTGGACTGTCTGGCACCTTGCTCTGTCATTTACAACCAAGCCAAAGCAGTAATGTGAAGCAAATGAATAATTAGCAGATAAGAGATAAATAGAAAAAGCTCAAGAATAATTATCCCAAGTACAGTAACAAAGCTAAAAATTCTGGACTCCAGAGTAAGGTTGGCAGAAACATGGTACTTTGATATATTTTCATTTATTTATTGGATTTGCGATCCCTGCAGTATTGTGTTTAAGAGGAAAACAAATGAATACAAGTGTTTCCAGATATTAGTTGCAGACCCAAAAGTGAATAAATCAGGGAACATTTTTGACAGCAATTGTTCCGATGGTTACAATTATCTTGGAAAGGAATATTAAATGGTTTGCCACAAAATTTATTTGTAAAAATGGTTTAGTCCCTTTCAAAGAAGCTGCTGTTACGGGGCTTTTCTGTATTTTAATGGAACAAAATGACAATACTAAAAGTCTTGCCTAATTCATTAAGTAGAAATAATTTTTAAAAACCTCTAAAGGTAAAACAATACTCTGTGAACTTTCATATCACTTTAGACAGAATCTGTAAAAAGGAAAATGTTAGGAAATGTATAAAATGTAATGGGTGAAAATAACATGAATGAATGTCTTTTTATTCCCCCCGCCCAAATTCCTTCCTTCTGTCTATCCATTAATCCATCCATAATATACTAGAAAGATTAGTAGCCTCTCACTTTTATGGTTTCTATAACATCATGAAGGTACTTCATTGTAGCATTTATCTTTTTCTCTTGAACCTCTGTCCTGTGTCTCCAAACTACCTTCTGTGTCTTCTCTTCTGGATATAACAGCTTTCAAACTCTTCCTGAATTCAGTATATACGCTTTCCAATTTTTCCTTCATATTGCTACTTATGTAAGCTTCCTAACCTACCACTTTGATTATATTACTCTTCTTTAAAAAGTCCTTCAGTAGGGGGCAGCTAAGTGGTGGGGTGGATAAAGCACCTGCCCTGGATTCAGGAGGACCTGATTTCAAATCCAGCCTCAGACACTTGACACTTACTAGCTGTGTGACCTTAGGCAAGTCAATTAACCCTCATTGCCCTACCCCCAAAAAGAAAAAAAAAGTCCTTCACTAGCTCCACTGACATCTAAGGCCCTCCACAATCTGGCTACAGTCTACTTATACAGGCTTTGTTCCTACTATTATTCTCATGTACTCTTATGTTTCAGACAAACTGGAATAATATGTTGTCCACTGCTACTTATTTTCCAATTGTATGTATCTGCTCACATTATCATCATGTCTGAAATGGATATTACTACTCTTCAATAAAGTCTACCCACCTTGTTGCTTAAAAAGAAACAACTGTAATATGCACATTTGAGCCAAACAAATCCATCTACTAGCCTTGTGCTCCCTAAGTATATTAGAAGGGGATTTATATGCTTCATCATATGTTCTCTGCATTGCTTTGATCAGAGTTCTAAAGTCTTTCAAAGTTCTTTTTTCTTTACATTTTTACTGTCCTTGCATAAATTGTTCTATTAATTCTGCTCATTTCATTCTGTGTCAGTTCACACTACCAGGATTCTCTGAAATTGTCTCCTATGTCATTTCTTATGTCAAAATAATATCCTATTACATTCCTATACCACAATGTGTCCAAGAGAAAATCTATTCTACCTCTAGATTCTAGTTATTTTCTTTTTTTCCCCTTTTACTCTCTCTTCAATATCAGGAAGTTGTTGTTGGGGGGTTTGGGGGGCAGTTATTCTATCCCTATTATATCCTTCTTTTTTAGTTACTCTCTATATCTCCACTTTTCTTCTTTTGAGTATAATGGATTTCTATATTAAATTCTTCATGTGTATGTTTGTGTGTGTATGTACAGCTGTCATTTGTCGATTCAAGATGATATTTTACCACCATCCTCCTAGTCATTCAGGCTTGCAACCTAGTTGTCCTCTTCAAGTCCTCAATCTCATCCCCTATATACAACCATCTGTTATATATTCTCCATTCTCTCCTCCTGACATTGCTACCAACATGGTGTAGTCCCTCATCGCCTCATGTATGAACCATTGCAGTAGACTTCTTGTTGACCTTCCTGCCTCAAATCTCTGACTGCTCTACTCCATCCTCATCTCAGCTATCAAAGTGATCTTCCAAAAACTCGAGTTGGACCTTGTAATCCTCATATGTCATAAATTCTAGTGGCTTCCTATCACCTCCAGGATCCAATATAAAATCCTGTTCATTTCTGAAAGCCCTTCTTAACTCTCTAATCTTCCTATACCTCACTCTTCTCCATGTACTCCCAGATCTAGCAACACTGACCTCCTTGCTGTTCCTTGCACAAGAGGATTCATCTCCTGACTGGTCATTTTTACTGTCTGTCCCTGATGCCTGGAATTCTCCCCTTCTCATGTCTACCTCCTTGCTACTTTCAAATCTCAGCTAAAATCCTACTTTCTGCAAGAAGTCTTTCTTGATCTCCTCTTGTGCCCCCCCATGAGATTACTTCCAATTTACTCTGTATTTATTGTACTTAGTTGATTGTACATAGTTGTTTATATGATGTCTCCCCCACGAAACTATGATTTCCTCGAGAGCAAGCACAGTTTTTTGTTGTTGTTTTTTTGCCTTTCTATGTTTCCTCATCACTTACACAGTACCTGGCATAGAATAGGCACTTAATAAATGCTTGTGGACTTGATTTGACTAAAGGTCACTCTCCTCACACCTGTCTCCACATTTGTATGTACTCAGTCTTCTTGTCATGTACCTCAATGCTGAGAAATAAGAAATTCAACCTCCTTCTTCCTCCTTTTCTGTGCTAGTGTATTCCTCTTAACTTCCCTTATCTTTCTCCTTTTCATACCTTCAGAACCAAACAAATCCCCCCTCCCATCTATGTTTTTCTTATTTAAAACCTTCAATAGCCTTTGAAGACATTAAGATTCTGAAGAATACTTGTTTCTTCTCCCCGATTTAGAACATTTGTACTACAGCAATTACTACTACTTCCAATTTCTTAAAAAATTGAACTTTTTAAGTTTCTCTTGATTCTTGTGTTTGTACTTCAAACTTTCTGCCCAGGTCATTTCATTAGAAATGCTTGAAAATCACCTATACCATAAAAGATCCATTTTCCACGGTAGGGTAATACTCAGCTTCTCAGGGGAAGTTATTGTTCATTGTAATCTTATATTTTCTGCTTCTGCAATATTGGCTTCTAAGACCTTCACTTGTCTATAATATAAGCTACCAGGTCTTAAGTAAGCCTAACTGTCATCCCTTGGTATTTTCTGAATGCTTGCTGTCTTTGGTGTAGAACTCAAGATTTTTGCTATGCCATTCTTAGGACTTTTTCTTTGGGGCTTTCTTTCAAGAGATAATTGTTGTGCTTTTTTTTTAAAGTTGTATACATGGATTTACAATAATTCCTCAATGATCTGTTCTTGATATGTTTTCTAGGTCAAGTGTTTTAAATATCAGATAACTTACATTTTCTTCTATTTTTCCAATCTTCTGATATTGTTCTAATATTCCTTAGTCTCTCATAAAATCATTAGTTTCTGTTTGGTTTATCCAAGTTTCCAAGGCAATCTTTATTTGGATAAAGTGTATCATTTTCTCTTCTGAGCTCTTTATTCTAATCCAATTCTTTCTTCCAGAACTTTTATTTCATTTTAAAAAAATCCATTGACATTCTTTCTGGGTATTCATGTAGTCCTTATAGACTAATTTTTTTCCCTTGAATGTTTACACAGTTATACAGTTATTATGAAGGTATTTGCTACTTATTTGGGGGGATCTCTAGATCCATAATGATTTTTTTTTAGGCAATGAGGGTTAAGTGACTTGCCCAGGGTCACACAGCTAGTAAGTGTCTAGTGTTTGAGGCCGGATTTGAACTCAGGTCATCCTGAATCCTGGGCCAGTGCTTTATTCACTGTACCACCTGGATACCCCCCATAATGATTTTTTTTAATGCTAGTCATTTTTTTCTTTGATTTACATATCTCCAGCTTTAGTTCTTAAATTAGAACTTCGTGCCAGAGCCAGGATCTGTCCTCTGTTACACTTTTAGGTTGCATATCCTATGTTTATCACGACCTGCTAGAGCTAGATTCTCCTAGATCTCTGAAGTTCAGACTGCTGGATCTTTAGAGCCTTGTCTTGCATCCAAGGACAGAGTGCTGCAGACCTCAAAGTCTCAGGTGCTAGGGAGTTCCAGTCTGAGCACTACACTTCTGCTCTAGTCAAATATAAGGTTTTTTCATTTGTAAAATGATGGAGTAAAACAATGATTTTTAAAATCCCTTCTTTTACATTCTATAGTCATAAATCTTAAAGATTCACTGACTTGATGTTAGAATGGTTCAAGCCTAAGTTCTTACCTTGAGACTATTTCATAGGGAAGAACCTAACAAAGACTCCTAGCAATGTAATTCCAACAATGACATGATTATTCTAAATTTTGTGATATCTATAAGGTCACAGTTGGACTCATGTTCTTGTTATATGCTTGTATTAAAAAGTCCCATACTTTTTCTTAGCATTATAAGATTCAACATAAAAGCCCTCGCCAAATTCTAAGGAAGTGAAGTTAGCATGGTACCAGAATTCCATTTAATAAAGTTTTAATCTCCATTCTTCAGACTACAGACCTTTCTGAAAGCTCAGAGCTTTATCTCCTACTATTAATGATTTTGCTCTAACAAGTACATGGAAGCTCTCACACTCTAAATGTGATTGTTCATTCTTCACTGCCATACATAACTCATACTCCTGGCCTGACTTTTTATTAGTTTCTCTAGCCTCTGATTAATGATATGATTAGAAGAGCTATACACAATATTCAGTTATCTGACCAAGCCACAGTATTACTTTCAACTGATCTTCATGAACCATTTCAGTACCACACAGTGATTTTTTTTTTCTTCATGAGAAATAGTAAGGAAGAAAATTTTGAATATAGTTGAGGCAAAATAGTAATGAAATGTTTACAAAAATTAAGGAAAATGCTAAAACATGAAGAGGGCAATTAAGTAAATGCATAGAAATAGAATATAAAGTAACAAGATAATGCATATGAGAACACTACATAAATCACTGTTCAAATATAAGGAAGTAATATTGTTGATTTTATTATCATCATTACTGATTTTTCTTTTGTTATAACTTACATAGGATTATCTGCCATGAAACCAAAAAAGGACAGATTAATTGGTTGTGATGATTTCTCCCCTGCCCCCCTTTTTTCTTTTTGAGAAAAGTTCTTTGTTTTGAGGGATGATTTTGGTGGAGGGGGCAGGGAAAATCTAGGTGATATAAAAAAAAGATATCCATAAAAATCTTTTATAATCCCTCCAACATTGATATTTCCAAATTTTGTTATCTTTGTCAATTTGCTTGATTTGAGGCAAAACCTCAGTGTTTTAAAATTTGCATTTCTCTTTTTATTAATAGAGAATTCTTTCACATGGTTGTTGATAGCTTGCAATTTTGCTTTCAAGAATGGTTCATTTCATTTAACCATTTATCTATTGGGGAATGACTTTTGGTCATATGTATTTGTTAGTTATCTATATATCTTGGATTTCAAATCCTTATTAAAGATGTTTGATACATTCCCCTTTGATTTAATTTTATTTTCCCAGTGATTTAACTTAGGAATGATTTCCAATCTGAAGGGATTGGTCTAATCATCCCTACTCTACTTCAGGTTTAAAGTATGGTAAGAATGTCTACATGGGAGTGGTTCATTTCCTTCAGTAATCTATCAACTTGTTTTGAAAATGAAAAATTAAGCCATTTGTGGACATCCAAAAATTATAATTCTTAGCAATTTCTACCTTCTTTTCCAGCAATTCACATCTATCACTGTGGAAGAAGATAATGAACCATGTAAGACTGAAGTCCATTTTGCATTTTTATGTTTCATGAGTTGCCTAAGCTAAAAAATTCCATACTTAAGTGGTCAACCTGCTATTGAGGAATTCCGGTACCTAGCTAGGATGATTACACAGTTTTTAAAAAGTCTACTATTATCCACTTAATTATTGGTAGTATAAATGTGAGATCTTTATCTAACAACCAAGTTCACATATTACTGAAAGAACTAAACCATGGTCATATTGATATTCTTCTAATACATCAATCATAAGAACAGGTAGATAGTCTAAACATTACATTGATATCCATGGAATATTAAAAAAAAAGGAAAAACTTCAGAATATTAGATAGATCGTTTGAGGGAAAACTGATAAGAAACAACTAAAAAGGTACAAATGGGTTGCATTCTATTCCTGGAAGAGGAAGATCATGCTCAACTTCCAAAGCCTAAAACTTTAATAATAATAATTTTGGTAATTACACAAAGCTTTTAAACTTCAAGCTTCCTACATCAATGACTAAAAATAGAATATAAAATTCTAGCCCCACTAATTTTTTTCTAAATAGGCATACATTTTTTTCTCTCACATATTTACTTTTAAAAATACATGCTAACTAGATGAATAATTCCATATTATTTCAAGAAGCAAAAATTATGCTGTTGATTTCCATTTATATAATTCAATTTGCTTAATTTCAATGCATTCATTCCATGTCTCTTTGCAGAATATTAATGAAGTTTTGTATGCCTATGGTTACAAAATTAACTGAGGTCATACAAAGTCACTGCTTATTTTGTAATTCTTTTGACCCCTTTTCCAATATTGGAAATTTATTTCTCCACAATCAAAAAGTAAGGTGGGGGGCAGCTAGATGGCGCAGTGGATAGAGCACTGGCCCTGGAGTCAGGAGTACCTGAGTTCAAATCCAGCCTCAGACACTTAACACTTACTAGCTGTGTGACCCTGGGCAAGTCACTTAACCCCAATTGCCTCACTAAAAAACAAAAAAACAAAAAAAAAAAGTAAGGCGGGGAGGCTAGGTGGCACAGTGGATAAAGCACCAGCCCTGGATTCAGGAGGACCTGAATTCAAATCCGGCCTCAGACACTTGACACTTACTAGCTGTGTGACCTTGGGCAAGTCACTTAACCCCCATTGTCTCACTAAAAAACAAAAAAAGTATCTAAGGCTAGTCATCAATCAGTCTTAAGAATCTGACTAGAGTCAACCTCATTTTTATGAGATCCAGTACTGAACATGTAACATATGTAACAATACACATGTAACACCAATTTCAACAGTTTTCCCCACAGACTATAGAAACTATTACTCTATTTTTAATAGGCAATATAATCTTATGGAATGTCAATCCCATACCCTATTACTCTTCCTCCTACACAAACACACACAAACACACACACAGCAGCAGCAGCTGCAACAACTTATCTACAGAAAAAAACCTAACATTAAAAATATACAGAATTTCACCCAAATGCATTATTTTTGCAGAAAAAAAATTCCTTAATAGTGAGTAAGAAATAAGAGAAAATGAGAAATGAGTTGGCTTGACTCTCTACAAATAAATTTGGATTTTAAATAAAGATTTTCAGTTCTTATCTTAAGCTAAGAAACATGAGTTGGGGTATGGGGAGGAATTATGTTAAAAAGAATGAAGAAAATATTCTTCCTCACAACAATCATTCCTCCAAAGGACTGTCAAACTAGATCAATTCAATTTAAATTGACAAATCAAGTATGCCAGTCTATTCACATCTAAGATACAAGGTGTGGGTGGCAATGAAAATGACAAATGTGAGACTGAAACTTCTTTTATGGGTTACTTCAATACACAGGACTAGGTCTAGCATTACAATTAGGCCATTATTGTAGAGTATTGCCTCAAGTACCTGATAAAAAATATTCACATTTTACTCAGTAGCACAAGTGCAAAAATAAGCAATAGATATCTCTCCAAGGTTTCTTCTAATATACATAAGAGAGGAGTTAATTCCTTAGGGAAATAGTGACTGCAAGAAAGCAAATACTATGTGTTTGAAAGAATAAAATGCCTGCTAATAGACCATTGAATAAATGTGTTTTACAACTACATTAAGTAATGGGGTTTCTTCAAATGTCCCAGTTAAGTTCAAGATTTAGGAATGATCTATTCTTATCTCCAGAGTAAATGCAAGGAATAAGACCTTTAATCAACTAACAAGCACTTATTAAGTACCCACAATGAGCCAAACCCTATTATAGGCCTGGGGAAACAAACACAATGAAACAGCCTCTGTCCTCAAAAAACCCTTTACATTCAGAAGGGGTTGTGGGGAAAGAGACAACACTAGAAGCAAGGGAGAGCAGGAAAGGTTTCATGTCAAAGGTGATGTTTGAGCTGAGTCTAAAGGAAACAAGGGATTCTAAAATACAGAAGAGAGAAAGAAATGCATTCCATGTCTAGGGTCAGACAACAGAAGGGCACGTGGACTGAAAATGGAGGCTTCAGTATTAGGAAGATGAGATGGTAGGGTACATGAAGGGAAGATGATGTCATAATTCTGGAAGGGTAGTCTAGGGCAAGGTTGTGAAGGGCTTCTAATGCCAAAGAGAAGAATATACACATGATCCAAGCGAATTCCTGGCACATGGTAGGTCTTTAATAAATGCTAGTAGATTGAATGATTAATCTAGACTAACACTCTGACTTTACTGATGAAGAAGCAAGGGCCCAATGAAGTTAAGTGATTCACCAATGGTCCTGTAGGTAGTTAGTAGCAGAGTCTTGAAGTTATGCCTTCCAACTCCAACACTATTTTGTTCCCCACAAAAAAGTGTTTACTAAGTTCCAGGCACTATGCCAGGCACACATATAAAGACAAAAGCAGTCCTTCATGTCAAGGAGCACATAATCTAATGTAGGAAACAACATGCAAAGATGAGTGAGGGGATGGGGAGATGTGAGAGACTATAGAAAAGATAAAAAGGTCTGAGAAAGTTGTCATGTTTAGAGGGAGGATGGAAAACTCATTAGGGGGTGCAATGAGGGCCTAGGTGAGATTATGTAATATAAATCATTAACAGTTCCAGCTAGTACATGGTTTCTGGATTTTCTTCACCTTTATTCAGCAACAAGTGAAGTGTACCTGCCTTATACTATCCTAGATCACAGAAATGTTTGTGTATAGATACAGAGAGTTTGTATGTATATATACTATACACATCTTTTTTTCTTATATTTCAGTTTAGATTATGAGAAATTATATTACAAAATAAAACAAAAATCGAACTTCTCTAAAATTCTTATTTTAGTGAGTTAAATGAATTTATTAGAATGATACAACTCGAAACCTCAAAGTGATCTGTGATCTCAGTGAATCAGGAGTTATTGGATCCCATCCATGTCTACCCATTCAGTGGGATGCTCATTAATGTTCTAAAATTCTACCACAATGTGTCTATCCAATGTGGTGGAGGCCTTCTTCTCCTTCTGATATTTTTAGGGTATTAGTGGGGTACTGTGGCTGTCCTCTTATCATTCTTCATTCTTGCCATGTGAACAGGCCATCTTTTCCTTATTGACATCATTCTTTAATGACATCACTTACATTTCTTCTGAGGAGTTCTTCACTGGTTATGTGTCAGGGCCTGTTCATATGCACCATACACCTCTCCATAGCTGATTGTGTGATAGTCATCATCAGTTATTCAGAGGCAGTGTTATTCTATGTCTACCTAGCATGCAGCAACATGGGCAAAATGTTAGTATTGAAAGAATGGCCCTTTACCTTCATGGGAAGCTTGGGGCCAATAAAACAGCCCTACAATTTCCTGAAAGTAATTTAGTCCATGCTTTTTCAACTCTAGTCCTCACTCACTATCCACATATATCATCTATCCCAAATACACAAACTGTTGGAAAAGCTCTGGAGGGTGTCTATCTAAATGCATGATGAATTTGGGTAATAGATATTCTTCATGCACCTGTTCTTTCCTGTATAGAAGGACAGACCAAACTCCTTTGAGTGATTACAGATCTCTTCAAGGAGCTTATACAAAATCTTAGGGCTTGATGAAATCAATAAGCATGTGGAAGACCACTTCCACTGGGGATCCTTCCTTGTCCTGGACTGTATATTGGATCTCTTCTAACACATTGGCAAATTAAAGCATCAATGAACAAAGCAGGATCATTTTTGCCATTACATCTTCCAAGGAATTCAGAACGGTCTTGATGTATGGATGGGACAGACTTTGCCGTAAAAGACCTTGAAAGACTATTTTGTTCTACTGAATTAAATGAGTTTTTTTGTAATCAATAAACAGTAAGCTACATCTTTCTACTATAATGATACTAAAAATACTCAAACTAATTCCTGAATTTCACTCAACTGTTTTTGAGCGGAAAGTATTTTTGATAGAGGCAATTAATTTTCATTGGCTCCAGTACAAAATTCTAATTCATGAAAAAGCCCTCTCAAATGAGAGCACATCATTCAATCAAAAGCTTTACAAGGCATTAACTGAAAAGAACCTCTGTGGAACTGTGGCAAATGCAGGACATAACTTAAATACCATTTTTGATGCTTTGACTATTTTATTCTGTTTTATTATGCTAATCACCAGAACTCATGCTCAGCACTCAAATCTATTTCCTTACTTGTAGTTAAATTTGGATTTTTGGTCTCACATACTTTCCTCCTCTTTTTCCAAGCAAGTGAAGTATGTATGTGTGTTTGGCAGGGAGGGGAAGTTGAGGGGGGGTAAGGGAGAGATTGTTTTTCCTTTAAGTAATACATTATGCTTCAGAACTCTGCTTTCCATGAAAGTTAAAATGGATTTATGATATTTTCACTGAAGTTAAATACATGTAACACTTTCCTAAAAGCATATGGTATTATTAAATATGTTTTTTTTAAAGTCTGTAGGTTTTTGGTTTTAGGAGAAAATAAAGAGCCAGAAGTAATTTGTCTCTTCTGAACCCCCAAGGCTCTTATGATAAGTATCTCTTATGATATTCTTGCTTTTTTTACCACATGATAAGTTATGTGTGACTTTCCATATCTCCCACCAAACTGAAATCTCCATGAGGGAAGGACCTATGTGTCCATCATCTCTGTATCCCTTACAGTTCTAGAATAGGGTCTTGAACATAATAAACACTTATTAAATGATTGGTGAATGGGTGGATGAATTAATCCATATTCTAGGGGTCCTAATCAATGTGTAAGAAAGGCAGCTGAGTGAACAGAGATGCAGACTTGGAATCAGGCAGAAATGAGCTCAAGTCCTACTTCAGGCACATCTTAGCAGCCTCAGCTCATTTTCTAAGACTGCTGGTGGCAGAGAAGTTGCTGACCTTTATTAGTAAAGGGAATTTCTTATTTGGAATTCCCTTCTACACAAATGAAATCATAGTTATGGTTATTATTAAAAGATGCCTTGTGATGGCATGGGGGTGATCTTGGGTTCTTGAAAGCAGTAAGAGCTGACTTAAAGCTCTTTCAGGTCTAAGATAGAAAGGCTTTGAATACAAGACCAGCGATATGTTTTGTTGTTGTTGTTTCTTTGTTTGTTTTTAACCATAGTTACTCTCCAAAACTATTTACCTCTACTAATATTGTGATGTGTTGAAGTAACTATAACCAATGAAATTATAGATCCACTGATATATTGAGGTACATAATGATGTATTGGGACAAAATGCACGACCTTTAAAAATATTTTAACAAAGTAAACTTCTTAAACAGGAAGTCTATTTCTATTTCATTATCCTTTATTTCTTCCTTATTCCTCTAAAAATTTCCATCTTCCCTACTCTAATGAAAAACTAAAACTAGTCTGAAGGTATCAATAACCTTCTGTTAATCATGACTGCTAAAAAAAATCATTACTGCTTCTGAATATTACCCTTCATCACTTCTTTATTTCTCTGGATGCTAATAAATATTCTATATATTTTGAAATTCGTCCTAAACTTGGCTTTCATGACACTGTGTTTGCTTAGCCTCTCATCTCTGCACTAATTTTATCCCCTCTTACTGTCACATCAAATGTGACCTGTTGTAAAATATTGTGTATACCACAAAGTACTCTATCGATGCATTCTTCTTATTTTTCACTTTTCCTCCTTCTATGCTTCACACTTAACTCTCATTGTCTTTCATGGCAAAGTCTTTTGCTTCTTCCCTTTACAAGTATTCCTTCTATGATTTTATTTGTCCATATTTTCAACTATGAATTAAACATCAGTGACTCAAAGTACACATCTCTACCCTGATTCTCCCTGGCCCTTTTCTTTAACCAAACGTTTAGTCTATTAACTGCAGCATCTATGTCTGGATGCAGTATGCTTAATCTTAAATCTGATATTAAACCAGCAAAGTCACATTCTAGAACAGTAATTTTTAGAAAATAAAAAGAAAAGAAAATTATTTTTAATATTAGAATGGTATTAACTTAGTAATTGCATTCTATTCATTAATATTTGTTTCAAGAAAAAAAATCCCCTCAAAATTTGTTTCAAAATACGAAAAAATAATCACTTGCCAGTTTCAGTTTTAAGTCTATTAGACTATTCATTTCAGAATCAATTCAACAAATACCTAATGAAGGAATTAGTTGTGTTCTCCTAAGTAGCCATGAATTTTTTGTGTTCTTCACAAAATGGAATGAAAGTTAAATCAAACTATATTTAATGCTTAATCCTTAAAATTAACTATAAGATTCTTATAAGTGGATACCCATTTCCAGATAATTTTACCACCAGTGAACATTCAAAATACAGAATAAAATGACTGAGATTCACACATGCTCTCAGCTGCTTACAATTTCTGCAGCAGCCATAGACTTTGAAGTATGAATGAGCTGCAAATGCTGGGAACAAACAAAATCTTAGAGCTGACATTATTGCACATTAACATAGCAGAAGCACTGCACTGTGAACAATGAAAGCCTCATTCATAGATAATCAGCGGTTACCCAGGCATTTGCATTACCTAGGCAACAGGAAATGGTGACTTCCTATAAAGTATATGGTAGTAAGGAACAGCTGGGTAAGCCACTGAAAAGTAAATGTTTTAATCAGGAAACCTGTTAATTTCCCTAAAACCCCATACCTTTAGATAAGTATGCTGGAAATCTCATCTAAATTAATATACACTGTATGTTTGGAGTTTGCCTTGTCCTTGGGTTCAAAAGATTTAGCTCAGAAAGAAGAGGAAAGTAAAGCAAATTAAATTTGTTTATTATGAACAATGATAAACATAATAAATTCCACCCATTGTATTTATACTGTACCCTTATTCTAGTTTTCTCAGCATACGTAATGTATTTCATATAATTATACATACAGGTAGTATGGCTAAAACTATTATGTGATGATGATCTGCTATTGAGATTATAATACAATTGAAAGCACACTGGACAATGAATTAAGAGACTGGCATCTTAGCCCTGGTGCCCTGACATGCTAGCAAGTCATTCAACCTCACTGAGCTTCGGTTACAAAATGGAGGTCAAAATACTTGTACTACCTACTTCACGGTGCTGCTAAAATGATCAAATAAAAAACATAAATGTGAACATATTTTATATTTTAAAAAGAAATATTCATTTTTATTCTACAGTGAGGTTATGGAGACAGTATTTCCATTAAAGAAATCAATCCATTATTACGTGTTTATGTCAAGAGTGCTTCTAGTGTTGGTATGTCACAAAAATAGATTAGCAATTAGTTAATCTGATTTTTAAAAAGAGAAAGCCAAACTGTTTATATAAAAAGGAAAAAGGAAAAATATAACAACTGATAAGGAAAAAAGGAAACCATCAAAAACTATTTTGTTCAATTATATGCTCACAAAATTGATAACAAAGGAAATAGATAAATACTTACAAAAATGTAGAATACCCAGATTAACAAAAGGCAGGCTATTTAAATAACCCAATATCAGGAAAAACAAATTACACAAGTCATAAATGAACTCCCAAAGGAAAAAAAAAACCTTCAGAACCAGATGGGTTCACAAATGAATTCTATCAAACACTTGAAGAACAATTAATTTTCAAATTATATAAACTGTTTGCAATACTGAGAAAAGAAGGAAGCTTACTATTTCTTTGAATGATATAAATATGGTATTGGTATCCAAACTACGGAGCGTCAAAACAGAGAGGGAAAACTACAAACCAAATTCTCTAGTGAACATTGATACAAAAATTTTAAATGAACTATTATTGGGTAGGTTGATATACACTTTAGGTTTATATCAGGAATGCAGGGTTGGTTCAACATAAGGAATGCCTAGTTTTGAAAGAAAAATAGTAATGCAGTTCATATGGAGAAAAATGAAGTTAAGGACCTCAAGGGAATAATGAAAAAAAAAGTAGAAAGGAAGGGGATCTATTAGCAGTTACCAAACTGTACTACCAAACAGTTATAATAATGGTTTTAAAAAAAAGAGGTAGATTAGTGGAACAGATTAGGTACACAACATACAAAAGCTAACAAACACAGTAGTACAGTATTTGATAAACCCAAACACCCAAGTTACAGAGGAAAGGTAAACTACTTGACAAATATCTACTGAAAAAACTGAACAGTAATATAACAGAAATTAGGTTCAGACCAATATCTTGCACCATATAACAAGAAATGGATACATCACCTAGATATAAAAGATCACATCATAAAAACATTAGAACAAGGAAGAAATTACCCTTCAGATTTTTGGGTAGAGGAAGAGTTCATGTGATAGAGATAAATAAGTGATAGAGAAGATCACAAAGATAAACTGGATAATCTTGATGAACAAAAATGTAAAAGGTTTTGTACAAACAAATCTAATGTAGTAAAAATTAGAAGGGAAACAAGTAGGTAGGGAAAAACAATTATAACAAGTTTCTCTGATAAAGGTCTCATATCCAAGATATATACTGAGATGATTAAAATTTTTAAGACTAAGAGTCATTCCCCAGTGGATAAGTGGTAAAAGGATATGAAAAGGTAGTTTTCAAGCGAAGTCCAAACTATCAACAATTTTTAAAATCCTCTTAATTTTTAATAAAGAATTAAAAAAAAACAACTAAGGTTCTACCTCATATCTATCAGACTGGCAAAGGTAAAAGATGATAAATGTTAGAAAAGTTATGGGAAAACAGGTACAGTAGGAAACCATTGGTAGATATGTTAATTGGTTCAGCCATTCTGAAAAACAATTTTGAACTATGTCCAGAATTTATTATCAGTGCATACCCTTAGACCTAACTATGTCACTACTAGAGAAATACTAACCAATTAAAGAAAGAGAAATTTTTTTTTAATATTTAAAGCAGCTCTTTTAATAATGGCTCAAAATTGATAATCAAGGGGATGTACTCCTTTTGAGGAATAGATGAACAAACTGGTATATGAATTTACATACTATTATTCCTTAAGAAATAATGAAATGGTCAATTTCAGAGGAAAGTGGGAAGACCTCTTTGAATTGATGCATAGCAAAGTGAGCTAAAGAGAACAATTTATACAATGATAACACAGTATGAGAAAAAAAAAACTTTGAAAACTCAAATAAAAGCAATGAGAAAGCATGAATCCAAAAGAATTAAAATGAAACAAGGTGTCTGTGGCAGGATATTAACTCAAGTATTCCTGATCTAAAATCCAGCATTTTATGTAATGCACCACCTAGATGCCTGGTGAAAAAGAAGAGTGCTAACTTTCACCTAACTACTCCAAAAAGCCATACTCTCCTCCATGTCTATCTATGTGTAAGGCACATAGCAATTCCCCTAGAACCTAGAATTTCTTAGTGAGTTGCTGTGGCCAAAAAAATTCATCACCATTAGCCAATGTGGTTATAAACCACCTTTTCCCAGCTCAGTTAGGATGGTTCTCACGAAACATATACTAAAATCCTTTCCAGCTTGGTAGAATCTTTTTGATTTGATATTCTCCTCATACAAAGTTTGAGAACCCAGAGTTACCTACACATCCTGATGTACTGGAGGAGGTTTTTTGATGAACCTTTTTTGAATCATCTTGAAAATAAGTACTGTGGTACACCCCTTGTCATGAAAAGGTTTATGCAGCTTCTAAAATGGATTAATTAGTTTCCAAGGAATAATTTATGTACTGGAAGAATCTGGTTTTTTTACTCACCATATCATTTTACAGTGGCCATGAGGTAGGAAAGTAGAGTATAGAGGCAGGGATTGTTAATCTTAGATGTTGCCTAAACAAGTGAATGGGTGTCCTTTCAGCCTGTTTTCCTTTCAAATATTTCTTGTATATACATTAGGAATCATTTCAGTAAATGTGCAGTTTAGCCCATTTTCATCTGGGTGAGATTTCGAGGATGCTTCTTTCATAACTCATGTGGTGTGCCTTCCTCTCCACATCTCCAAAAATACCTATTTTTGGGAACTGCTTTCAGGTATAACTGTTACCATCTATGACAGAAATGTCAAACACATGCTGCATGCAGCCTACAACACTCCTAACTGTGGCCCAAACAGATTAAAATATAATTGGGAAATACTTAACAAAAATAAATATACAATAAAACATAGATAATATCACATTTTAAAACTAAATCAACATGTAGCCTGCAACCATCCTTATGTATAGATTAGTGGTCCCATTTCTATCTGAGTTTGACACCACTGGTCTCTCCCATTTGTATCAAAGCAGAATGCTGCAACTACAAGAGGAATTGAAAAGTCAGACCCAGATTCTATTTTTGAAGGGGGATTTGGGGCCTATAAATTAAACTAAGATAAAGCAGCAATTTCTCTCTCTCTCTCTCTCTCTCTCTCTCTCTCTCTCTCTCTCTCTCTCTCTCTCTCTCTCTCTCTCTCTCTCTCTCTCTCTCCAATAGGGAAGAGGAATTTAAGGTTATTATAACACCAAATTTTGCCTTAACATAGTGTTAGGCATAAAATATAGCACTTAGGAAACATTCATTGATTCATGGATTATAAGAATTCAAATATTTGTTACACAGAATTTTGCTTGTATCCCTTTTATGACTTTACCATGTATTATTTTGCTGTTATTATATGGTTTATTTCCCTACCAGACTAAATCCCATGATGACAAGGACTATGTCTCAACTTCTCTCCCAATACATAGTAAAGTACTTTGCACATGGTAGGTACTCGATAAATGCTGAATTGAAAGGAATAAATTCTTTCTAGCAAATAAACTCATTTTGGTTATTTAAAGTGGGATTCTCTATAAAGTACATGGGACTTTCCTTTCACCTTGCATTACAAACTGGAGGAGTATTCAGGCAAAAGCAGTATTCCCATAGAGAAAAAAATTAAAATGGATTTTTATGTAATGAACTGTGGGGAGGTAATATTCATTCCCCAGTTCTTACAGCTTTAAATGTAAATGAGTCATGACAGTGTGATATATTGATTCTTGGCATCTCGTTGCTTTAATATGATCTCTTTACCTTGCCATCCTAAATGCCAGCAAACTGTTGTGAGGCTGGCAGACTACTGGCTTCAAATATACTGGTATTTTAAAATGTGATGTTCCCTCATTCTACCACCACTGCTACAGTTCATCAATGCCTCACCTCCAAGGCTTCAAGCAAACAAAAATGCTACTCCTCCCCATAAAAAATGGTTAGGGACCCCTGATCTAATACATGATTCTTCTGGCCTAAACTTTCCATAGGCTCAAAGTAGGATCATGGCATCATAGATTTAGAGCTAGAAGGAACCTTAGAGATCATCTAATTCAACCTCATGACCTTCAACAACCTCTTGACTTGATAGATGAGGATGCTCTGAGGTGCAGAGAAATTAAGCTAACACAGGTAAGTGTTAGAATACCTCTAAGTAGGGGGCAGCTAGGTGGCACAGTGGATAGAGCACCGGCCCTGGATTCAGGAGTACCTGAGTTCAGATCCGGCCTCGGACACTTGACACTTACTAGCTGTGTGGCCCTGGGCAAGTCACTTAACCCTCATTGCCCCACAAAAACCAAAAAAAAAAAAAAGAATACCTCTAAGTGTCAGAGATAGAAATTTAACCCAGGTCCTCTTACTCCAAAACCAGTGATCTTTCCATTTTTACTATTTCACTTCTCCAAGAGAAATAAATTGAATTGATCTCCTACTTTATTAATTCAGAAGTGAAATTAAATAGGAATAAATGTAAGATCTTATAATTGGGTTCTAAAATTAACTTCAAAAGTACAAGTAAAGGAGTCAAGTCTAGGCAGTAGTTTCTTGGGAAAAAAAGCTATATATCAGGGTTTTAGTGGACAGAAAGCTCAACAGTTTAATGTAGCAACAGTAATCTTAGGATATATTAAGAGAACTATAATGTCCAAGACCAGGAAAGGGATAATCTTACTATTTTCTATCCTTGTCAGACTTCTTCTAAAGTTCAATTTTTAGTTCAATTCTCGGTATGGTATTTTGGGAAAGACTGTGATAAATAAGCAGATGAGAAAACAAGGGTAAGAAAGGGTCTCAAATTCATGCCATAAGGATATAAATTGAAGGAACAAGGGCTACATAACCTACAGAAGAGAAGACTTAGTGCACATATGATCATTGTCTTGGGATATCTGACAACCTATCATGTAGAAGAATAGACAATGTTCTGTTTGGCTTAGGAAGCAGAACAAAGAACACGGGGTAGAAACTGTGAATGAATAGATTTAGGTTTGATGGAAGGAAAACCTTCTTAGAATGAGAAGTAACCAAAAATGGAAGGGACTCCCTGGGGAGTTAGTGGGTTTCCCCCTAAATAGAGGTCTTTGAAAGACTTGACCACTAGTAGGGTATATTGTAGAATAGATTGTGGTTAGGTATGTGTTGTACTAGATATTTAGGCATGGGCTGGACTTGAATGGGTATATTTCTGAGATTCTTCTAACTTCATGATTCTGAAGATCAAGGATAGATGTATAGGGGATTTCATTTCTTCTTAGCTGACAACAACTCACTAACAACCAATCTTTGTGACTGATTATTTAATTAATTGTGAATCCCTCTAAATACACTTTTGTTTACCATGCATCTATCTATCTATCTTTCTTTTCTTTCTTTCTTTCTCCCCTTTTTTTTTGTGGGGCAATGAGGGTTAAGTGATTTACCCAGGGTCACACAGCTAGTAAGTATCAAGTGTCTGAGGCTGGATTTGAACTCAGGTCCTCCTGAATCCAGGGCTGGTATTTTATCCACTGCACCACCTAGCTGCCCCCTACCATGCATTTTTCTATCTTGTCCATAAGTATTACATAAAAGACTTTATAAATAGTTTGTTGAACTCTAAGTATTCTACACTTACAATATTCCATTGATCTATCTGTTTACTCTGTCCATTAAAAAAAAAGTAGGGAAGGGTGGGAGTGAAAAAATGGTGAGTTTGGCATAACACAATCTTGATGAAGCTATGTTAGTTGTTCTTGGTTACAGCTTGGTTACAAGCTTCAATTTAAATATCATTTCAGATTTTTTCTTTTTAAAAATATTAAACACTATACATTTACTCTCTTCCTATGGCAAATTTCTTGTTCTCCTGTACTTAATCATCAGATACTTTTCATATTCTCCATGATCAGTGGAGAATATGCTTTTACAAGTGCCCTAAATATTAAGTAACCTACCACTTTAAATAATGTAGCTAAGATTAAAAAGAAAAGCCAACAACAAAGATTGGAACAAAACAGATAGTTGCTAAATGAATAATGCCTTGCACATAGTAGGCACTCAATAAATATTTGCCAGATAAACAACTGTATTAACATCTTAAAGAAATGGATGTTTAATGGTCCTTTGCATATACATATATGTATAGGAATACATGTATGTACATACACACGCATACTTTAAAATACATGGAACAATTCAGCTTAATATGCATATTTCTTTTAAGTAGTATTGTTTTCCTGCTTTAGTGCATTTCAACTGCTTTGAATCCCAGTCACATAGTCAGGTTCATTCCCTCTCTCTCTTCAGGCAGTTTCCACAATCCATAAAGTTTTCATTTTAAATGTACTCATTACTGATACTATTTGCTACTTCAGGGTTTGGCCAAGTCAACATCAATCTTATTCATCCCACAAATGCTTATTTTGTTGAACCAACAGTCTGAATCCACAGAAACTAAATTTTAAACATTTTTTAAAAATCACATCACCTGTTACCAGTAAAAATGCCTCCAACCGTCATTCTAGATTTTTATAGAAAAATGTCTTTGAAAGGAGAAGGAACAAAAACTCATAGCCTTCTATAAAGTAACACTGAGTGTGAAATGTAAAGCAGCCTTATCTCTCTATGAAAGGCTTTTTGTATATTCTCTGAAGTTCCTGTACATTATTAGATACTTTGTCTCCTCCATTGGGAACTGAGTGGTCTACTTAGTCAGAAAATTCAATGTCTTCTAAATATTCTTTTCCTCACTTCACAAAAGTTCATTGATCTAAGCAGATCTTAACTATACAGAAGAGAAAGTATATTCTTACTTAAGAAGATACAATGGGGGGCAGCTAGGTGGTGCAGTGGATAGAGCACCGGCCCTGGATTCAGGAGTACCTGAGTTCAAATCCAGCCTCAGACACTTAACATTTACTAGCTGTGTGACCCTGGGCAAGTCACTTAACCCCAACTGCCTCACTAAAAAAAAAAAAAAAAAGATACAATGGGTTTTACCATTTAAGAAAAACAAAAATCCTTCAAATGATCTTATGTGACTCTGCTAAAAGTAACCTTTCACAATATTACTTGAACTAGTGTCAAAATGACGTAATAAAATATGTCATTACCTGATTAGAGAATCTCATGCTAATATTCCGCTGATCCTGTACAGGGATGTACCTCTGGATTGGATCAATATCTTTGGGACTTATTAAGTCATCAGCTGTAAAGGAAGAAAAGAAATGACTACATTAAGCTGAGTCTAAAATTTCAATGGCTCATCATATACTATACACATCTGATTTTTGATGATCTATGGGAAAAGTGCTGCTTTTACCATATACCCTAAAAACGCCAATACTCTCTCCCTCTCTCTTTCCAGACTTGACTCAAGATTTGAAGAGCAAAACATGAGACGAGTCCGTCATGATAAAAATATTAAAGACACAAACCAACCGACTATTATTTATGTATGTTAGTACATGCTCTGTGGGTAGGTTTTCACAGCACTGCACAGTGGAGAGAGAGAGAGCTGATCTTGATGCAAGGAAGACCTGGGGGCAAGTCCTATATTTGATATGTACTGACTATATGATCCTGGACTAGTCACTTAATGTCTTAGTTTCATCACTTAAAATTTCTAAGCCTATAAATTGCAGAGAAGGTGTGAATCTCCATTAGCAGGAGAGTTCTCCATTATAACAAAATCATAGTCCTTCTCCCTATTCCACAAGCCTAGAGCTAGAAGAGACCTCAGAGGTTATTTAGTCTAACCCTTTCATTTTAATAGGAGAACAACTAGACCTGGGGATGGTACACAAGGTAACAAAGGTAGTGTCAGAGGCAGAATTCTAACCCAGGGTTTTTCAGGGCTCTTTAGAAGTAACACACTACCTTTATGATCCTTCAGGAAGTAATCAACACTATTCTGACAGTAGAGAGGCTAGATATTTGTTTTTTAGGCAATGGGGGTTAAGTGACTTGCCCAGGGTCACACAGCTAGTAAGTATCAAGGGTCTGAGTCCAGATTTGAACTCAGGTCCTCTTGAATCCATGGCCAGTGCTCTATCCACTGCACCACCTAGCTCCCCTAGGCTAGATATTTTAATCAGTAAAATGAAAGAAATCATTGGCCACCTAAAACTAACAGATCAAGAAAGAAAAAATTGGTGACATCTTCCTATCTTAATAAACAGTTCAATCATAAAGACATTTCAAGTTACCTGAGTGGGAGTCATCCTTAATGTAATTACAGAACTGAAGTTACAGAGCATAATATTAACTTGCCAAATTGCTGAACTGAAGAATATTTTAAAATTGCATTTTCATCATAAAATCCTTAAAAGTACTGAAAACCCTATCTTTTCTTAAGAAAAAAAATCAATGCATTTGATTTTCTCATTTTTTTTGGAGGGCATGTAACCTCAATTACAGGGAGTTGAGGGGGGCAAAGATATCATGAAATGAAATCTGGTAGTGATTTGCAGGTATTTACAACACTTCAGCTTCTTGGGATTTTTGCAATGCTGAACTTACTCCTTTCAGAAGAAGAAAGAATGAAGTTTAATATAATTTTTAGTTGCTTCTAAACATAAGCACAAAGAAAGCCTCTAGAATTCCAACAATAGCATTTATAGTTTTTAGAATCTTTGAATATTAGCTCCTTAGGAGCATGTGATGCTGGTGTTTATAGTTTACAAAGGCAGTTTAAAAATGGCATATACACACTAGGTTCTTAAAAAGTACTGATCAATAAAGATGAAGAGAAATGAGACTATTTGCACTGAAAGACCAATTTAACTTTTTAAAAAGGATAGTGTGGAAATTTCAAACTACAAGACACTTTATCTGATGTACTTGGAATTATACCTGTGATGTGCTTGCTCAGCTTCCATAGACTCATGCTAAATGGATGCTAAATGGTCACAATGAGAATAGTGATTTTGATTCAGAATTAGAGCAAAAATTATATCATATACATTTACAAACAACTCATGCATAGTTGTGCATTTTCAGTTTATTTGAAATCTTTTAGCAACAGAAATACGATTTTTCATTTCATACACTACTTGCACCATTGGGATACTGAATAATGAACCAATCAGTATGTTCCAAATGATGCCAAGATACATACTCTATGAATTTATTTTAATATAGTAATCAAACTATTTGCATTACTGTATATGTGAATATGCAATATAAAAATCTGACAAATATAACAGGTAATAAAAGGAAGAGCTATCAAAAGTGCTTATAAAATTATGTGAGGCTGTATAAATCTTTGTACAGTATATTTATGTCCTGGTGGCATAATTGGGGATGGTACCTTGTTAGTAAAATTTAAGGTACCTAATAATTACTGATTTTTAGGACACTTTAAAGAAGTTTCTTGAATGGAACCAATGTTCAGTAGAAAAAGGATACAAAAAAATTCACTTACAGGAGGAAAGCTGAAGTAAACAAGTAAGATTAAGATAAAGTCAGACTTCCCTATTTAAAGTGATTACTTGATTACATGATTTTCTTTTCTTTGAGGGGAAAAAAAAACCACCAAACCAAACCAGTTGGTCAACAAGCATTTATTCTTACTATGTGCTAGACTTTGTGCTAAGCACTAGACATACAAAGAAAGGTAGAAACACTATTTTTGCCCTTAAGGAACTCATGTTTTAATAAAGGAGACAACATATAAATAACTCGGTATATACAACACAGAGAAAGTTACTGAAAGTACTTGTTGGTTATTTTATATTTATTTCTATGTATGAATGTAGTTTTCCCTCAATAAAATCTAAACTTCAGAGAAAAGGGACAGTTTTTATAAGCTCCTTGAGGAAAGTCTCGTTTTAATTTGTACCTCTTTCCCACAGAATAAGATTTAGAGCTGGAAAAGACTTTAGTGAGCATGTATTTCAACCCTTTCATTTTACAGATGAGGAAACTGAGTCCTAGAGAGAAGAAATGACTTGCTCAAGACTACATTGGCAGTATGTTGTAGAACTGGGATTCTAATCCAAGTCATATCACTGCAGATCCATTTTCACTATACCATGCTTTCTCCAGTCCTTTAGCATGTTGAGAAAGAATCAAAGAACACCACTAACGTATATAATGCATATATTTAACACCACTAATGTATTTTATGTGTGTGTGTGTGTGTGTGTGTGTGTGTGTGTGTGTGTGTGTGTATATATATATATATATAACTAATCTGTGGTGTTGTAAATCTTTAATGAAACAAGTAAGGTTTTTTGATTTGTTTTATTTTACTAAATTACTCTGGTTGAAGAAGAAGTTTAACTAAAATTTCTTAGTACTAAGAAAACCAGTCATTTACACAGTAAACTGGAAAAAACCCCACCAAGTTACATGTTTAGTGTGCACTTAAGTCACTTGCAATCACTCTATCCCAACAAAAATAGATAATGAAACTGCTTAGAAATCAATACCTTTTGGGTTAGAATTTCTGACATACAACTAGTTTTTCTCTAAGAAGCAGTAGTATAGCAATATACCCTCTTCTTGTATTCATTTTTTATTTAACTGATCAGTGACTGAAACCATGTTCTCTATTTAGAAATAGTCGAAACAAATTCTGTTCAAAGTCAACAAACCAATAAAAGATCTCTGTTTCTTAGGCTCTGCTGAACACATCTAAAAACACTCTGGAGAATTGTTTTTAGCACCCAAAACCCAACATTCTTAGAGCTGGGCGGTCTTGCCAACACTCAGTGAAATTTGTCTACTGGACAAGCTAAATAAAAGATATTCTCCTATGTGGTAAACAATCTCCTCGGACATAAATTTGGTATGGAATAATACATGTGCTGTCCAAAATTAAAATGAGCAAAAAGTATGAACAACAAAATTACAGAGGAATGACTCCCATGTAGTTTAGTGAGGCAATTGGGGTTAAGTGACTTGCCCAGGGTCATACAGCTAGTAAGTGTTAAGTGTCTGAGGCCGGATTTGAACTCAGGTCCTACTGACTCAAGGGCCGGTGCTCTATCCACTGTGCCACCTAGCTGCCCCCCCCACCCCTGTAGTTTAACAGAAACATTCATAGGGTAAAAGTTAGAAGATAAGAAGATAACTTTTCCATACTGAAGTAGTAGTCAGTGAATCAAATGAAAAGTGAAGTATCAGCTATTTTAAAGCTATGTCACAGAATCAGTGGGCTTTGATAGGCTAAATGGGAGCTTGACTACCATTTTGACCATTGTTTTTATGAGAAAATATGTTCTAAGTCCTAAATAAATGATCCAGAAAGAGTTGGAACAGAAACCATTGATAAAGTGGGTATATGTTGCTTCTATTTGTATTTTTGACTTTTCAAAGCACTTTCATCCACTTACTCCAATGCAACAAACACGTGGTATTTACTGTGTGGAGAGTTAATGAGCTAAAATTGGAGGAGCTTCCTTTTGGAGCTTGCAGTCTAATAGGGGGTATGAAACACAAATAACTCTAACATGAAAGAAATAGTTATTAAGTCTCTATATCAAAGACATAAGTATCAAGTACCTAGATGCAGGCTGGTAGAGTGCATAGACAGCTGGTCTTGGAGGCAGAAAGACACAGGTTAAAGTCTTTCCTCCAACAAAGACAAACTGTGTGACCATGAACAAAAATTACTTCCTGGTTGTATTCTACGATCAGTGAACAAACCTCAAACAGTTCTCCCTATAATTTCCACACCTGAAGTCCTAGAGAATGAGAACTGTTCTGATATTCAGAACAATGCTTTCTTCCAACGTGATGCTCCATTTCCTGACTCAAGGCATCTTCAACAGCCACCTCCCATGTATGGCACGATCTCCCACCTCACCTCTGCCTCCCAGCTTCCCTGGCTTCTTTCAAGTCTCAACTCAAGCCCCGCCCTCTGCAAGAAGCCTTTACTAGTCCTGTCAATCTTAGTGCCTCCCTTCTGAGATGATTTCTAATTTGTCCTGTATGGATCTCATTTGTACATAGCTATTTGCATGCTGTCTCCACCATTAGACTGTACGCTACTTGAAAGAAGAGACAATTTTTGCCTTTTTTTGGTATCCCCAGATTTTAGCACAGTGCCAGGCACTTAATAAATACTTGTTGACTTGATCTTGGGGTCAAGTGCAAAATACACTCATTATATCATACAAAGATAGCAGTTTAGACCTGGAAAAGGCAGAAACTTTCCGGTTAATGCTGTTAACTAGAAAATTCAAATAACTAAAATCTGCTATTCTCCAAGCATTTCTGAACTTTTACTGTATATCAAAGAGCAAATGTATTGTTAGAATGAATATATATATATATGTTTGTGTATGTATCTATATTTGTGCATATCTGCAGCTGTCATTATAAAATAACAAGGGAAACAGAATTATTAATGCCCCTAATAAATGTACATAACAGATAATTAGTCCAGTGCTTAACATACTGTCTGCTACACAGTAGGCACTTATAAATGCTTATTGATTGATTGAAGTGGTTTAATATTTTTGTTTGTTTGTGGAAAGGTTGAATACAGATCTATGATTTCATTGGTGGTGTGGTACCAGTGTAGAAACTCACTCCAACAATATAGATTGGCGATTTGTCTATAACCTGTAATTTTAGAAACTTGCCCTGAGAGGTTAATTAGCTAATTGTAGAAAGCCCACTGTTTTTTTGTCCTTAATGAATAAAAGGTTTCAAAATCTAGGCTCCTGTCTTTATATAATATAATGAGTATAATTTATTCTTCAGTGACTAAGGATTGTGCAGTCTTCAGGGTCAAATTTCTGAACATAAATTCTTCTCAGAACTCTAGCCACAGAAGGATAGAGGAAACAGTATTGGACATGCACTGATTACAGAATATATTGAGGAATTTTGCAACTAAATACTATTCCATCTTATTATCTTAACATTTACCTTTTCCTCCTAAAAGTTTAAAGAAAAAATAAAATTCAAGGTTCATCATTCCTTTTATTAACTGAGGCTTTAGTAGAATATACACTAGATAAATTATCAGCCTTATTTCAATGAATATGACCTTACTTAGCAACTTCCATAAAATCTAATCAAGAGAATTTGCTTTCTCAATACCAAACCATATTTTGTGTTATAAATTCCGTTAAAGTTGTTAAATTTTAAAGGCATTAGGTCTAATGAAGAAGAGAGTCTCTTACTGGGAAGTTAGGAGAGTTAAGTTTCAGTTTCCTTGTGTCATCCCTTAAACTAAATGTGTGACCATAAGCAGCAAGTCATTCACACTCTCCAAATTGGGTTTTACTTCTGAAAATTAATAATTCAATGCAATTATTAAATGCCTACCATGTGCAAGGCATTGGAGCTCCACATACATGAACAAAACAGTCCTTACCCTCAAGAAACTGATATTCTACTACAGGAGGTCATGACTATATCACATACACAAGTAGATAAAAGTACATGCAAAGTAGCACAATGTAATTTCAAAAGGGAGAGAACTAATGCCTTTTCAATGCTGTCAATTGAGCTCTGCTTTGAAAGGAATTAAAGGATGCTATAAGGCAGATGGGAGGAAGGAATGCACTCCAGATATGTGAGTTAAATGAGTGCAAAGGCACAGATAGGAGGATGTAAGCAAAGAGTTAGAAGACAGAATGTTGTGTACCTGCCTTATAGGGCTGTGGGGAAAGTGCCTTACAAACTTTCAAACACTATGTAAATGTGAATTTTCATATGAATGGTGATTTTTTGCAGGCTATTCACATGACAGTACATAGCCATTTTCTAAATATTTAGCTTAAGTTACTTCTAAAATTATTTCTAATGGGAATTCTATGAGTTTATTTAAAAATAATTCCTGATATGAATAACTTTGCTTTTCAATATATTTTAAAATCAGGATTTTACTAAGTTATTTTCCTACTTTATTATAGGCAATGCTCTAAAAGTCCAATATTCTATAAAGAAAAAAGAAAAAATTCAAATAACTAGTAGTTTCTTTTAATCATAGCCCTCAGCAAATTATCATTTCCCCAAAATACTGAACTAGATTCTGCTTAGTTTTCCCAATAGATGCATTGTTTTATCCATCAAACACTATGGTAGCTAAAACATGATCCCTAAACCTCATGGAACTTAAGAGTCAGTAAGAGAGATGACACAGAAATTATAAACTGTACTTACATGATAAGTACATTAGAAAGGTTTAAAACAAAGTATCATAGGATGCCTGAAGGGAAAAATCCTTATAAATCATAAAAATCATGGAAGACAATGAAGGAAGTAGCATTCAAGTTGGACTTTCAGTTCTGACTAGGAAATCAGCAGGTGAAGACAGTACAGCCCAGAGGAATATATATTTTCAGGGGAAAAACATGTGAGAAGATACACATGCAGAAGAAGGGTATTTTGGGGACTAAAAGTAGTGCAGTTACCTTGGAGCATAATAAAGGATATAGAAAGAAGTAATATAAAATAACACAGGAAAGTCTTGTGGAAGCCTTGAAAGCCAAAGACGTCTGAAGTTTATGGTGTAGGCCAGTTGTGTCAAACTCAAACAGAAATGGGGACCACTAATCTGTACATAAGATTTTGTGTGGGCTGCATTTTAGTTTTAAAATGGATTTAGCTTTAAAATATAACATTATATGGACAGGTGGTAATAAGGAACTAAAATAGGATGGTGACAGTTGGAAGAGAAGAGGACGGATGCACAGGATTCAACATTAGATGGAATAAACATTAGAGAATGCTGATGACTCGGTAACATGAGACAGGAGATGGGAAAAGGAAAAATCAAAGATAAATCCAGCAATGGCACTCAGAAATGCCCAGTATACAGTAAGCACTTAATAAATGTTTGTTTACTACAGGGCAGCTAGGTGGCGCACTGGATAAAGCACCGGCCTTGGATTCAGGAGTACCCAGGTTCAAATCCAGCCTCAGACACTTGACACTTACTAGCTGTGTGACCCTGGGCAAGTCACTTAACCCCCACTGCCCCGCAATAAATAAATAAATAAATGTTTGTTTACTGTCAACATGGGAGAAGGAAAGGATGATGGCACAACTGACAGAAATAGTGAAGTAAAAAGGAGAACCAGGTTTAGAAGAGGAGATAACAGGCTTGAATTTATTCATGAATTTGACACACCAGTGTGTCACCAGTGGGCCACTCAAGAGGGAAAATCAAAGAAGTAGTTAAAGATAAGTGTTTTGAGTTATAAAGAAAGGTCAGGACTGATTACAGGGATTTGGGGAATGACTTGCATAGAGGTGATATGATAAACCATAGAGTGAATGAGATTGCCAAGGGGAAGGGTAGAGAGAGTAGAGAATGAAAGTGACGAAAAGGATGAAGAGTCAATGAAAGAGAAAGAACAATTCGGGAGAAAGAGAATCAAAAGAGTGTGGGTGTCTATAGGTCATGTTGGGGAGAATAGACAGAAGGCATGGGAGGTCAATCAGTATCCAAAAATACAAGGAGGTCAAGGAGAATAAGACTGAAGAAAGCCTTTGGTTTTGGCAATTAAGAAGTCATTGTTTACATGTGCAAGAGCATCCTGAATAAATAAGTACTCAAAGGATTTGAATAAAAGGTTTTCAGAAGAAAAATTCCAAACTATTAACATCACATGAATAAATGTTCCAATAAATAATAATAAGGGAAATATAGATAAAAACCACTCTGAGATTTCTCCTCGTGTGCTGTAAATTGGCAAAGATGACAAAAGAAGGGGATAGTTATTATTGGAGAGGTTGTGGAAAAATAGGCAGACCAGTGCATTGCAGGTGGAACTGTGAATAGGTACAACAATTTTAGAGAACAATTTGGAGTCATTCAAAGAAAGTGATTAAAATATTCATACTCTTTTACTCAGGGATGGGAGGAGGAGGAGCAGGAGAAGTCTTTTTATACGGACACAAAAATATTTACAATGGCACTTTTTTGTGATAGCAATGAATTAGAAATGTTTGTTAGTTGGGAAATGGCTAAACAAATTGTGGTATATTAATGTAATGGAATATTACTTTGCCATAAGAAATAATGAATGTGATATACAGAGAGAAGCAGAGAAGGATCTACATGAATTGATGCAGAACCAATAAAATAATATATAAAATGACAAAGACAATGGAAATGGAAAGAACAAAGCCCTCAAAAGTGAATGTCACAAAATTAAAGAACAAATGTGTCTTTAAAAAGAGATTGTTCTCATTCTATCCTTTTGCTGAGGTGAGAAGCCCACAGTTGTTGCATGTTACACACATTTTAAGACTTTTTGGATGCATTGATCAATTATGCTGATTTTTTCCTCCTCCTTTTCTTGTGTTTAAAAATACTATTTTTAAATGGGATGTCCCTCTGGCAGGGGAAAGCAGAGAGCAAAGGATGCTGGGGAAAATGATGGGGGCATAAGGGAGAAAGGAATAAACATTTACATAAGCACCTACTACATTTCAGGCACTATGCTAGGCAGTTTTATAAATATTATCCCATTTGATCCTTACAACAACCACACATGGTAGATGCTATTATTACCCCATTTTATAGCTGGGAAAACTAAGAAAAACAGAGGTTAGTGACTTGCCCAGGATCACACAGCTTAGATTTGAACTCAGGTCTTCCTGACTCCAGACCCAGAATTCTATCCATTGAGCCACCATCTGACTGGTGTCTATGATGACATAAAACAAAAACACATCAATAAAATACTTGTCTCTGTGTGTGTGTGTGTGTGTGTGTGTGTGTACGTGTGTGCGTGTGTGCATGTGTGTGTGTGTGTGTGAGAGAGAGAGGGAGACAGAGAGACAGAGAGGGAGACAGAGAGACAGAAAGAAAGACCTAGCGAAAGACAGAGGGACAGAGAGTATTTCCAATACAGTCATGGAAGCAGAAGTCAAATTGCAAAGGGTTGAAGAAAAGATGTGTAGGAAGAAAGTGGAGGCAGTTGGTGTAGACAACTTTTGCAAAAAGTTTAACAGTAAAGAAGAGAGATGTGATGTTAGCTGAAGAGAAATGTAAAAGAAGGGCTTTTTTCTTTTTCTTTTTGCAAACATTTTTATTTAAAGTTTTGAGTTCTAAATTTTATCCCTCCTCTCTCTCCTTCATAAGGTGGTAAGCAATCAGACATAGGTTATACATAAACAATTATGTAAAGCATTTCCATATAAGTCATTTTGTATAGGAAGACTCAAGTAAAAGAAAAAAATGAAAGTAAAAAAATAGCCTTCTTCAGTCTGGATTAAATCATTATGAGTTCTTTCTCTGGGGGTTGGATAATATGCTTTATAATTAGTCCTTTAGGATTGTCTTGGATCATCATATTGTTGAGAATAGCTAAGTCATTCACAGTTCTTTATTGAACAATATTGCTGTTACTGTGTGCAATGTTCTCTTGGTTCTGTTCATTTCACTCTATATATCAGTTCATGTAAGTCTTTCCAGGTTTTCTGAAATCATCCTGCATGTCATTTGTTATATCACAATAAAATTCCATCACACTCATATACCACAGCTTGTTTAGCCATTCCCCAATTGATGGGCATCCCTTTGATTTCCAAGTCTTAGCTACCACAAAAAGAGCTACTATAGTAGTTTTGTAAATATGTATGGATGTCTTTAGGATATAAACCTAGCAGAGGTATTGCTATATGAAAGGGTATGCAGTTTTGTGACCAAGAAGACCGTTTTCAAACGGGGGAGACTTGAGCATGCTTGAAGTTAAGAAAGTTCTATCTAATAGACGCAGGTTGAAAATACATGAGGAAGCAGCAAAGATGGTGGAGTAGGAGAAAGCAGGACAGTCCAGTTCCTGTGACAACTATTCTAACAATGATCAAAAAGAAAGTCAAATTAAGTGGTGGAAGGGAAACTGAAGGAGAAATTATAGTTGGTCATCTTCCCATCCCAAGATCACAAGTGTGACCTACAGGCAAGTGACCAAAGCAGGTATAGTATAATAGGCATGGGCCAGAGTCACAAACGTAGTGTCTAGAGCTCCAAGGTAGGGCTGCAGTTGAAGGACCCCAGAGTTGATCATAGAGTTGCCCTGGGTCATGGCAACAGTGAGGGGTCACTTGCAAGGACCCTCAGAGCACTGAGGAAGGCCAGTCCAGAGCACAATGAAGACTCATCCCTCTGCCTAGGCCAACAGCTCATTGTGGAAACAGGGATTTAGTGCTCAGAAATACAGGTTAGGTCAGAAGCATGGGGGACTTCTGGGAGCTAAGCTCTCCATTTCAAGTACAAGTCAAGGGGCCAGGAATTCAGACTCAGCACCCAGAGCTCTGAACAATGACTAAAGAGCACAGACTCCCAGAGATGATCACCCCCAGAACTCAGAGAAAGAGTAGGAAGGCAGGGATACCCAAAACTGATCACACACTCAGCCCTGATGCAACGCAAGAGCTAGGGATCTCTCAGAGGGACCAGGAGCTTTGATTCAATGCAAAGACATTTGAGCTAGGCCTACACCCCAGAGATGCACAAAACTGATCTTGGACTCAGTCCTAACCCAGACAAGCAGCTCGAGGCCTGAAGCACAGAATGGGACTCAGCATGGACCCAGAACCCAAAGTCCCCCAGCATGGGACTCCCCAGAGAAGATCATGGACTCAGTCCCCAGGGAAGCGGCACAAGGGGAGTCTCTGAGAGGTGACAGGATCAGACTCAGCCTTAGAGAGTTCCTCCAAGGGTTCCAAAGAATAGATCACTGGAAGAAGGACTAAATAAACAAGAAAGATTAAAGAGCTATTACGAAGCTAGTGATACACATGACACAGACCCAGAAGAAGAAAATGATTCCAAAACATCAACAAGCAGAGTCTCAAAGAAAACACAGCTTGATCCCCAAATGAATTAGAATAAATAAAACTACCAACTCAAATGGCATCATACATAAAATGAGAGAAATAGAGGAAAAACTTGGAAAAGAAATAAGAGCTTGGGAGAGAGTAAGGAAGTAACAACTTGACAAAAGAGATGCAAAACCAAGAAAAAGACTCCCTGAAAAATTGAGAAGACCAAACAGAAGTTAATGATTCCATGAAACAAGTAGAATTAAGACAAAAATAAAAGAATGGGGAAAAAGAAAACGTTAGGCATCTCATCAAACAAAAAAGTGATTTAATAAATGAATCATGGAGAGAGAATTTAAGATCATTAGACTACCCGAAAACCATGACACCCCCCCAAAAAGAAATCACATACTATATTTCAATAAATTATCAATTAATCAACAATCAATAAACATTTATTAGGTGCCTACTATGTGCCAGGCACCATACTAAGCACTGGATATACATAAAAGAGGAAAAAGACAGTCTCTGCTCTCAAAGAGCTCACATTCTTATGGGGGAGACAACATGCAAAACAACAGATAAAACACAAGGGATATATAGGCTAAATAGGAGATAATTAATAAAAGGAAGGGAATGAAATTAAGAGGGGATGGGGAAGACTTCCTATAGAAGGTGGGATTTAAGCTGGGACTTACAGGAAGCCAGGTACATCAGTAGTTGAAGCAGAGGAGAGTGTTCCAGGCATGGGGGACAGCTAGAGAAAATGCCCAGATTTCACAGGTAAGAGGACAAAGTGAAAACAGTAAGAATCCATCACCAACCTTCTGAAAGAAACTTTCAAATGAAAACTTCTCAAAATATCATAGCCCAAAGCCAAAATTTCCAGGTAAAAGAAAAAATAATACAAGCTACCAGAAGGAGTTTACAACATCAAGTAACCATAGTCAGCAGAATCACATAAGGAAGAAAGGAGAGAAGAGAATACAAAAGGAAGAAAAGTCTTACAGCTAAGAATAACTTATCCAGCAAAACTGAGTATAATCCTAAAGGGAAAAATAAACCATTAATGAAATAAAGGACTTCCAAGCATTTCTGATAAACAGACCAGAGCTTAGTAGAAATTTTGAAATACAAACATAGGCATAAAGAGAAAAACAAAAAAGGTAAATACAAATAGGGCAACTAGGTGATGCAGTGGGCAGAGCACTTGGCTCAGAATTAGGAATCAGTCTCATCTTCATGAGTTCAAATTCAGCCTCAGTTATGTATTATCTGTGTAACCCTGGGAAAGTCACTTAACTCTGTTTGCCTCAGTTTCCTCATCTATAAAATGAGCTGGAGAAGGAAATGGCAAACCACTCCAGTATCTCTGCCAAGGGAACCCCCTCCCCCGAAAAAAAGGGGTCATAAAGGGAAAGACAAGATTGAAACAATAAACAACAAGAACAAAATACAAGTAAGCAATCAGAAAAAAACTTTAAAGGGATAGCTTATTTGCATTCCATTGGGGAATGGGGGAGATGATAAAAGCGTCATTTAAGAACCACAATATCAGTACATGTCACAAAGGGAGTCAAAAGAGATGGGGAGTGTAAAAATGATTTCTGTTGTTTTGATGACCTGAAAGGGGGTGGGGGGAGGACATACTAGGGAAGAAAAGGACAAGAATGGGAGGGAGACACTTATAAACTCACATAATTGGGAGATACAAGTAGAAGTTTATACAATTGAATAAGGCCTGGAGGGAGCAGGTATCACTTGAACGTCATTTTAAACTAACTCAGAGTAAAGTGAGCAATTTATACTACAATTTATATTTCAGCGGAATTGTAAAAATGAACAATTTTGAAAGACTTAAGAACAATTCAATGATCAATTATGATTCTAGAAAATTAATGATTTAGAATGCTGTCTACATCCTGACAGAGAAATGATGGATTATATGTAGAGTGAGACACATTTCTGGACAAGGACATGTGAGAATGTGTCTTATTTGACTTTTATTGCTTGGGTTTTGCTTCTGCCTGTTCTCAGGATGGATGGAGAGGGAAGTAGGAGAAAGAAAGGGCTGATGCTTGATAATTGAAAAAAATAATTTTTTTTTCGTGAGGCAATTGGGGTTAAGTGACTTGCCCAGGGTCACACAGCTAGTAAGTGTTAAGTGTCTGAGGTTGGATTTGAACTCAGTTATTCCTGACTCCAGCCAGGGCCAGTGCTCTATCCACTGCACCACCTAGCTGCCCCGAAAAAAATCATTTTAAAATAGAATTTTAAATTTTCATTAATTTAAAAAAAAAAGAAAATGCATTGAGGAGAGGTAAGGAGGGGAGGGAGAGGGGCAAAAAGAGAAGGGAAAGAATGGGAAAGGAGAGAGGAAAAAGAGACAGAGATAGAGAGACAGAGAGAGAGAGACACTGCATGTGTAGGTAGGAGGGAAAAGAATCAAGGGCATAGGTAGAGGGGTTAGCCTAAGAAAGGATTCAACACTTTTATGACTAGAGGGAAGCAGTGAATAATGACACTGAAAGAGTGAGAAATAGAGGAGGTGAGCTGAGAGTGCTCATATCAAATGACCTCAAGTTTCTCAGTGAAGGAAGAGGCTGGGTAGTATGCTTCATAGCAAAATTTCTTAACTGAAACTAATTGGAGAGCCAACAAATCGTGATTATGGAAAGTATGAATTATTCAATTCCTTAAGAGCCTGTTCTGATGTCACATGATGATGACAATGATGATGATGATGGAGGATAGAAGATGGGTGGTGATAGTAATGATATCCAAGATTTAACTCTTTACAATTACAAAGCACTTTTACCCAGTAAAGTAGCTGCTATATCATAGTATAAAGGCAAGTCTGGATTCTCAAATCCCATTTCAAAGGAATGAGAGCTGTGGCCACTTTGATCATGCTGAAGACTTTAAATATCAGTTTGCTTATGGATATTGCCTCTCTTGTCCAAGACTCAGTCTAATTAAATTTGGCAATGCTCATTACCAGATAATAGGCCAGTAAATGATTTTATTTTTTTTTGGACACAGTAACACACAGTGAAAAGACTGCTGGAAATAGAATATTTGGGTTCTTGGCTAGTCATTATCTAGAGTAAGTTATTTCCCTTCTTTGTGACTCAGTTTCCTCATCTGAATAATGAGGGTGTTGGACATATGAGGAAACTGAATTTGGTTATTTAAGGATGAACTTCATTCAGTTTCCAAAAGGTATCACTCAAGTTCACCCAGAAACTGGGATGATGGAAAATCTTTATCTTGCTAGATGGCATTACCTATTTTTCTGTCCTTAGACTGAGTATAACACAGGAAAGTGTGAGCCAAGATATTTAGAATATAGATCCTAAAATCTCATTTCCAGTTCTCAGCACTGGACTCTTATGTAAAAGTTCTAATGCTGTTATTTATAATTAGGCATACTAAGTAGTGCACAAATAGATGGTTGAAAAATGGCCAACAGCATTAGATGTTGCCTTTACCTTGTTGACACTATTAAATACTATAAAACTAAACTTCAACCAAATTCAAACACCAAATTAGTGGACTCTTAAGTAATAAGGCTAATGTCACTGAGATGACAATTGCAATCAAATTACAATTACATTTTTCAGGTTAGAATTTTTCCAAGTACATTGTTTCATATACAAAAATTTTTGTTGGGTTTGCTGCTACACTAAAAAAAAAAAGAAGAAGAAATGATATCAATAATATTGTCCTTCGTGTGTAGCCTGTTCCCTTCCTGGAAGAATAAGCATGGAGAATTTTTCCACATCTTTTAATTAGCATTATGTAAATACATCAACCCCTAAAACTTCAGGCAGGAAAGGGCAGAATGTAAAGCATTAACTCAATTTGCTCTGCATTAGTGTGTTTGTGTCATACCTTCCTTAAATATTATTTTCCACACATTTATATAATGTTGAAACTAAAAACCTGGGCTTTGAAATATATTTCCCTAATGGAATATAAAGAAGGAACTGAAGACTATTACTTTTAGAGTACAAACAAATCTAGCACTTACACCCTAATGCTAGAGAGAACAGAGACAATAATAGTATTTCACAGGGTAAGCAGTTGAACAAGTTGTACAATTCAGCTACAATGCTTCCAGTTAGCTTTTCTCATCATTTTTCATCTTCTACACAGGCATTTCATCTACAAAAATGATAGCCCTTTTGATAAAAGCACTAAGAACCATTGTGATTTCTCGACAAATTGTAATACAGTAAGATAGAAATCCAACAAATAGCTTTCTTCTGTTCACCAAACTATCCTTCATTCACCTATGTCCCAAGAATTCTGATCAGTTTCTTGGATTCTTAAGAAACTTTGCACAATGATTCTTCATATAATTCCAAGTGATAGATCCATTAGCTTTTTAACTACTGAGAGGATTGCTATAGTGAATATATCAAACTAGTTAACTATCCGTCATTCAGTTCCTTTTCATATGTGATTAACTAAGGGGCACAAAGGAGAAAAATGGATAGCTTAAATCCGAAACTCATGACTTCCTAGAAAACATTAAACTCTTAAAATATGCTATCTGGGGGGCAGCTAGGTGGTGCAGTGGAAAAGCACCAGCCCTGTATTCAGGAGGACCTGAGTTCAAATTTGATCTGAGACACTTGACACTTAGTAGCTGTGTGACCATGGGCAAGTCACTTAACCCTCATTGCCCTGCCAAAAAAAAAAAAAAAAAAGCTATATGGTATCACTAAATGCCATTCAAAAATGCTGAACTTAAATTGCAAAACTAAATGAGCAAAATAACATATAAGATGTCATGAAGAAAGGGGGAAAGAATTTGGCAAAGACTGGATATGTAGGTTGAATAAAAGTGAGGAATCAAGTGAGGAGGCTAAAGCTGCTAACCTGGGAGACTGGGAGGAAACTGGTATCCTTAACAAAAAAAACTGAAATTCATGAAAGTAGAACATTTGGGAGAAAAAATAATGAGAGTTCTATTTCAAACATATTTAGTTTGAGATGCCAAGGAGATACCCAATCTGAAATGTCAAATGTGTGATTGGAGCTTGGGAGACTTGAACTGCCGAGATAGACCTGGGAATCATGTGCATAGAGATGATAACTGACCTCATGGGAGCTACTGAGATCATTAGTAGGATAAGATAGATAGAAAAGGGAAAAAACCTCAGGACAGACAGTACTTGGGGTGGTGGGGAGGCAGGAGAGACATATAGTTAAGGCATGTTACCTGGATGAAGATCCAGCAAAAGAGGCTGAGAAGGAATAGTCAGAAAGAAAACCAAGAAAGATTAGTGTCATGAAAACTTGAGGAGGAGAGAGAATTTAGTAGGAGAAGGTTATAAGCAGGATACAAGAAAAATGTTGATAATGAATATACCAGATGCAAATTTAGGACAATAAAGAGAAATAGTATTTATCTTTTTTTGTCTCTTCTACTTACCTAGAAGTTTTGCAATGACATAAAGGGCTTGTCCCCAAAGGAAAAATTTTCCATCACGCCCATAGTTGCTAGGAAATCTCTTCTGACTACCAGGATTTTTCTTCTCAGATTCCACAAAGTCAGCTGGCACATAATAATACTTTGGTACAACAGGATACCCTGCACGGTGTAAAATAAATAGTCAAAAATAGTTAGTTTCTTTCTACACCATTCAATCTTTATAAAGTGAAAATGGTTTTAGAAGGAGAGGGTTAAAAGGTAGTATATGTAATAGCCAAAATGTGATAAAACTGAATGACTGTCCACAATCTGGGCTTCTGTCTAAAAGATGCTTTACAAAATACAGAGAAAATAGATCTCAGGACTCAAATATCACATATGTTACACAGTTCCTTACCAAGTAATATGAGGATAATCTCTTTTAACATTTTATAATTTTAACAACTACACACAGAATAACAAGTATGAATACTGAGAGGGGAGGAAAATACTATTTTAAATAGAATTAGTCCAGGGAATCTTCATAAGTGAGATACTCTCCCATCTTAAATGAAGAATTATAACTCTGAACCATTTACCAGAAAAGAAATTCCCTCAAACTTTAAGCCTATTACCTACCAGTCAGTATCATGGAAGAGAAAAAAACCAACTTCCCTTGAAGCTAAATAGATTAGAATTTTTTTAAGTCTTTTTTTTCTAAAGTGCTTTTACTTGAAAGCAGAAAAATCATTACTTTAAGTGAAGGACCTTTAGCTATTACATGGAAAAAAACATACACCACAGTTCTAGGGAACTATAAAGCTATTCTAAGAACATATTATGAATTTAATTATTCTGAAATTTCATATATTTCAATATTTTCCTAAAAACCCATGCCTCCATTTTTATATTAAAACCTATGTCATCAACAAGGACAACTCAGATCTTTTACTAACATATATGTCTATAATATATGGGGAAAGTTAATAAATGTGGATTTGGGGGGCACAATGGGTAGTGAAAGAAACCAATAAACTTTCTCTGAATTTTTAAACAATTCAAAAACCAATAATATTATTTATTCATATGATAAATCAAATAAAATCATCATTCAGGATAAATGATAACTTCTGATATAAGGACTGAACATATCATTTTGTTCAAAACCACATTAATACTTTTTGAAGCATTCCAAATAGCTTGTAGTGTAGAGGGATAAATAGAAGGCATACAAGAAAACCAACCCGCTTGCTTTCCATTAACATCTTGTATTTGAACAAAAAAACGAAACCACATAATGTCATCACCCACTGGAAGGTTTTTGGTTATAGAAAAAATAAGACCAAACATCAAAGAGTAAAAACTGACCACTATAAAATATATTCAAAATAATATTCTCCCACAATTCCCTAGTACAAGCTCAAAATATTTCTTTTCTTTTCTTTTCTTTTTTTTTTTGCAGGGCAAGGAAGGTTAAGTGACTTGCCCAGGGTCACACAGCCAGTAAGTTTCAAGTGTCTGAGGTCAAATTTGAACTCAAGTCCTCCTGAATCCAGGGCCGGTGCTTTATCCACTGTGCCACCTAGCTGCCCCTAAGCTCCAAATATTTGTAAGAAAAGTAGAAATGTGAGAGTAACATACATACAGCTTGTCCAAGGAGATTCCGTTGAATGTACCTACACTAATTTAGATGAGTTAAGTTTTGGTCAAACACTACATTAAAGTCACAACTTATTTGGTGAATATACTAATGAATATACAATAATCCAGTGAAACATAAAGATTCCCAGACTTTCAGGATTATGACGTGATAATTCTATAGCTGAGATGAGTCCTACCTACTAAGATTTAAATCCATTCTGTGATAATTAAAAATATGAGAGTTTCTGGGTAATTTAGTCATTTTATTAATATAACCTGCAGGATATTAATAAGAGGAGGTCGATGGCATCTCTCTCAGAACAAATACCCCATGGTAGTGGGGCACAGAGCTTATATACCTTTTTCTTTCTTTTTTTTTCTTTTTTTTTGGTGAGGCAATTGGGGTTAAGTGACTTGCCCAGAGTCATACAGCTAGTAAGTGTCAAAGGTCTGAGGCCGGATTTGAGCTCAGGTCCTCCTGAATCCAGGGCCAGCGCTCTATCCACTGTGCCACTTAGCTGCCCCGAGCTTATATACCTTTGAAACAGTAAATGGCCAATGGAGCCAAGAATTGACCTCTGTACAGAGAAATTATCTCTACTTTTGGGTTATCAATTCAAAGAATGTCCTCTTCTTCAATGGGGGACCCCCGATCCTGGATAGAGAAGCCTTTAGCTATCTAGAAAAACTGATCTGTCTCAAACAAAGATTCCTTATGAACTTGGGTTGGGCCTGACCAAGATGGAGAGATTTGATAGAAATTCTCAAAGAGAGCTTGCCTTTGAGTAGAAGGAAGGAAGAGAGGACTTAATAAAGAAGGGGAGATCCCTGGGCTCCCCAAGATATCGATTATTAATAATTCTCACAATTCTTCTCAGGGAAAATGAAATGGTATAAGAAATAAAATATCATAAGGAATTAATGAGCAATGCAGCTTTTTTCACTTCAAATTGCTTAATCAGCCATCTTAAAGCCAGTATATACTTTCTCACGTTATTAATATACTTTAAAAGCATTTTGATAAAATTTGGATAAGGATGAGATCTCAAGTAGGAAATGTAACTGTACCTTCTGTTGTCTGATGAAGGACTGGAGTCAGAAGATCCTGGTATTCCTTTACTTGGGTAGGATTTCCTCTAAAAACTCCTAAAGGACAGAACCACATGATTTCTGCATTTAAATAAATATCAGGACCAACTTGATACTATTAGTGACTCAGCTATTATATTTTTCCCAAAAAAGTAAAATTCTATGTAAACATGTCAAATTACAGGCTTGACATTTTAACTATAAATACTGAAAGAATAAAAAAAAGAAATTTATTTCAGGAGGCCACCTGAACTTTTTAAGATGTAAAAAAGTGAATTTTAATGCTTTGGAACTTCAATTTACTTTATGGATCTTAACATTACACACATTTCAATGAATACAGAATTTCGCTGGGATGGATGCTCCCTCCACTGATCAGATTACAACCTCTCTCTGCCTTACTAGATAGTTGTCATGAGTTGCTGATACTGGAAAGGAAAAAAAAAAAGCATTTTTTAATGGCCAAGTTGTTGATAAGCCTATCCAAACTTAGCTATACATATCTGGTCTATCATTGATTGCATACTCCAGGTCTTTCAATTTTGGTGGAACCAGACAGAACTTTTGTTTTACTGGTATAGTAATCTAAAAGCCAAGATCACTCTTCATGTCATGAGAAGACACTGCAGAAGGAAGGCAGTGTGGTACATTAGAAAGTGTAATGGTTCTGGAGTCAGAGGAACTAGGTTCAAATTCCATCTGGGAGGCTTACTGCCTGTATATAAAGATTTATGCCTTTTTGTAAAATTGCTTGTGTGAATTTATTCCGTTGTTAAAATTAAGAAGTGTTAAAAGCAATTATCCTAATAGTGCTTGGTAAGGAATTGCATCTGCAACATATGTGTTATTGAGTACCCAGATACTGATTTCTCTGTATTTTACAATGTATTTTTTAGGCTAAAGCCAGATTGTTAACCTTGATCATCAAACTGCTTAATCTCCAGGGCTTCAGTTTCTTTGTCCATAAAATAAAGGGGTTGTACTAGATGGCCTCTATAATCTCTTCCAGCCCAAGATCTAGGAGACTATGATTTTGGCAAAGATTAACAATAATATAGGATTATAATTACTATGATTTCCATTGTCAAGGAATTTTTGACTCCATATAAATAATATCATACCATAACTATCATATAGCCTTTAGCTTCAAAAGGTACAAAAAAAAAAGTCTTCACCACTAACAATAGTTCCACTAGGTAGAGATGTAGTGAGCTACATGTGTGTTGTCAGATCTGGTTAATATATCAAAGTATCAAGGACTAAACATGGCCCTGGTTGATACTTTAAAAAAAATTGTATTGACTATTCTTAACTTGCTATAATTTGCCAATTCTCAACTCATTTTGTTTAACTGTACTTTGCTTATCTCTTCATTAAAAGGTAGGCTTCTACTGGGTGGAGGACATTGGCAAATTATAGCAAGTTAAGAATAGTCAATACAATTTTTTTTTAAAGTATCAAGGACTAAACATGGCCCTGGTTAAGAAGTGAGAAAATACATCTTTCTCCAAACTTTGCAGACACGGGATGATAAAGATGTGGAATATTACATATATAGTCAGACAAAGTTGATTTGGCTAAACTGCTTTTTATAAGTCATGATTCACCGGATAGGGGAACTGAAGTAAAAGTGATATAAAAACAAAATCTATCAATAACAGTAAGATTAAAAAGTATTATGCTGTTGAACATAAAATGCCTGGTAGTTGGCATAATTTTGTCAAAGCCAAAAGGTCATATTTTATTGTACTTTTCTTACAGGTCAATTATATATGGTATAAATTAAAAATAATTACTTACCATCAATCATCATGTAAAGGAAAAAAATGGGAAATTCACATTCAATGCCATCAAAGAGCTAAAAAAAAGAATAATTCACTATTTCAATTGCCAGAATCTTCCAACATGCTTATATATAGTAAAATATTATTTGTCATGCACATGAATACAGTCACTCATTAATCAATTCTGAAATTGAACCAACTTTAGCAAAGACATTTAATTTTTTAAAAAGTTAATCAGATTTTTATAAGTTCAAAGATCAAAAGACGGGTATTTAAATTGGCACCAGAAATATTTGAAATTGAAATGCTGAAAAGGTTTTTAAAAGATAAATGGAAAATTAAACAGATAAATATTAAAAGTCAAAAAAAGCACACACTAAAATTTCTTTTAATACAGTAAAACCGTAGCCAGCTGTGAAATTAAATAAAATGATAAATAACTTGTCTACTTTTTCTGCAAAACTCAATGCATACTGATTTTCCCCCCAAAGTGGTAATTTTATTGCTAAACAAATGAGGAAGATAAAATGTTGCTTGAACATTTTCTAAATGTACCATCTGCACTGATGAAGGGAAAAAGAAAGCTGACCCTATCCTGTATTCAATCACTTTGTAGACTACTAAAGCAAACTCCTGATCATCCCTTACTTTCAAGTCTCCATATTGTATCTTTTTTCAGAAGATTCAGTTTTCTGAAACTAGGATATTGAGGGTCAGTAGGGAAAATATGAATTAGTTAGAACAGAATTTTAAAGGTCTGAATCCTATTAGATAAAGAACAGAAAAGATGCACATATGTATGTTTTTTACCTCAAGGAAAGAATACAAAACTAAATATATTCGAGGCATTATACTTAAAAGGAAGATATATAATTAACCATAGAGGAAGAGATGATGTAGCACCAATTTTGGCAACATTACATCCTTTTTAAAAATTGGAAGTTCTACTCCAAACTAGTATTTATCATAAGACAAATTTCTGTGGGGTTAATAGCAGCCCTGAAAAGAAAGTAAATGAGGGAAAGGGACTAACTCTCACAAAGGAATAAGAAGTCAAATATGGGCATTCAGGGCACATCATTTACACAGCATATTGGAGTACCTTAATTTCAGCTGGCTTATAATAGCGTCGGTTTGGATCTTCTAGTGAAGTTCTGTACCCATCTCTCAAGAAACGCTTGAATCCATACTTTCCTTTTAATTTTCTAACAATTTTATCAAGTGTTTGACTAAAAAGAGCATCGTCATCAAGGGCAAAAGCAGGGTAACTAATGCAGGGGAGCAGTGCCGCATCGGTATTCTGTGGAAACAGGAAAAACAAAACCAAAAAGCGAGCACATCATTAGAGTGATGGTGTGCTTCAGCAAAGACCATCATGCCACACTAATATAGAAATTAAATGTCATTATGAAAATGAGAGAAAGATAGACAGAGGTGCCATGCACACTGAGGGCTAGAATGAGCACTATTTATTTATTTTTGATGAGGCAATTGGGGTTAAGTGATTTGCCCAAGGTCACATAGCTAGTATCTTTTTGTAGGAGGCCAGATCTGAACTTGGGTCCTCCTGAATCCAGGGCCGGTGCTTTATACACTGTACCACCTTGCTGCCCCTAGAATGAGCATTATTCATCAAACAAGTACTAGAAGTTATCATAAAAGATGATTAGATGGTTTCAATTACATAAATTTAAAACACTTTTTTATGGAAATAATGTTACTAGAATAGAAGAAGCTGTTCATTGTGGAGTGGTGACATCTTCTTAATAAATATCTCTAATAACCGTCTTATACCCAAAAGAAGAATTGATAAAATTATGTTAAAAATGCTCCAATAGAGAAAAAAAGATATGAAACAATGATCAAAAGAATAAATGCAAACTCTCAAAAGCCATGAGGAAATGCACCAAACAGAAGTGAAATTAAAATGAAAATAACTCTGAAGTTGCGCCTCACTCTGATCAGATAGTGAAAAATGACAAATTATGAAAAAAATTAATGTTGGAGGGATTGTGAGGACACAGAATAAGTAATATACTGTGTCTGAAGCTATAAACAGGCCCAATAGTTCTGGAAAACAAGCTGTGGTTATGCCAAGAAAATGTATGCCTTAATGACAAAGAGAATTGAGTGTGTTTGAGAAGGGTGCAAGGGTTAAGCAATGAGTAAAGTGAGATGAAAGATAAATTAAACAAAGGAGGTAAAATTTCTTTCCTTTGTCACAAAGAAATACAAATTCTGGCATTTACAGGGTGTCCCAAAAGTTTTACTATAGTTTAGGGCTTTAATAGTTTAAATATTTTAATCTTTAATAGTTTGAATACGTAATAAGACTTCTGACACACCCTGCATAATACACTCATGTGAGATAGATATATATATATATATATATATATATATATATATATATATATATATATATATATATATATATATAGTGATAAAATAATGGGATTTAGCAGATACTCAAAGACCCACCTGGAGATTAATCTAAACTGATTGAATCAAGTGAGAGTGATTGACTGCTGATTAGCCTACTTCAAAGTTAACTAGATTGTAATGACACCTGGCTAGCCCTTAATGGATTTGGAGGATGCCAACCAATCAGCTTGAAGCAGTGTGTAAGGACCGCCTCTATTCCAGACCTATAAAAAGCTTCCACAATCAGTTTGCTAAGGAGTTCCTGATTAAAGCAGGCTGGTGGAGGAGGACTTGAGGAAGAACCCAACCAGGCTGGAACTCTATTGGAGATAGGCCTTTTCTTAACTTTCTGAACTCCATGTTAATACCTATATGTTTTAATAAATGTTTAATGCCCAAAGACTGGTGCTGAAGCTTCTAATTTAAGGTGATCACACAATATAGGTTTAAAAAATCACAATATGTATGTACATGCATATTAAAAATGGTTAATAATTTATTCATTTAGATAAAAACCATGATTTCAATGCTTAAGGGATCTGTAATCTAGCTAATGTGGATATTTCTTCTATTAATGGAAATCGCAATCACTCTAGTTTTTTGTATTTTGTCTTAGACTAACTATGATACTATGTCTGAAAAACATGGCAAGCCGGTAATGAGCTTCAATGAGCTGAGCAAGGTTGGGCCTCAAACAAGATACATATCCTCAGTCACTAGACACATATTTGAAGCCTTTTCAGCTTGGTAAGCCCAGTTAGACTGTGCATTCTTCAGGCACAATCTTCAAGAATGGGTGACACCTCCACAGCACAATGAAGCATTAAGGGATGACCCTGGTGGAGGGGAAAAAGAAGTGGGAAAAGTTCTAGTTTCATTCTTATGCTATAGTAAAATCCAAAAGAGGCCACTAAATCTGAAACTGTCTATATCTCTGTTGATGTCATAAATAAAAATCTATTCCTTGCTACAATTCCAATTCATTTTATTTAATAAAAAACAGAAATGGTATAAAATTTTTATTTCAAAATAAAATTATAATTTTATTAGGGGGCAGCTAGGTGGCACAGTGGATCCAGTCTGACAGACCTGGAGTCAGGAAGAATAAACTTCCTGAGTTCAAATTTGGCTGCAGACACATACTATGCCACCCTGGGCAACTCATTTAACTGTGTTTGCCTCAGTTCCTCATCTGTAAAATGAGCTGGAAAAGGAAATGTCAAATCACTCCAGTATCTTTGCCAAGAAAACCCCAAATGGGGTCACAAAGAATCAGACATGACTAAAACATCTGAACAACAACAAAACTATAATAACATTTTTACATCAATTGACAAGTCTAGTTCTTCTAAAGTTAAATGTCAAACATGTGCATTGACCTATCAAGAAGTAAGTGGGTGTGGGGAAGTGTAAAAATGGTTTTCAAGGTAAAAGAATTAACCTCCCATCTATCTATACTTTCTAGAATGATATTTAAATGAAAGAGTAGAGCCTATTCTGGGCAAAGCTGATGATTTTAAGAAATGGATGATAAAACTGAAAAATACAATGTGAAAAATCCTTAGTATGTTCTTAAAATATTCTATAAATTACTCACATGAGATCTGGATTCTCTTGGCAGCAGTGAACACAGAGTCTGTCTGTTTCGATTATGGGCATCAAGATCCACAAATATAACAGACCAAGAACATCCCTAGAGGAGAAGATGAACTTTAATCAGATAAATGGTTTGGGGAAATTTTTAGTCACTATTATCTTTTTTTTAAACTTTTACTGATCTTTTGCTTTTACAACGCCTTTATTTCCTTACATATCCTAGCCCCTTCCTTTATGCAAAGAGTCATCCATAAAAGCCAAGTAAAAATAAATAAGAAAAGAAAAGGCAGTTCAGCAAAACAAACCAGTACATTAATCAACGTTAACAGTATGTGCAGTGGCACCTTTCTAAAAGTCTGGACTGCAGCTTAAAATATAAGTTAAAAAAACAACAAAGTACATGATTGCTTGATGAGAGATATAAGATAGTAGATTGACTGAAAAATATCTGAGGGGCTTAGCAGACAGTTATCTTAATATGAACCAGTCCCAAAAGGCTAATGCAAAATTAGATCTCATTAAAAAATAAATAGAAAAGAAAGAAAGAGGAAAAGGACCCACATGTACAAAAAAAAAATATATTGCAGCATTTTGTGGTATCAAAGAACTGGAAACTGAAGGGGTACCCACCAATCATGGAATGGCTGAACAAATAATAGCTAATAAATATAATGGAAAACTATTGTGCTATAAAAATTATAAAGGGAATGGTTTCAGAAAAACCTGTAATAACTTATTGAATAGATGCAGAGTAAAGTGACCAGAACAAAGTGAACAATTTACACAATAGCATTATTACTGTAAAGATGAACAACTTTTTAAAACTTTAATTTTTCTAGTACTAAACATTTTTATTTATAGTTTTGGGTTCCAATTTTTATCCCTCCTTCCCTCCCCTCCCTCCATCCCTGAGGTGGTAATCAATTATGTATGGGTTATACATCTATGATTATATAAAACATTGCCATATTAGTAATTTTGTAAAAGAAAACTTGACTAAAAGAAAAAAATGAAAAAAGTGAAAAATAGCATGCTTCAGTGTGTTCGATCAATATCAGTTCTTTCTTTGGAGGTGGATAGTATGCTGCATCAATAGTCCTTTGGGATTGTTTTAGATCATTGTATTGTAGAGAATACTTAAGTCATTCACAGTTCTTCATCAAACAATATTGCTTTCTCTGTGCACAATGTGCTCTTGATTCAGCTCACTTCACTATATATCAGTTCATACAAGTCTTTTCAAGGCTTTCTGAAATCATCTTGCTTGTCATTTCTTGTAGCATGATAATATTGCATCACCATCAATTACCACAGCATAGTAGGCATTCCCCAGTTGATAGGCATTCCATTGATGTCCAATTCTTAGCTACCACAAAAAAGCTGCTATAAATATTTTTGTACAAATAGGTATTTTTCTCTTTTGGGGGATGACTTTGGGATATAAACCTAGAAGTGGTATTGCTGGATCAAAGGGTATGCACAGTTCTATAGCCCTTTGGGTTCCAAATTGTTCACCAGAATGGTTGGATCTTTTCACAACTCCACCAACAGTGGATTAGTGTCCCAGACTTCCCACATCCCCTCTAAAATCCAATATTTTCTACTTTTATTATATTTGCCACTCTGATAGGTGTGAGCTGATAACTCAGAGTTGTTTTAATTTGCATTTCTCTGACCAATAGTGATATAGAGCCTTTTTTTATATGATTATAGATAACTTTGATTTCTTTGTCTGAAAATTGCCTGTTCATAACCTTTGACCATTTATCAATTGGGGAATGACTTGTATTTTTATAAAATTGACTCAGTTCTCTACATAATTAAGAGATGAGGCATTTATCAGAGATATTTGTTTCAAAAATTCTTTCCCAGTTTTCTGCTTCCCTTGTAATCTTGGTTACATTAGTTTTGCTTGTGCAAAACCTTTTCAATTTTATATAATGAAATTATCTATTTTACATTTTGTTTTACTCCCTATATCTTCTTCGATCCTAAATTCTTCTTCTGTCCATAAATCTGAACAATAAATGATACTATGCTCTCTTAATCTGCTTATGGTATCATCCTTTATGTGAAAATCATGTACCCATTTTGACCTTATTTTAGTATATGGTGTGAGATGTTGGTCTCTACTTAGTTTCTGATATACTGTTTTCCTGTTTTCCCAGTAGTTTTTGTCAAATAATGATTTTGTTCCAAAAGCTTGGATCTTTGGGTTTATCATATATCAGATTACTATAGTAATCTACTATAGTGGAATTTGTACCTATTCTATTCCACTGATCCACCTCTCTATTTCTTAGCCAGTACCAGATTGTTCTAATTATCTCTTTGTAACACAATTTCAGATGTAGTACTGCTAGACCACCTTCTTTCATATTTTTTTCATTGATTCCCATGATGTCTTTGAACATTTGTTTTTCCAGATGAATTTTGTTATTATTTTTTCTAGATCTATAAAATATTTTTGATAGTTTGATTGGTATACCACTAAATAAATTAATTAACTTAGGTAAGATTGTCATTTTTATTATATTGGCTCTGCCTACCCATAAGCAATTAATATTTTTCCAATTGTTTAGATCTGACTTTATTTGTGTGAAAAGTATTTTGTCTTTCTGGTCATATAACTCCTGTGTTTGTCTTTGCAGGTAGACTCCCAAGTATTTTATATTGGCCACAGTTATTTAAAATGGAATATCTCTTTTTATCTGTTGTTGCTGGACTTTGTTAGTAATATATAGAAATGCTGATGATTTATGTGGGTTTATTTTGTATCCTACAACTATGGTAAAAACTTTTTAAAAAATAATAAACATTTTTATTTAAAGTTCTGAGCTCCAAATTTTATCCCTTCTTCCTTCCCTCTCCTCCCCCCTTCCCTGAGATAAGCAATCAGATGTAGGTTATATATGTATACTTATATAAACATTATCATATTAGTCATTTTGAATAAGAAAACTTAAATAAAAGAAAAAATGAAAGAAAGTGAAAAATAACATGTTTCAGTCTGTGTTCAATAAACATCACTTCTTTCTTTCTTTTTTTTTTTTGGTGGGGGCAATGAGGGTTAAGTGACTTGCCCAAGGTCACACAGCTAGTAGGTGTTGAGTGTCCGGGACCAGATTTGAAGTCAGGTCCTCCTGGCCTCCGGGGCCAGTGCTTTATCCACTGCACCACATCAAACAAGTACTAGAAGTTATCATAAAAGATGCCCCTCATTACTTCTTTCTTTGGACGTAGATAGTATGCTTCATCATTAGTCCTTTGGGATTGTCTTGGATCATTGTATTGCTGAGAGCAGTTAAGTCATTAACAATTCTTCATCAAACAATACTGTTGTCACTGTGCACAATGTTGTCCTGGTTCTGCTCACTTCACTATACATCAGTTCATATAAGTCTATTCAGGCCTTTCTGAAATCATCCTGCTTGTCATTTCTTTTTTTTTTTTTCAGGACAATGAGGGTTAAGTGACTTGCCCAGGGTCATAGCTAGTAAGTATCAAGTGTCTGAGGCCAGATTTGAACTCAGGTTCTCCTGAATCCAGGGCTGGTGCTTTATCCACTGAGCCACCTAGCTGTCCCTGCTTGTCATTTCTTATAGCATAATAATATTCCATCACAATCATAAACCACAACTTGTTTAGCCATTCCCCAATTCATGGGCATTCCTTTGATTTCCAATTCTTGCCACCACAAAAAGAGCTGCTAGAAATATCTTTGTATAGATATGTCTTTTTCTCCTTTTGGGGATGACTTTGGGATATAAACCTAGAAGTGCCATTGCTGGATCAAAGGATATGCACAGTTTTATAGCCTTTTGGGCATAGTAAAGATGAACAACTTTGAAAGACTTAGGAACTATGACCAACACAAGAACTAAACATCATTTCAGAGGACTTATGATAAAACATATTGCCTACCTCAGTGTGCATAATGAGATGGATTTTTTTGAACATGGTCAGTGTGGTTTTTTCCTGATTATGTTTGTTTAAAAGGGGGTTTTGTTTTTCTTGCCAAAGTTGGAGGGGAGAGAACTGGAGAATGAATGTACATCACTGTGAAAATAAAATTGAATGGGTTTTTTTAAGGAATAGAGATTAGGACTAGGGTCCCTTTGAACTCTACCCTGGCCAGACCATATCCAAAGTAATCTGTTTAAAGAGTCAAATGAAAACATTTGTAAAAGGCTTCGTATAATGACTGTTCCATAGTAGGCAATTAATAAGTACTTGTTCCCTTCTTCCCCTCTTTCTTCACTCTCCCTTTCTCTATGCCACATATGGGAAATAATTATACCTAGAAAGTTTTCAGAAGAGAGCAACCAGGATGCTTAAAGCAATTAAGCTCCTGTCATAAGATCTTGGGTTGAAGGAACTAGGGGCATGAGGTGTAGAGAAAAGAAGTGACTTTAGTGGCTATACCAATTATATTTAAGAATGCAGAGGCTGTAATTAGGAAGGATTGGAATTTGCTTGACCCCAGAAAGAAAAACAAAGAGCTTTGAGTAGAAGTTGGAAAGAGAAAAATATGGACTGTATGGAAGGAAGCAGTTCTTGGCAATGACAGCTGTCCAAGGATGGAGTGGATTGTCTTCATGAAATATCCTTCACAATAGGTCTTCAAAAAAAGGCTAGATGGCCAATTATCAGATGCATTATAGAAAGGATTCTTATTCAAATACAAACTGAACTAAATATGAACTCTAACGTCACTTCCTAGACTAAGATTTTCTATTTTTTGCTCTTGGCAAGGCAGCAAATTTAATCAAAGGTGTTCTAAGTAGAAAAGAAAGGGAGACAGAGAAAACTGATTCAATTTGTCTATCAAGATAGATACTAGTTACAATGTAGAAAGAATAGCAGAAGAGAAGCCTAGAAAACTCAGGGAAAAAAAGTCACTGCTTTAGATTTATGGATGACAATTCTAGTCAGTAATTTCAATTCAATTCAACTGAATGAGTATTTTTTAAAGTACATGCTATATGCCAGACACCGTGCTGGGTTCCAGGGATAAAAATCAAAAATAAAAATTCATTCTGCCCTCAGAGGGTCTATATATTGCTGACAGTAAACAGCAGGTGGACAGAGAAGTAATTATATAATATAACCAATACGAAATAAATTGAGTGGGGGAGGGAAGAGGACATGCAATTAGTAATTATATAATATAACCAATACGAAATAAATTGAGTGGGGGAGGGAAGAGGACATGCAATTGATGGGATAATGAAAGGCCCATATTATGTAGTACATGAACTAAACATCAAAAGAAAGAATTCCAACAGGAAGAGGTATAGAGAAAAAGAATTCCAGGCTCAGGAAAAAGCTTTTGCAAAAGCATAAGGGTAAGACATGGAGTGCTGTGTTTGAGGAGCTGCATATATGATGATTTGGTGAGGCATTGGGGAAAAGTAATGTCAAAACAATTTAGAAAGATTAGAGTCAGATTGTAAGGGATTTGAAATGCTAGAATAGTTTTTATTTTATCCTAAGGGCAAAAGGGAGCCACTGAAGCTGAACAAATGGAAGTGACATGGTCACTTGTGCATTGAGAGGGTATGATCCTGTTAAGAAATGTAGGAACCAGATGGAAGAAATATGGTGAAGAGTATTTAAGTAAAGGTCAATGGAGGAAGAAACAGAAGGAATTTTGCCTTTGAAGTATACAACAAACCACCTGGACAGAAGATAACTGCGCAATGCAACAGATACACGATACATTCCTTCAGTTACCTACATATCAGTTAGAACTTTCTCTCTGGCCAAAGCAAGGTAATTAATATTTGTCATGTCTGCTGATGTAATCCTTCAAATGGGGGAACCAATTAGAAGAAATTTTATTCTAGATCAAATTCTCAATAACAAGGAAGAAATTGTTACCGAGGTGAAAATGATGGAAAGATTGGAAGAAAATGACCTCTTTACCTAAGAACTTGGGGATAGAAAAGGGGATAAAAGGTAGCCATAGTTTGGCATGCACTCTAAATTTTGGGAGTACAAATTTTTCTTTTTTGAATTCTTAAAATATCATTTAAAATTCTCCTTTTTTCATGTGAATGTAACAAACCAACAAATATAAATATTTTCTTATACAAAGAACAGAAAATGATGAAAACATGAATCTCTATTGTGTAGTTTTTTGTATATATTTAACACAATAATACCAATGCTGCCTGCTTGTCTGGATGAATTTCCTTCTATTTATTTCTGTGTAAAAATCTGTTTTTTTTTAATAAAATTTTAACCTTTTTTTTTTTAACATTACCATAATTTCCTCCAGAATCACTCTCCTGCCTCCTTCCAGAAAGCAATCTTATACAACAAAGAGCATTTTTTAAGACAAATAAAAGGAAAAGAAGAGGAAAAGCAAGCAAAACTGATCAATACATCAAAAAATTCTGAACATATTTACAATGTGCCACACTTATGGACATCTCACTTTTGTGAACATAAAGAGTAAGGATCTCTTTTCATATCAATTTTAACCCATGTTTGTTCTTTATAATTTTGAAACATTCATTTTTTCGTAGTTGTTCTTTCCATTTATATTGGTATAATCATTGTATATATTTTTTTTATTGCTTCACCCTATATTAGGTCAGATAAATTTTTCTGTGCTTTCTCTGTGATTTTTTTCTGTGCTTCTCTATATTGATTACTTTCATCGTTGTTGTTTTTTATTTTAATTTTTTTTAAATTTTTGAGGCAATTGGGGTTAAGTGACTTGCCCAGGGTCACACAGCTAGTTAAGTGTTAAGTGTCTGAGGCCGCATTTGAACTCAGGTCCTCCTGAATCCAGGGCTGGTGCTCTATCTACTGCGCCACCTAGCTGCCCTCATCATTGTTTTTTAAAGGACAGTCATTTTCTGTTATATTCATGTACCACTATTTGTTTAATCATTCCCCAATTAATGGCTATCTTGCTTCCAGTTCTTTGCTATTTATTTTTTTAAAAGGATGCTATAAATATTTTGATGTTTATGAGTCCTTTCTTCAAACAATGGCTTCCTTGAGATATAAATCTAGTAGTGTAATCTCTGGATAAAAAAGTATGGAGATTTTAGTCATTTTATCAGAATAATTCCAAAATGCTTTCCAAATGATTTTATTGATTCATAGGTCCACTGACAATGAAACAATGTGCCTGTCTTCCCATAGTATTAAGGATTCCAATCATTTCTAATCTTTGCCAATTTATAGGTTGTAAAGTGAAACCTCAGGGTTGTTTTTAATTTTAATTTCTCATATTACTAGTAATTTGAAGCATTCTTTCTTATGTTTGTTAATAATTTCTAATTCTTTTTTGAGAACAATTTTTTGCATTTGTTAATAGTTTCCAGTTCTTTTTTTTTTTGTGTGTGAGAACTGTTGCTTCTTACACCTTAATCACTTATCTGTTGTGGAAAGGATACCAAATGCTTATCAGAGAAATTTTCTAGATTTTTTTCCCATTTCAATCACTTCCTTCCATCTCTTAGGTTCAAAATTTTTTTTTGTGAAGAAGCTTTTTAGTTCCATGTAATCACAATTATCTATTTTATCTTCTGTAATTGTCTCTATGTCTTGATTGGTTAAAAATACATCTCTCTATAGATGTGAAAGATCTTTGCTGTCATATTGTTTGCTTTCTTCATGTGTAAGGGAGGATAGGAGGAAAGAATTTGGAACTCAAAATCTTAAAAACTGAATGTTAAAAATCACTAAATAAGTAATGATATTTTTATGGGTTTTTTTAAAATGAAAGGTATACTATCTATTTCTCTCCTAAGTTTTAAAGGTATTACCTCATATATATAATGGGGGGGGGCAATGAGGCATAAGTGACTTGCCCAGAGGCACACAGCTAGTAAGTGGCAAGGTAAGTGTCTGAGGTAGGATTTGAATTCAGGTCATCCTGATAGCTGAAGGCTGGGGGTAGTCTAAGTAGAGATAATCTCTATTCAGGGGTCACAGCACCCCCCCCCATTAAAAAAGTTATATAATCTTTGAATTGATAGCCTAAAGCTATGCTTCATTAACCAATTAGATTTGATTGCTGTTTGATGAACCACCTACCATTTGGAAGGTTAAATGAACTAGAGGCCACCACCATGATTGCCTTTGGTCAGAAAAAGCCAAAAAAATCATCCTTTTATTAATAACATGACAGTTTTATTAATAAAAAGATTAAATTACCAAGAAACTGTCTCTCAAATTTTTAATCACCACATCTCTGGGCATGTTGTGTTTGAGAACAATATGTTTTGCTCAAATAGAGAGCATATTTTCTTTCAATGTTACTGCTTTTTGTTTCTCTTTTTCCAGATTGTCCTCCACTCCCTCATATTTTCATTTCCAATTAGCTATCCCTCTCTTTTGTTCTTATGGTGATACTTGCCACCCTGGATTCACATTTTTCTACAATTTCAATTATTTTGATGTTCAGGTCATAAATTCTACTTTCAAAATTCTCATTTCTCTTTTAAACCATTCAGGAATATCCTGCTACATACTTTCTTGAGGATCCACAGGGTCTCTGACTCATCAAGTGTTGATTCATTTTCCTTTGTCTTGTACTATTTATTCATAGATGTCTTAACTCTTTCTTTGATCTGGAAGTCAGAGAGATGGAGGCCATATTGCCTTCTGCTATTATTATCTTCCCTATTGGCTTTTCTGTATATGCTCAAGGTCTTTAACTGAGTGGGTTTTTTTTTTCCCTCCTGATATATTTGGTAAATTCAGGGTTCCATTTTTAAATTTTTTTTTTATTTTACCTAATTGCTCACTTTCTGATTCCTTCCCCTTTGACAGAATTTTCCCTTGGGGCCATACATTTAAACTTTCTCAACCTCCTTCCATACTGCATAATTCACATTTCCCCATAGTCTCTGATCCAAGACATTTGAGGAGAGCATAACTGGTACTAGCTAGATATTGGGCCAGTTTCTATAGGCAAACCTGGGGTCACAGAAATACTCTGGCATCTTGCCCCATTTCCCTTTGTTTTTTTAGTTCTCTTCTTGAAGACTATTGCAGCACAAACATTGCATTACTAGACAGAGCATTCTTCAGCCTTCTGGTTTCCTGCAGTCTTGCAAAAAGGGCAGAGGAGGTACAGTTGAATTCTGTTGCAAATCCATGGCTGGTTTGTGTAGCCCTGCCAGAGGAGGTGTACAATGGGGATGAGGGTGTTGAAGGACTATGTTAGAGATTAGCCTTCATTGCTTTTAGTTCACTTGGTTTGAATCTCTGTAGGGTTCTTGGTGTCCCAGACTATGGATACTGCTGAAATTGTTTTATACATAGTGTATAATTCCTATTGTGGAGAGGTTTAAGAGATCACGTGGAACAGAGAAAGTGTTGATCATGTAGTACATAAATGAGTTTTCCAAGATGTTTTCTTGATGTTTTTTCATTTATTTTTTCTTTTATCAGTATCACTACATTCCCCCCTCCAATTCTAGAATTCTCTTCTCCACAGAAAAGCCCTCTATTCACAGAATAACAGAACTTGAATAAGAAAGACCCCAATAGCCATTGAATCCAATCCTAACAACAAACAACAACAACAACAACAACAACACAAAAAGGAACCTCTACTATCACATAGAAAACCCCTCTCCATTGCCTTCATAGACCTGACCAAAGCATTTGATATGGTTAACAGAGAAGGTCTTTTCAAAATTCTCTTGAGAATTGGTTGCCCTCCTAAACTCCATAGTCTCATTCGCTTCTTTCATTGCAACATGCAGGGTGTTGTACAGTTCAAAGGCAATACTTCTGAAACATTCAGCATAAACAACGGAGTTAAGCAAGGATGCGTGTTTGCTCCCACGCTATTTGGAATTTTCTTCTCCATGCTGTTGTGTCATGCTTTTGGTTCGTTAATTGATGGCATCTATCTGCATTCCCAGTTGGACAGAGGCCTGTTCAGCGTTTCACGTTTGAGATCTAAAACCAGAGTGAGAGGTAGCACCCTTAGAGACCTGCTTTTCGCCGATGATGCCTCACTTGCCTGTCACTCAGAGAGTGAATTGCAGACCTTGATGGATCGCTTCTCCCAAGCTTGCACGGACTTTGGCCTAATCATAAATCTTAAGAAGATGAAAGTCATGTGTCAGAGTGCTATGTCACCTCCATTGAAACACATCAGTAGCTACCAGTTAGATGTCATAAGCCAATTCTCATATCTTGGCTCTGTTGTCAGCGACAATTTGTCACTTGATTCTGAGATCAATTAGAGGATTGGGAAAGCTACTTCAACCATGGCTAAGCTTTCCAAGTGTGTCTGGGAAACAGTAAACTGACAAGATGAACCAAATTTGCTGTCTATAGAGCATACATCCTGAGTACCTTACTGTATGGCAGTGAAACATGAACTAGGTATACTAGACAAGAGAAGAAGCTTAACAGCTTCCACATGCGCTGCCTTCGGCACATCCTTGGCATATCTTGGTCAGATAGGATCACCAACACAGAAGTGCTCCAATGCACGCAACTTCCGAGCATCTACACGCTACTGAAACAAAGACAGCTGCGCTGACTCGGTCATGTGCACCACATGCAAGACAGGCCCATTCCTAAAGACCTACTCTATGGCGAGTTAGCCTCAGGCCAAAGACCTGCTGGATGCCCCCAGCTTCACTACAGAGATGTATGCAAGCAAGACTTGAGGGCTCTGGGAATAGACATCAGCAGCTGGGAGGAGATGGCCAAGGACCGTGACCCATGGAGTTCAGTACTCAGGAGCAGCTTGCATACAGCTGAGATGGGCCTTCAAGCTTGGGAGGAAGAAAAACGAATGAGACGTAGGAACTGACAGGCAACAGAGAGCACAGTTTTCCGATGTCCTCGTTGTGGCAGGAGCTGCAGCTCCCATATCGGACTGCACAGCCACACTGTGGCCTGTGGCTCTTCAAGGCGCTGATCCATGGTTGTCCACGACTGGTGGAAGCCTACTATCACATATCACACAAGTTACTGTCCACCATCAAACTGAAGACACTCAAGGAATAGGAATCCACCACCTCTTGAGGCAGGTGATTTTATTTTTGGATAGCAATAGTTGTAAGGAAGCTTTTCCTAACACTGAAACTAAATATGCCTCTTTACAACTTCTACGTACTGACCCTACTTCCACTCTCTAGGACCAAAAAGAAAAAGTCTAATCCCTCCTTCATCTGACAGCCCTTCATATACTCAAAGAAAGTTACCATGTCCTCCCCACCCCCACCCAGGGTTTCTCTTCAGGCTAAAATGACCAGCTCCTTCACTCATCATCAAAAATCACATTGTTAAATCCAATGGCCTTTTCTCAGTCTTCATCCATTTTGACAAGTCTGCAGTTTTTGACACTGTTAGACTATCCTCTCCCTTCTAGGTACTTTATTCTCTTTGGGTTTGTGTGACTCTACTCTGTCCTGGTTTATTACCTATATTTATCCTTCTTATGGGTTCTTTTGAAGGTTATTTATTCCTGTCCTGCTTCTTATTCATAGGTATACAACCAAGAGCTCGGCATTGGACCCTAAGTTCTCTAAGTAAACTTATTAGCTTCCAAGGTGCCAAATGCTATGTACAAATGACTCACAAATCTACATATTCAGGTTTCACTTATCTCCTGAGTGCTAATCCTGCAACTCAAACTGTCTGCTTGACTTCTCTACCTAGATGTCTCACAAGTCTTTCAAACTCAACATTTCTAAAACAGAACTTATTATCTTTTCCCCTAAACTCACTCTCCTCCTAACCCCTACTTCTGAAGGAGTAACTATTCCCTTTAAAATATATAGTGAAACAAAATAAATCCATATGTTAGCTGTGTCTGAAAATGTATTTCATTCTGTACCTATTGTCCACCACCTTTCTGAAAAGAGGTGGGAAGCATGGCCCATCCACTGTTTAGGAAATCATGATGCAGCATTCTTAAGTCTTTAAAAGTTATTTTTATTTATAGCATTATAAGTCATCATTTAAATTTTTCTCCTGGTTCTTTCATTTCATTAGGCATCAGTTCATAAAAGTCTTTCCAGGTTCTTCTGTATCTAACGCTTTCATCATTTCTTACAGCAAATTAATATTCCATGTCAATTATATCCCATAATCTGTTTAGCCATAACCCATTTGGTGGACACTCACATTGTTTCTAATTCTTTGCTATAACAAAAAGTGTTGGTATAAACTTTTTTTTTGAATACATGGATCTTTTTTCTTTTGGGGATTTATGATAGTGATACCCCTAAGTAAAAGGGGATGCAGAGTTTAGTGACTTTGGGGGAATTTGTTTCAAATTGATTTCCAGAATGTTGGTCCATTATATGCCAATCCTTTCAAGGCCCCTCCAAGAATTGTAATTTTCCTATTTGTCATCTTCACTCATCTGATGGATATGAAGTGGAACCAAAGAGATATTTTAATATGCATTTCTCTTATTAGTAGTAATTTAGAACACTTTAACCATATGGCTGTTGATAACATTTACAAGATCCACCTCTTCATATCCTTTGCTAGAAAATAGAAAATACACTTATTTACTAGAAAATGTCTGTTTTTCTTTTATTCATTCATTCATTCATTTATTGGTTGGCAGTGAAGGTTAAGTGACTTGCCCAGGGTCACACAACTAGTAAGTGTTAAGTGTCTGAGGTCAAATTTGAACTCAGGTCCTCCTGAATCTAGGGCTGGTGCTTTATCCACTGTGCCACCTAGCTGCCCCCATGTTTTTCTAATATATATTATTTTTCTACATACTTTAAATATCAGATGTTTATCAGAGGAATTTTCTACAAAGATTTTTCCCTGGGTAACTGCTTCCCTTCTAATTTATAACTGCATTGATTTTTAATTTTTGTATTCATAGTTGTCTTTTTTATCTTGTGATCCTTCCTGTTTCTGCTTTGGTCATTGTTGTGAGAAGTATCTACTTCCTTTCTCCTCTAATTTATTTATGATATGACCTTTCATTTTTAAGTCATTTATCCGTTTGTAGGATATTGTAGCATATGGTATGTGATGTTGGTCTAAGTCTAATTTCTACTTTGCTATTTTTCTTGACATTTTTAATTGAATAGTGAGTCCTAACCAGGAGTTGGTGGCATTGGAATTATCAAATATTATGTTATATTGATTGCTTCTGGGTCTCATTCTTTCTCAAAGTCCATATCCAAACAGTTGCCAAGTGTTGCCAATTCTATTTTTGTAAAATCTTCTGTATACACCCCCATTCTCTCCTTTGACATCACTACCACCCTGGTCTAAGCCCTCATTACCTCAATAGATCTTGTGATTGATTTCCCTTCCTCAATTCTCTCTCCATTCTAGTTAATCCTCCAGTCAGCTATTAAGTTGATCTTAATTAAGCATAGGTCTTATCCCACCCCCTCACCATGCAATGAACTCTAGTGGTTCCCTGTAAGTATAAGGATCAAATATAAAATCCTCTGACATTCAAAATCCTTCATAACCTGGCCCTATATTACCATTCCAATCTCATCTCACCTTTCTTTCCTCTACACACTCCATGATACAGTGACACTGGTCTCTGCTTGAATAAGACACTCCATCTTCCAATTTCATTTTCACTGGTTGTCCCCTATGCCTGAAATTTTCTCCAACTTCATCTCTGTTTCTTGCTCTCCTTGACGTTCTTCATATCCCAATTAAAACATTACCTTTCACAATTAGTGCCTTGCCTCTGTTATCTCCAATTTATATAGTATACATCTTTTTTGTACATAGTTATTTGAATGTTGTCTCCTTCATTAAAGCTGGGAGCTCCTTAAGAATGGGGATCAGGGCAGCTAGGTAGTTCAGTGCATAAAGCACCAGCCCCAGATTCAGGAGTACCTGAGTTCAAATCTGGCCTCAGATACTTGACACTTACTAGCTGTGTGACCCTAGGCAAGTCACTTAACCTCTACTGCCCTGCAAAAAAAAAAAAAAAAAAGAATGGGGATCGATTTTTACCTTTCTATCTCCAGTGCTTGGCACAGTAACTGGCACATAGTGTGTAATAAATACTTGTTGACTGTGTATCTAAAATCAGTTATCTTATCTATTTAACCAGTAAAGAATAATTTTGATGATTACTGCTTTATAGTACAGTGTGATATCAGATGCTGCAAAGTCTCCTTCCTTCACCATTTTTTCCCATTATTTCCCTTAATATTCCTGACCCTTTGCTTCTCCAAATTTATTTTATTTTTTTTTAATTCCTAAAAAATAATTTGTTGGGAATTTTTCATAGTATGACTCTGAATCTATATATTAATTTAAGTAGAATTCTTATCTTTATTATGTTGGTAATGTCAAACTATGAGCAATTAATTTCTCCATTTATTTAAGTCTTCCTTTATTTCTGAAAGTGTTTTATAGCTTTATTCATATAGTTTCAATATGTTTCTGAATATATTTCAAATACACAGCAGTTATTTTGGATGAAATTTCTTTTTCTATTTCTTTCTATTGGTATTATTGAAACATGAGAAAACTGATAGTTTTGTAGGTTTATTTCACAACCTGCTACTTTACACAAGTTATAAATTGTTTCATTTAATATTAGTTGGATTTCTAGGGTTCCTTAAGTAAAGTATCATATCATTTGCCAAAAGCTATAATTTTGGTTCCTCTTTGCCAATGCTTACTCTCTCAATTGCTTTTTCTTGTTTTATTGCTATAGTTAACATTTCTAGAAGTATATCAAATGATAGGGATGACCATGGAGATTCTTATTTTGCCTAATATATTTTTGGAAAGATTTCTGCATTACAAATAATGCTGGCTCTTGATTTTAATTAATACTATTTACCAACAGAGAAATGATCTACTTATACCTATTCTCATTAATGATTTTAATGTAATGTGTATTAGATTTTGTCAAAAGCTTTTTCTGCAACTATTACCGCAATTTTAAGGTTTTTATTGTTTTTGTAATTAAGGTGCTCTATTATCTTTATTGTTTTCCTAATATTGAACCAAACCTGAATTCCTGGTATAAATCCAATCTGGTTACAGTATGTTGTGTTTTTTCAATTTGGTCGTAGCATCTTTGCTAATATTTTATTCAATTATTTAACATCTATATTCATTAAACACATTGCCTAAAATTTTCTTTCTCTGCTATAGCTCTCCCAAGTTAATTGCTAGTATCATATTTGCCTAAGAGAAGGAATTTGATAGGATCATTTCTTTCCCTGGGATTGCAAATAAATTATGAAATATTGGAACTAATTTTTCTATAAATGTTTGATAGCATTCATCTATCTGTATATCCAACTAGTTCTGGGGAGGGAGAAGTTGTTATGAGGACAAGGGATGACAGGGGATTTTGCTTGTTTTCTTTGACTCTTTGTGCAAAAGGTAGAATAGGAATGGCTATTTATGTAGAGAGACTTAATATCAATTGGGACTTAGCAAGAGATCATCTTGCTGTCTTTAATGAATTCAAGTCACCAATATGAACTAAGGTACTGTGAGAACTGGCAAATATAAATATTGAACCATTGTCAGTGACCTCTGAAAGGTTACTGAGCAGATAGATGTTCAGGACAAAAGATGGGTAAATATTAACTTGATTTTTTTTTAAATGAGAAGAGAATTGCTAACTACAGGCCTGTTATCTTGACTTTGATGCTTAGCAGGATAGTGAAAATCCAGAAAAGGAAGTGGGGATGACAAAGAGTCTGCAAGGCTTCACCAAGAAAGGATTATACCAGAATAACCTTATTTTCTTTTTTTGAGAGCATTGCTAGAATACATCAAATGCTACACACACAACCACAACACACAAAGCTGGTTGATTGGCAAGTTGGTCTGGGGTCATCTAGGACCAGGAAACAGGCCTGGTGAGGGAAGAACCTGATTCTCCTTAAATCATACCACCTGGGACTTCTGAAGCTTGGGATACTGCAGCCTGGAAACAGTGCCCCACTTTAAGGAGCTAAAAGTCTAGTAAAAGAAAGGCAAGATGAGCCAACAGAGAAAGGTGAGGACCATAGAAAGTTTCTTCAGTAACAAGGAAGACACTCAGAGGAAGATGTCAACATCAGGGCCCCTATATCTAAAGCTTCCAAGAAAAATACGAATTGGTCTCAGGCCATAGAGGTGCTCAAAAAGGACTATGAAGATAAAATTAGAGAGGTAGAGGAAAAAATGGAAAGAGAAATGAGGGTGATGCAGGAAAGACATGAAAAAAACCTCAACAGCTTGAAAAGTCAAATGGAAAAGGAGGTACAAAAGCTCTCTGATGAAAATAATTGCCTAAGAATTAGGATTAAACAAATGGAAGCCAGTGACTTTATGAGAAACCAAGACACAATAAGCAAATCCAAATGAATAAAAAAAAAATAGAGGGCAAGGTGAAATATCTTCTGGGAAAAACTGCTGAACCTGGAAAATAGGTCCAGAAGAGATAATTTGAAAATTATTGGTCTACCTGAAAACAATAATCAAGGAAAGAGCTTAGACACCATCTTCCAAGATATTCTCAGGGAAAATTGCCCTGAAATTCTAGAAGAAGAAGCTAAAATAGAAATTGAAATAATCCACCGATCACCTCCAGAAAGAGATCCCAAAAAGAAAACTCCTAGGAATACTATAGCCAAATTCCAGAGCTCTCAGGTCAAGAAGAAAATATTGCAAGCTGCCAAAAAGAAAGAATTCAAGTACTGTGCAGCCCCAGTCAGGATAGCACAATATCTAGCAGCTTCTACATTAAAGGACAGGAGGGCATGGAATATGATATTCCAAAGGGCAAAGGAAATGGGATTACAATCAAGAATCACCTACCCAGCAAAACTCAGCATTATCTTTCAGCGGAAAAAATGGGACTTTAATGAAAAAGAAGACTTTCAGATATTTGTGATGAAAAGACCTGAACTGAATGTCAAATTTGACTTTCAAATACAAGACCCTAGAGAACCATAAAAAAAAAATTGCAGCTGGGGGACATACCTGGGGTCGTACCCCTGGGTGACTATCTTGTGTCTGAGGCCAGGTTTTAGCTGGGATCTCCCTGGGTCCAGGGGTGATGCTTTGTCCACTGTGTCACCTAGCTGCCCCATGATGACATCCTTAGGGTTAAATTGAGGGGTAAGGGGAATGCACTGGGGGAGGGGGAAGGGCAGAAGTGAAATCCTACATGAAAGTAACAGGAAAAGGCTTATGGAGTAGGGAAAGAGATAGGAGAGGAACAGGGCAGTAAATTAATTTTACACTCATCAGAAAAGGCTCAAAGACCTTAAACTCATCAGAGCTGCCTCAAGGAGGGACTATCAGACACACCCAACTGGGTGGAGTAATCTATTTAATCTGAGACTTCAATCTCATTAGAATTGGCTCAAGGAGAGAATAATGTACACACTCAATTGGGTAGAGTAATCTCTATAACCCTGCAGGAAAATAGGAGGGGAAAGGGAAAAAGAGAGAGGGGCAAAAGAAGGAAGGGGAGAGTGAGGGAGGGGACAGACAGAAGCAAATCCCTTTTCAAGAGTGATAGGATGAATGGATAATAGAATAAATATCATGGGGAAGGGAATAGGATGGAAGGGAAACAGTTAACAATAGTAATCATGAAAAAGAGAAAAGGGGGGAGAATTGTACAAAAAATATTTATAGTAACTCTTGGTGGAGGCGAAGAATTGAGAATCAAGGGAATGTCCATCAATTGAGGAATGATGGAAAAAGCTGTGTTATATGATTGTAGTGGAATAGGTTTGTGCTACAGGAAATGACAAACAGGATGATCCCCGAAAAACCTTGAAAGACTAATGAACATTGATGTATAGTGAAGTGAGCAGAGCTGAGAGAATATTGTGTGTAGTGACAGCAGTTCAATGAGTAATTATGAATGACTTAACTACTCTCAGCAGTGCAATGATCCAAGACAATCCCAAGGAACAGTGAGGAAGCTTACTATGCACACCTATAGAAAGAACTGATAAAAAGAACACTTGTGGATTGTACATATATAACCTGGTTGCTGTATTGTGGAGGGGGGAGGAGAGGGAGGGAGGGAGAAAAATTTGGAACTCTAAATCTTATGAAAATGAATGTTGAAAACTACCCTTACATGTAAATGGAAAATAAAATAAAAATTTGTTGAAAGAAAAAAAAATGCTACAGATAGTTTTTCTAAATTTTAACAAAGTTGTTCATATTGTCCTTTTGGATAAGATGGAGTGAAATAAGCTTGATAATAACATATTTAGGAGTCAGTTAACAAAAAATTATTAAATGATTATTATATAATAGAGGATTCAGGTATAATTTAATGACCAGACCCCAAGAAATGTCATTAATGGCTCTATGTAAACTTGGAAGTAAGTCTTTATTCAGAATGCCTAACTCATTAATGAATAATTAACCTGCAAGTTGACAGAGCTGGGAACCAAAAAGATCTGAGTCAATTAAAATAATGGACTGAATCTCATTAGATAGATTTGATAAAGATAAGTGTAAATTCTTGTGTTTGTTTAAAATCTTGATTTCACAAATAAAGATGGGGTGTTATGTCTAGGAAGAATTTTGAATGAGCAGTATCTTGGGGCTTTGTGAACTCTAACTCAAAATGAGTAAATGATATGATACGACCAACACAGAAATTTGTTTTCCTTTACTATACAAGTTTGTACCAGTGCCTTTGCTTTTCTTTTGTTCTCAATTGGGGATGAGGGAAAGGGAGATTGAGAGGTTAAAAAGGTGGATTTTTGATTATTAAAAATTGATAATTTTTAAAGGAAAGATGGTCCACAAAGAGCTAGATAATCTTTATTATATTCTACCCTGCTGTTGTTGTTTGTCTTTCATTCTTTTTTTTTGGCAGGGCAGTGAGGGTTAAGTGACTTGCCCAGGGTCACACAGCTAGTAAGTGTCAAATTTGAACTCAGGTCCTCCTGAATCCAGGGCTGGTGCTTTATCCACTTCACCACCTAGCTGCCCCCATTTGTCCTTCATTCTTGAAGAAGACTGTGACATCAGGGTGATGTCATGACTTGCATTGAATTGGATTTAAGTGAGGAAGGGCTGTGCAAAGTCATCAGCCTCACTGTCTCCTCCATAACCACTTAGGTCCAATGTCAAGATATATATTAGGATGACTGGAGATGGCCCCGGATTTGTTTAAGACAATTGGGGTTAAGTGACTTGTCCAGAGTAACACAGTTAGTAAATGTCTGAAGTCAAATTTGAACTCAGGACCTCCCAACTTCAGGGCCAGTGCTCTATCCACTGCACCACCAAGCTACCCTGCTAAGACCACATTTGGAGTATTATGTTGGCCCTGGGTAGCACATTTTTAAAATAATAATAATAAATTGGAAAACATCCAGAGGGAAACAACTAGTATGGTGAAGGCACTTAAGGTCATATAAAAAAATTCTAATAGCATCTTATATTTTGCAAAGTATTTTTCATATATTATCTCATTTTTAGCTTTATAACAAACCTGTGGGGAATGTAATATATTTGTTGTTTATTTCTATTTTATAGATGAGGAAACTGAAAGGGTAAGTGATTTTTCTGTTTTTGTTGTATAGTTGTTTTTCAGCTGTGTCTGACTCTTTGTGACCCCATTAGGGGTTTTCTCAGCAAAGATACTGGACTGTTTTGCCATTTCCAGCTCATTTTACAGATAAAGAAACTGAGGCAAATAGGCTTAAGACCTAATCTGTCCAAGGTCACACAGCTGGTAAACATTTGAAGAAAGATTTCAACTCCAGAAGAGTCTTCCTGACTCCAGGCATGGCACTCTAGCTGCCCTCCAAAAGCTGAAGGAATAAATGAGGAATTAAGTGCCAGAAGTAGAATTTGAACCTGTCCTTCTTCCTGATTCTGAATCTGACTCCCTAGCTATGTGATCCTGCCTCAAGATATATAAGGATTGAAGGAAATTATAATGTTTATCTAGTAAAAGAGAAGACTTAGGAGGGAAGAAATCGTCCTTTAAATACCTGAAATTTATCATATGGAAAAAAGATTAAACCTTCCATACAAACCATGAGGCCAGAATTAGAAGCAAAGGGTAGAAACTGAGAAGCAAATTTAGGTTCAAAATAAGGAAAAACTTTCAACAATTTAAATAACCAATACATGAAATATGCCACCTCCAGAGGAAATGGAGTCCTCCAGGGAGTGGTCTTCAAACAAAGGTTGAATAACTACTTGGATATACTGCAGAGGGGAATCTTGTCAGATAAAGGCTAGGTCAGAAAGTCTATGAAGTACTTATACAACTCTAAGATTAAGTGAGAGTTCTCTAACTACAAGATGACAAATTAAAAGTATTTATCACTTCATAAAGAGTCTATAGAGTGAAAAAAAATTTTAAATTTTAAAAAAGAGAGAAAGGATGCTGTCACAGAGTTGGAATAATCTATAAGTATTTATAATCTAATTTTTAAAACCAACAAAACTTTAAAAATAAAGAAAATTAAAAGAAAAAAGTCAAAGGAATGCAAAAAAGTGAACTTGAGCTTATACAATTTTAGTTGATATGTCTGTGATAAAAGGAATATTTTATACAACATAACTTTTAAAAATGTGACCACAAACTACAATTGTGTTTTTGCCTATCTGTATAAGAATAATATTTGATTAAAAATGAGGAGAAAATTGCACTTATGATATGTTGGTTAAAACTGCCAAATTTTTAACAAGAAAGACTTAAAACTTGTCAAGAAAACTATCTTAAATGATTACAATCAAAACTGGTATAGATTAAATTATAAAATACTGCTTAAAATAAATAAAGAACTCAAAGAACTGAAGGTTTATTCAATGCTTATAGTAGGTCTTTATATATTAAAAGTGATAACAGCTTTCATTTTAAAATTTTGTATTATCATACGTAATGGCTAAAATTCTAGCTAGTCTGTCTAAAATATCTAATGGATGGTCGCCAACAAATTATAAGCTTTAGCAAGGGTTAGACTTTTAAGGATTTATTAAAGAGAATAAGAATTTGGTGAAGAGAGAGAGAAAGGCCTAGATTCTTCTATCTATTAAAGGGAGAGCACATTTCTAGCTCCCTTCTCCACCAGAGTCCTCAGCAAAGAGAGAGAGTCAGAGCACCAGGCTCCCCCTTCTTCCTCCCACATGCAAATGTCACTTCCTGATACCAAAGAAAAGACGCATGGTCTTGCCCTCAGACCTTCACCTCATGGCAGAGCTTTTCTACAGTAAGTCTCCAGCAGGTGGCGTCATTCCAATCGTTACACATAAAAGATAGAATATTTTGATTATATGAAATGGAAGAATTATTGAACATGAATTAAATGAACAGAACAGAGGGGAAAAGTCAATGGGAAAAAATTTTCCACTAATTATCACTGATAAATATTGGATATCCAAGATTTAGAGGGAATTAGCATAAATCTTTAAGAGCAAAATCCATTTCCCAATGCATGAGTGGTCAAATGATATCAACAAATGTTTCTCAAAATAAGAAATACAAACTACTAACAATCACTTGAACGAATACTCCAAAACATCAACAAAAATAAGGAAAATACAAATTAAAACAACTCTGGGGTTTCACCTCAGAATTATGCTAAAAAAATAACCAAAATTTCTATGCCCTTTAAATAACTGCAAATGGCTTGGTAAAAGAATGAAAAGGTATAATCATCCAGATGAAGTACTGTCAATGTATTTGGTCAGGAATTATAGCTAAAACTTTTCCCCCTTCTATCTGCAAAAGTGCATATGCTAGAAATATACTGAATGAAATGAAGATACAGTGGCCTAGTGCATTTCAAAAGGGCAAAAAGAAAGACATCAGGAGAGGGAGGTGTTCTGTATTTCATACCACATGAATGTTGGCTTCTGAATCTCACCCTAATTCTGTTACTTTTTAGTGCATTCACCCTGGAAACTAAAATACCCTGAATGAATCAATCACAGTGATTGAGCTTTCAAGATCAAGAGGTACTAGTTTTGAAATCTAAATATCAAAATCATTGGACTGATATTTTCATTCACCCTTGTTCCCTCTTGCATTTTAGCTCATACGATAAAATGTTGTCTTAGCAAGAATGCTATTTTTCATCCCCTTAAATCTGACAAGTGAATAAATGAAAGGGGCAGGAATGGAACTGACTACTAACAACTAACTTATCACTAAATTTTAAGTTTTAGTACTTGAGCTGACAGAGGCTAAGCAAATGTTCGTAAGATCATAGAATTAGAATGATAGAGACCTTAGAAGTCATTTAGTCCAAATATTTGATTTGACAGATGAGATAACTGAGGCACAGGAAGGGGAAGTAAGGAATTTGTCCAAGGTCACAGAATTAAGTGGCAGAGTCTGGTTCAGAGTCTTAGTCCAAATCTGACTCCAAATCTGGTGCTTTTTCTACAAAGCCATGCATACAAGAAGACTATGTGTATTGGCATTATGTAGGACAGAATGGGAAGTTAGACAAAAAAAACACAAAAATTCTTAATGACAAAAATATAAAATTTAATATGATATATGAAAAGTAACAAATGAAGAGTGAAAATAATGTGACTGGAAGAATACATAGGCAGAAGAGATGTGGATCGGTTAGAGCAGACAAGGAATACTACATAGTGCAACCATGAGCAACTTCTTATAGAGATGTGATTAAAGGAGAAGATGAAATAAAGACATAGGGTATTCTGGTAGGGTAGAATATACCATGAATAAATGCACAGAGGAGGGATACTTAGGTCTTGTTTGGAAAGTAGTAAGTAGATAAGGAAGTGGTAGGAGCAGTCATTTTATCTTTATGCCAATACTTAGTTCATAGTTAAAAGCAACCTTAACTTCTTAAATTTGTGCAAAAAGAAAAGTTACTAAGCCCCATTATGTATATAAAAGCAAGAAGAGAATTAGAAAAGCGGACAAATACTTGATTCGTTTGACCAATATGAAAAGGTAGTTTGGATTTCTAGTTTGAATTTACTACTTTGTTGCTATATATTAATTACATTAACTATAGTTCCTGAATCCCCATTTTATTTTATTTTTGGTGAGGCAATTGGGGTTAAATGACTTACCCAGGGTTACACAGCTAGTAAGTGTCAAGTGTCTGAAGCTGGATTTGAACTCAGGACCTCCTGATTCCAGGGCCAGTGCTCTATCCACTGAACCACCTAGCTGCGCCCCCCCCCATTTTATTTTGTATTGTTCAGATATACCCTTAGAAAAACATTCCAAAATGCAAAAATTCCATCATTTTACCAAATCTCTAGAATTAGTTAACAAGGTTTATACTTATTCTTATTAAAATGATTAAATATTTGATTTTTCATAATTATAGACTTATTATTCTCCTTTTAAAATTATTCCATACTCTAGGTCCCAAATTACAATATGGATGTCTAGTGAGCTAAAAGACATCTAGGTCCTATCAGCAAATATTATCTTGTGAGGGGATTATTTTTATGGTTCACTAGGAAAATTGACATGCTACAATTATCATTACCTAGTTTAAACCACCAATCACCATTTATATCTGAAAATATCAGAGATGACTGTACAGTGCTGAATATTCTGTATGCCATAAACAACTTCTCTAGTCATCATGTTTTAATTTTGACCAGCTCATGTCTATAATTTGAGGAAAAGGAATATGAGAAGCTATGTATACCATATGTATATTTTCTGTAAAGTGTCTGATTATCTTTAAAGATATAGCTTTTTATCTTCTATTTCCTGAATATATTCTGGCACTTAGAGTAAGATAACATGTTTCCAAATGATAGTTCAGATGTTTCCCCAAATTAAGTTTTTATTCTTACTTTGTACCTTAATAAAAGTGCTTTCACATATAAAGAAATACTACTTGAACCTTTAACAATAATGTATGTGCTTTGAGCTACCAAGTTGTTGGAATAAATTGGTTGAAACCTTTATACTCTGTCCCAATTCTCCTTACAGGCCACAGATTATATTTTTGTAGTGGTTGGATAGTCATGGATACAGTCTGTGACTATGAAATAGATTATCTTCTCAGTTCAAAGCAAACTGGCTCTATGTGCATGTGTTCATGTGTGTGTGTGTGTGGGGGGGAATTTGTGTTTAGTCCTTTCTCTTAACAATCTATCTTTCTGACTTAATTGAACTGATGCTGAGTGAAGTGAGCAGAACCAAAACAGTGTACAGAGTAAGAGCAATATTATATGATGGGCAACTCTGAATGACTTGGCTATTCTCAGCAATACAATGATCCAAGACAATCCCAAAGGACTCATGATAAAAAATGCTATTCATCTTCAGAGAAAGAACTGATGGAGTCTGAATACAGAAAAAAAGCATACTATTTTTTCACTTTCTTTTTTTGGTTCAAGTTTTCTTCCACAAAATTACTAATATGGAAATGTGTTTTACATGATGGCACATGTATAACCTATATCAGATTGCTTACTATCTCCGAGACTGAGTAGGGGAGGGAGGGAGAGAAAAATAGAATTTAGAACTCAAGACTTTTTTTTGTTTTGTTTTGTTTTTTTGTTTTTTAGTGAGGCAATTGGGGTTAAGTGACTTGCCCAGGGTCACACAGCTAGTAAGTGTTAAGTGTCTGAGGCCAGATTTGAACGCAGGTACTCCTGACTCCAGGGCCAGTGCTCTATCCACTGCACCACCTAGCTGCCCCAAGACTTTAAAAAAAAAAAAAAGAATGTTAAAAAAATTCACATGTAAATGGGGAAAATTTGATTTTTAAAAAAATATATCTTTCTTCTATCGTCTGTCTCCATCATCTATCAGTCATCTATTATTTACCTCCCTCCCCCATATCTATATGTAATCTGAACTACCAGCATACTTAAAATACCCAATTTCATCATTAGACTAAAATTTTAAAATAAAATTCACTCAATATGGCTTCTTAATTTCTTCAGATGCAAAAATGATACTTTAAGAGGGATTCACTGTTTGGGTTCAATGACAAATTTTGACTGATTTTCATTTTAAAAGGAACAAAGATTAAATTGTTAAAAATCAAACCAAAATCTAGGTAATGACAAAAATCTTTACAAAAGCAAATAAAATTTCTTCCTCCATTAAAAATAGCACTTCACAGTTATGAAATACTTTTCTGTATGGAAGGTAGTATAAGTACCAATATTCTCATTATCTGGATGACAAAACTAAGGCTCAGAAAGGATCAATGACTTTCCCAAAATCACACAATTAGTACATCTTAGATCCATGTCTTAAGAGCTTTTGTCTTCTGATTATAACCAAACTTCTGAGTGATTAGATTAGGCCCACTGGAAAAATGCTAGCCAACTAGACATCTGGGGCCATTGTTTTACCATATTCTATGGAATAGATACATTCTTCAAAAGTTCAATAAGTAATAAATTAAAAATCCCTGGTTTTTCCCTGATGTCACATGCAAAAAGAACTCAGAAAAAGAACATTCTAAAGGGATATTCTTTTCCTCTTGCACTAAAAAAGAAAAGTAAAATATTTCCTTTATTAGTTATTTAATCATTCTTCTTGACTGCATTTACCATGGGATTTCTAATTTTGAAATTAAGAGAATATCTTAAAGAAGCAATTTAATATGCCTGGCAGAGATTGTCATTTTGAAAATTCCATATTGATTTAGCTAAGAGCATAGAAACAAAACTTACAAAATACTGTACTGATATTCTCTGAAATAACTAAGAATACTTATCTGATCTCGATACTTTAAAGCAAACAGCTCTGGAGAGGATCTCTTCGTTTTTCCTTTAGATGGGACCTTCCTTCCTTATGTCACTACTTTTTTCAGCCACTGACTTTTAATTAGGTTATAACTTTTTCAAGGACATATAACTATATTACTGAGATGCTTAAATACTACAAGCATCATATGTACTGCTTAATTAGCTAATGTCAAGCTGGAGCATTTTTAATTAACAGAGAATGGGGGAGAAATATATTTTCAAAGGTAGATTTTACACAATTTTCCACATCAGAAACAAAGATGGAAAGGAATTTGTAAAAACCAGGGTTTTCTCTGAAAAGGACATTGTTAAACTAAAAGATATCACCTGTTCTATTTGAAATATGTGACAGCTATTCAGTTAAAGGAATAAACAATTCTGCTTTATTCTGCCAGAAGTTAGCTATGGTTATTCAATTCAAATGCTCCAGAATGTCACAAAGAGGATTTGTGTAACAAACAAGGGAAAGTGTTAGATCAGATGACTTCTGAGGTCTCATCCAAATATGATATTCTATGATTATGTATTTACAAACTGTCTAGAAGGTATAAACCACTATTCTCAAAGCCTAACCCTAGAGGACCTCATGGTCACAAAGAATCATAGATCTTCAAAGGTTATCTTGCCCAACCTGTACCTGCATAGGAATTCCCCCAACAACATGCTTGACAAAGTATCATTCAGCTTTTACTTAAGCACTTTCCCCAAGGCAGCCCATTACCCTTTGGAATAAGTCTAATTGTTACACGGCATTTCCTCACGTTGGGCCGAAATTTGCCTCTACAGTTTTCACCCATTACTCTGTGTTCTTCTGTCTGACCAAAGGAAGTCTAAGCCCATTTTCAACATGAAAGTCCTTCATATAGCTGTTGAGAGAAGTGATTATTTTTCTCATATTAATGGCCAATTATTAAATTCAGGACACTCCAGCTTTTTTCCCTGTCCGATATCCTTGTCCAATCTCTCAAGGACAGAGCTAATGGAAGATAGTATTTATATTCTCCTCATTTTGGGTATTGCTACTTTACCAGACTAGCTCACACTTGGATGGGGGATATAGATTCTTCATCTAGGTTGCCCAAGGCAATCTCAACCCCTTACTGGAGTGAGCTCACTTCTCTTTATAAAACCCACCTCTCGTTAACTGTTAACCAATTAGAGTTGATTGCCATCCTCAGGAACACTCCTCTTCCATGGGCATATAAGCCATGAACCCACTGCCATGAGGGTCTTTGGCATTCAAGAGTATCACTGATCTTTTATTTAAAATGCTGGCATTGTTAATAAAATGACTAAATTGCCCAGAAATTATGTCTCAAACTTTTTAAATATCACACTGAAAAAGGCTATCATGTTCCCCACTGAGATATATAAATGAAGCTGTGAAAAAGCACACCCAGGCCATATGATACGTGAGTAAATGCCAACACAAACATAAGAGCAAGTTAGCTAGTGCAAAAAGTAGGTCAAAGCATGGGTCTTAAAGGATGAGCAGGATTTGGATAGGGTTAAGTAGCAAAAGCTCAGAAGTAGGAATAAAGATATGAAAAGTGGGAAAGACTGACCTCATTTAAGTAACCCGCAACAGGATTCTACATAAAAAGTGAACCATATAAAAGGAAGAGAAGTTCTAAAAGACTTAAAAATCCTAAAAGAACAAAGGTGGACCACAGGAGGAAAGTGCCTATGGTGTGAAGAAAATGAGACCACTTTATGCAGGACACTGCTGATTTTATTAGACAAGAATCTTATAATGAGAAAACTGACAATTTATTGATCCATTTTTTAAAAAGGAAGCAAAAAAAAAAAAAAAACCCACCCCTCCACACATTGAAGTTTCGATTGAATTTGCCAACCTAATTTTTTACATCCTTTTATCCAGACTGAAAGTAATTTGTTAAAGACTAACCAGAATTCATTGAAAATGTTCTTCAAATTAACATCATTATTTTTTAAAGTCTGGGGTATTTTTTTACCTGGTTGCCAAAGAGGTTGAATCCATTAATTGCTTCTAGGACTGCTTTTGCTAAGCCAACAGAGCTGAAAAAGAGAAAGAAAAGAGATATTTGGTACTCTAACAATCTGGGCACAGAAATAAAAGCCAACATCTGAAGGATCTATAAAAGTCCTTTTCCTTTGTTAATACTCATCTTAACCAGAGGAGCAATGACAGAGATCATCCTTTTATCATTTTTACTCGTCCTTTGGTATAGTAAGTGATCATTTGGGGGGAAAAATTCTGGCTCACCATCTAGATTTTGGGTCATGCTCTTGATAGTAATAACATTATTTTCAGTACAGAGTTCTATTATCTAACTTAAAAGAGTGAACTTGACAAGAAGGTAAAGGTGGTGATAGGTGCTTACTAATTATCATGTCAGGCATCATTAGTTTCAGGGTAGTATAATGGAACAATTTCCATTGATAGAAACTTGGAGAAAAAAAAGATCTAATACTCATGTACCTGCTGTTCAGTGTAGATGGATATATAATGATATAAGGTATTTAATGCCATATTAACAGAATGGTGAATAAAAAAACTAGCTTCTGTTTTCTCATTCTCCATTTCTTTCTTGGCAGGTCATGTAACATCTTTTTACTGGCTTGGGATTCTTTGCCTAAAGTGTATATTCTAATGTATAATACTTTGTAATTCTACATATAATAAAACTAGAAGGAAGAATAGAATTTATATCTATATAATGCTTTTAGGGTTCACAAAGTACTATTTTCACAAGTTTCAAATCATTCCATACTTCTCTATTTTTCCACTACTGTCCTGCTGATAATAGTACCTATCAATGAGAATCAAATGAGATAATATTTTTAAATCACTTAGCACTGTGTCTGGCACACAGTAGGTACAAAATGAAGGTGTATTATTATTGTTGTTGTTATCATCATCTAACTGGTCTCACTTTTATACTTCAAAATTTTGACTGTGGAGTTAATGAATTCAACATTACCCTATCCTCTATCTTTGAATCCCTTATCTTTTTGTTCTATTATCATTCATTCCTTTTCAAAGTACATGCCTGAATTAACTATTAATTTTTTCTGATCTTAATCACATTATGTTGAATCATAATGAAGGATTTCATATAACTGTCCTGCTGAATCCACTATAAATCTCAATAACCTCAAATATTAGACATCAATCCATTTGGTTTTCCATGACTGAGTATCCATTGTGCACTGTATCCTCCTACAGCTGTTGTTCCAAATCTCATCTCCCCTCAAGCCATCCATAACATATTGCTGATTACTCCCCTCCATTCTAGGTACTCTATTCTTTCTGGGTTTAGGTCACGCTACTCTGTTGTGTTTTACTGAATTTCTTTGGATGTCATATTGACCTTTCTCAATCTTAGCAGGGTTACTCTCCAAGTACTGCTTCTTATGCATGAAGTATACCCCAGTACCTTGATCTTAGTCTTCTCTTCTTCTATATTCTATCTCAGTGAACTTATCAGTTCCCATTTGCTCAATTATCATCTCTATGCAGATGGTTCCCAAATCTTCATATTCAGCCTTTACTTCTTTCCTGAGTATTAGTCCTATAGGTCTAACTGCCTACTTGACAATCACCTCAATATGCCAGCAATAACTAAAACTTAACATTTACAGAAAGAACTCATTACCTTTCACAATAAACCCACTACCCTCATTAATAACCAGTTTCTGTCAAAGTCATAACTATTTTTCCAATCACCCAAATTTACAACCTAGAAGTTAAATTCTCTGGAAAGGATGAGACTACAGTAGGATTGGACTAAATTGTGAAGGGCTTTAAATGAAAAACAGAGGACTTTACAGTTGATCTTAGAGGTATTAGAGAACCACTAGAGTTTGCTGGGTAAGGGAATTACATGGTAACTGGGGCTTAAGGAAAATCATTTGAGCAGCTGAGTAGAGAATGGATTGGATTGGGGAGAGACTTGAGGAAGGGAGACCAACCAGAAGATTATTATAATGGTCAAGGCAAAAACTGAAAAGGGCCTACACTGAGGTAATAGTTGTGTTAGTGGAGAGAAGAATATGTACATGAGAGATATTGTAAAGGAAGAAATGATAAAATTTGACAACAGGTAAAATATATGAGGTTAAATGAGGAGTTGAAGATGACACAGAGCTTGTTGGAGAATTTATATGACTATGAGGATGTACTCTACACAGTCATAGGAAAGTTCAGAAAAAGAATAGTTTTGAAGATAATCTGTTTTATAATAAGTCTCATGAGAAGGTAATGGCCAATCAATGAAATAAACCCAGACTAGGGTTCTAGCTTTCACAATGGTACCAAGAGATGTTTTGTGAGAGTGTGTAGGAACAGTCTTCTCTAATGTCATCCCCAATATTAGAGCTATAGACATTTAGTAAATACTTCCTGAATTAAATAGAAAAGAAGGCATTTAAACTTTTGTCTGGATGCCATATTAAGTAACCAGACCCAAAGGAACCTCACCAATACTTTAATTTAATAATCAGTTATTTTTATCTCCTCACTATAGCTAGTTATTTAGCCATTTATGCTCATTCCAAAAGGGAAGCTTCATTTTGTAGGCAAAGAGAATAAACAGACAATGATATATGAATCAAGCAGAGGAAATACTATAGGCAAAGACACAGAAGTGGATCATCTCTGATATATTAGCAAATAGCCTGGAAAATAGGCTGTCAATACATCACAGAAGACCCTGAATGACAGAGAAAAGAATTTGGATTTTCTTTATAGGTCAGGAAATGTGTTGTACAATGTGAAGATTCATCTGGCAATACTGTATAGAATGGATTGGATAGTTAAAGAGACTGTAACTGGAGGTACCTGTTAGGAGTGTTAAGAACAAAATCCATAATGTCAAATTTATAAGCTTTTCCTGCACTATTGCAGGAAAAAAGAATCCTGAGGCCAGAATTCAGACTATACAATATTCAAACTATACAAAAGAACAAGATATACATTTTTATACACTGCACAAGATCAAAAGATGATTATCAATGAACACCACTGAGAGTTCATAGAGAAAAACAGATAACAATATCATTCAGAGTGTGGTAAAGTAATGGAATTTGGCAGCCACCCAGGGGTCCAACTTGATAGATTTAGTAGTATTTGAATTGGGTGTGAATGAGAAACTACTAAGTACCCACTTAAGATGACTAGATTTTGAGCTACACCTGGCCTGCCCTGTTAAACCCAGTTTAACTTGGCCACCCCTGAGAAGGAGTGTCCTCAGAGGCTGTGCACTGCCTCACCAACAGAGGACCAGTCTCAGCCACACAACTTGAAAGTCCTCCCCTTTTGGGGGAGGGAGAAAAAAGTAGAAAAAGGGACCCCAACAGGAAGTAGCTCTCTTTGGCCTTGGAGGAGCTTTTGGAGTGGACTGGGGACTGGAGACTGGCTGCACAACTGATTCCCATAGAAATTATGGACCCCTGGTGGTGAGGTAATAAAATCCAGCTCTTTGAATTAGCTGAGCTGAAAGCGAGTTTGAGTTTTGAGACAGCCTTTGCTAGAGCCAGGGAGGTTATCCATTTTCCTCTTTCCCTATTCCCTTGTCCTTGACTTTATTAATTTCACCTTTGCTGTTTATTTTATTCCCATTAATAAAACCTTATTTGTTTGTGGAAAAGAGGCTGTTAAGCTCCTTTCTTATTGGCCTGGGAGAAATACCTAAAAAGGGCAGTTCAGAAGGGAGGAAACTTTGGACCTAGAGGTCCCTCATTATTTTCTGAACCCCAACATTATGTCGAGCCACCCAATTAACTCTCCCCATATTAAATTTGGTCCCAACAAAAGAAAGACATCAAAGAAGATGCAATTGCAGCTAAATCCCCTGAATTAGTTATAGCCTTGCTGATAAGTGTGAGAAAATTATTAATAATAGGGTGTTTTGGGTTTCTATGAGACCCAGAGATCTTAGCTAGACCTTTATTGGGGCCAGCCCAGAGTAATGAGAATTTCAAAGGAAAAGTGGTTGGACCTTGGACTATGAATAGGGATTAAAACCACACCTACCTGAAGGCTTTTTCCCCTCAAGGGCTCTGTACTCCAACATCAGCAGGACCACCCTCAAATCCAGTAAAACAATAGATTTGAATGATGCTAGCCAATTAGCTTTGAGGAATATGTAAGGGCAGGCTCTCCTCCTGCCCACAGCAAGCTTACACAGTGATTCTCTCTCTTGGCCTGGGAATGGGAAGGGAAACCACGTGGCCCAATTCTCTCTCTCTCTCCTCTCTCCTGGCTAAGCTTTCTTATTTTTCAGAGCCATGTGTGCTCTCTTTATTAATATTTAATATGCTTTAATAAATGCTTAATGCCCCCAAATTGGTGCAGTAGCCTCTAATTCCTAAGTAACAAATGTATGATAAACCCCAGCTACATTCCCTAAACTTGGGACAATTATAGGGCAACCACATATAACTTTAATCGCCACATAACACTTTCATAAACAGTTAAAACAAAGGTGTTCCAAATTCCTGAAGTCACTCTACTGCTTTATAAAGGTAAGACTTGCTAAATTAAAAATTCAAGCTTTTGATTTCTTTATCAAAAGGTTATTGCAAGAGGGAAGCTAGGGGGTTCAGTGGATAGAGCACCAGTCCTGGATTCAGGAGGACCTGAGTTCAAATCCAGCCCGAGACACTTGACACTTACTAGCTGTGTGACCCTGGGCAAGTCACTTAACCCTCATTGCTCTGCTTCCCCTGCCCCCGCCCCCCCAATGTTATTGCAAGTAGTCCAAGCTAGAAGTAACAAGCGTCTGAACTGCATAGGTAGCAATGGGAAAGTAAGCAAAGGAACAGAGATGAGAAATACTCTAGAGGAAGCAATAGGACTTGGAATCTAAATGGAACAAGGAAGGTTTCAAGAAGAGAAAGAAATCAAAGACAACTCCAAATTTTCTTGCCCTGGTGATTAGGAAATTACAGTATAAAAATAAGGAAGTCAGAAGAAGAAATTAGTTTGGCAGAAACGATCATTTCAATTTTTTAATGGAATGCTAAAAGAAACATTAAATGAATCAAATGTAATGGAGATACCTGTTTGATACATTAGTGACTGATTACTCTCTTTTAAGGAAAAGTTAGGAAAAACTAGAAAACTATATATGAGACACATTTCCAATAAATTAAACCAAAAACTTCAACCTGATGGTGTTTATTATGTCTCTGCAGTCATCTTTGTACCTTATACTATGACTTAAAAATGAAAAAATGAATTATGCTTTTAAATGTAAAAGTTCATACTTTAAATGTAAGTTTATACATATATAAATGTATGAGTTATACATAAGTTATAAATATAAATGTTATTAAAATAATAAGTAATAAATATGTTTATACTTTGAAGGTAAAGTTCTTTTCATCTGGGCTTATCTTGGGTTTGCTTCATCACATATTTCTACTCAAAGTTACAAAAAACATCAAAGATCTTCAATGGATGAATTCCTAGTGCTTCATATTGGCCAATAAAATATGGCTATGTTATGCAACATTCCTAGATTTACAGTGGTCAAATTCATTCTAAGGTTAGATTTTCACTCTTTTGTTTTTTAAAAATCTCCAGTAGCAATACAGAATAGTAGAAAGTAGAATGCCTGCAGCTCAGACTTGGGTTAAAATCCCAGCTCTGATCCTAACTGTTTGACCTTGGACAAGTTGCTGGGCCTATTTTAGTCTCAGTTTCCTCATCTATAAAATAATAATAAGAAGAATACTTTCACTACCTACCTAACAATATTATCATGTGGGCATGTGGGTGTGGGTATGCCTTACTATAGTATAGTAGAAGTGAGACTGAATTTGAAAGGATCATAATTTAATACTGGCCCTACCACCTTCAAACTGTGTGACCTCAAGTATGACCTTAAGTACTTTACCCTTTCTAGATCTCAGCTTCTTATCTGAAACAAAAGGGTTTGAATAAATGGTCTATAATATTTCTTGCAGTACTAAACTAGCTGATAGAACCTTTACCATATAGCATATAGAACTAGGAGGAAAATCTCAGCCCCAAACCTTACTATTGTCACAACCCATCCTCTGAAGGTGACAGAAGTCTTAGAACACATCTGCTACAATGGATTCACACACCCTTACCATTGAAAAGGAGGTTCTAGCTTTGTGTATGTCCAACAGGTTCTTTCTAGCTTTGTGTATGTCCAGCAGAGAAGACATTTGGAATTGGTCCAGGGTTGGCAGTAAGGGATAAATAGAGGTGAAGGAGCTAAGGTAGGATATACTTTTTTGGGGGGGGTGAGGCAATTGGGGTTAAGTGACTTGCCCAGGGTCACATAGCTAGTAAATGTCAAGTGTCTGATGCCAGATTTGAACTCAGATCCTCCTGAATCCAGGGCTGGTGCTCTATCTACTGTACCACCTAGCTACCCCAGGTAGGACATACTTTAAAAAAATATTAAAAGGAAAATGGAGTTAGAAATATACAAACCAAAAGTTGAAGCAAAGTACCAAGAAAAATCAGGTGATTGATGTCAAACATTTCAAATTTTTCATCTACCCCATTAAAGGCAAACTTTACATTCTGCTCAACTGAAAAAACATGGCCTCTTGAGAGGGAGATCAATATTGCAAGCATAAGGTGGCTAGGAAAATATCACAACTATCTGTTGTGATAAAATAAAATCCTTAATTATTCACTAGATTGACTTGCAACTGCTACAATAGGACAAGTTGAAGTCTGTATTTCTCACCAGGACACCTACTTTGCAGAGTTAATGGTAATGATAACCACCAATGTTTTTCTCTATTTGCTTAGTACAGGTACTACAAGGTTAAAAGAAAAGAGGTAGTTCAAATACCAAAGAAGTCAGACTGAGAATAAGTTAAAATAAGTGGCTATAATGGAGCATTTGAAAAAAAATTTAAATATTGATTAGGCAAATTTCTACTGATACTGTCCTCGGATGTCTCTTCCTGACAAAAAAGTGACCCTGAGTTCTCAAACACTATGCCAATGAAGTGAAAATTCTAGCAGGTCCTACCCAGATTAGAAAGTCTTTGAGTTTGGAACTGGCTATTTTACTCCTCTAAGGGTCAGACTAGCAAAGTTTTAAGAAGCTAGCTACTATAGCACTGGTCATTAGGTATTTTCTTATTTTGGCCAGAGGAATGAAAGAGTTATAATCAGAACAGGTTTCAGTAATAATTATGCCAATGAAACAACATTTTTTGAAGCTTGAAATCAGAAAGCCATGCAATTGAATAACACTTCTGTTAAAGCCACATCATTGCCCAGGGAGGGAGGGAGTCAGTTTCCTCATATGTCAAATGTGGGGAACAGATGAAATGATCTCAAAGGCCCTTTCTAGCTAAAACAACCTGTGATTCTATGATTGTAAGTGAATTAATCTTAGTCAGATTTGAGCTGCTTGTTTCCTTATAATTTAGTTGCCAGCTTAATTTAGATGACAACTCAATTTAGGAGATATGATTCAATTTGACAAAAATTCATTAAGAACTTTCCATATAGAGTACTCAGCTGTAGGCATTAGAAGAGACACAAAGACTAAGGACAGAATCCTTACAGCTAATATATTTTAAGAAAGGAAATTTTTTTGTTTTGATCCTTACTAATAATCGTATTAGTTTAATTTTACTGCCTCAGAAAGGAAGATATGGTAAACATAATTTTTTTTCTGGAAATAAATACTTTTCTGAAGATCCTTAGTATAAATATTATGATAGAAATTGTAATTATATATTTCTATTGATGTAGACAGAATAAGAAACCAAGCTGAATTTGTATAGGTCCCATTAGGTATTTGGGAAGCTGGGTTTTATAGTAGATTAATTTCTTATGCTTTGTTTCTTTCTCCCAGAAATAAAGAGAAATGGCTTCCAATTAATCTCTTTGGTGGCCTAGAATTGATACTTTCATTTTAAACTCTGACATCCATTCTTGAGTATATAGGAGATAAGATCTATTGAGCTATACTCTGTAATTGAAGGGAACTACTTTGGCATAAACTTAAGAATCCTCAGGACATGTGTTAACTCTCTTCAGTTATATGTAGAAATACTAATTCAGTAAATACTATGTGATGTAAAGGAGTAAATGAAATTCAGAAATAAGCCTATATCATTCATAGCCTATGGTGTCTCATTCAATTTAAATAATACATATATGTAACTAGATTAATAAAATGTTAGAGATAAAAGGGATGTTTATACCTAGACCAACCCTCTCATTTTAAAAAAGTAGATTTTGATGGCTTTTGTCTTTACATTGCTTAAAGTTGCTCCTGTAATCCTTTCACATTGACTCCTCTCAGAAAGCTATCCCTAATAAAAAATAAAATTTTTGAGACGAAAAAAAGAAAAAAAAACTAGCAAAGGTGAACAAAACAATTTTTAAAACCTCACATTGTATACAATGTTCCACACCTGTAGACTTTTGTTTCTGTAAAGGTATGGGTGAGGTATTTCACAAGATTCAGTATCAACTGTTTTGTTATTGTTCTTCTTTTCATTTAAATTATGATCATCATTGTCCATATTGTTGACTCTGCCTACTTCACTTTGAATCAGTTTGTACAAATCTATATTCTTTATATTCATCATATTCATCATTTCTTACAGGAGCACCTTACTTGGAGTCAGGAAGACCTGAGTTCAAATCTCAACTTGATTATTAACTAGCTGTGTGACACTGGCTGGGCAAATCAACTAACCTCTTTCAGATTCACTTTTCTCATCTTTAAAATGGAATAATAAAAGCACTTATCTCCAATAGTTGCTATGAGAATGCAGTGAGATAACATATACACAGTACTTTGTAAATATTTTAAAAACTGTATAAATTCTGGTTACCATCATCATCATCATTTCATTACATTCATATACCATGATTTATTTAACCATTTCCCAATGAATGGGCATCCATTCTGTTTCTAGTTCTTTGCTACAACAAAAAGTGCTATTATAAAAATGTTGGTGAATGTGGAACATTTCTTCTGGTCAATGACCTCTCTTTGAGGAATATGCCTAAAATTTCTGGGTCAAAGGGTTCAGACATTTCAGTCACTTTCTTTACATAATTCCCAACTGCTTTCCAGAATGGTTATACTAATTCACAGATCCACAGTAATGCATTAGTGTGCTTGACCTTCCATAGACCTTCAAATGTTATTCTCATTTTTGCTCATTTTGAAGGTATGAGGTGAACTCTCAGAGATGTTTTAATGTGCATTTCTCTTATGTGTAGTAGTTTGAGAGCATTCTTTCATATTATGGTTGTTCATAATTTGCTATTCTTTTGAGAACTGTTTAGTTACCTCTTCTTTGAGATATGGCTTTTGCTCTTGCTAGTGGTCTTTGGCTTGAATACCAAAACCTCATCTGAGAAATTTGAATTAAAAAAAAAAAGATATTTTTCTCTTACTTGATTGTTTCCTTTCATATCTGAGATGCAGTAATTTTCTTTATGCAAAAGATTTTCAATTTCATATAATCGACTTCATCTATTTTATCTTTTGTAATTGCCTCTATTCCATTTTTGGTTAAGAATTTATCTTCCTGCAGCTATCAAAAGTAGCTGGCTTCTCTTGTATTTTTTTAATAGTATGATCTTTAATATTCAGGTCTCATATCTATTCAATTTACTGTGTACGATTGTATAAGATGTTGGTCTAAGTTTAATTTCTGCCAGTTTGTTTCCAGATTCCCTAGTAGTCCTAAGAAAAAAAGCTCTATCTTAAGTAACATATGTTTTATGGATTTATTGACCACTGGATTAAGTTCGATTATTTCTGATTGTTTGTAGATCATAAAATATGTGCATATTATTTCTGCCTTTTCACATTTATCTACAATCTATACCTCCAACACATAGATAATTTTTGTAACAATATCATATAGTACCGAGAAATACATATATTCTTTATGTATTCAGAATGTGCCAGAAGTCTTTTATTTTATTTTATTTTGGGGTTTTTTTTTTGTGTGTGTGTGTGTGTGTTTGTTTTGTTTTGTTTTGAGGTTTTTTGGCAGGGCAATGAGGGTTAAGTGACTTGCCCAGGGTCACACAGCAAGTGTCAAGTGTCTGAGGCTGGATTTGAACTCAGGTCCTTCTGAATCCAGGGCTGGTGCTTTATTCACTGGGCCACCTAGCTGACCAACCATAAGTCTTTCAAGATCCATAACAATTTGATCAAATCACTATTTTTCATTCATTTATCTTGAATAGTTGTGTCCAATTCTGAGAAAGGAATATCAAGATTGCCTACAATTATTAGGTCATTACGTATGATGTCATTATGCAATGTGGTTATTCTTTTCTGTTATGAATTTATATGCTATACTATTTGGAAAATATAAATTTAATATTGATACTTCTTCAGAGTATAAGGTTCTTTTAAATATGTCATTTCTGGGGGAAGCTAGGTGCTACAGTGGATAAAGTACTGGCCTTGGATTCAGGAGGACCTGAGTTCAAATCCGGCCTCAGACACTTGACACTAGTTGTGTGACCCTGGACACATCACTTAACCCTCATTGCCCTGCTCCCAAAACAAAAACAAAAAACAAAAAATATGTCATTTCCTTGTTTTTCTGTTTATATAGTGAATTTTAATTTTTATTCTGACGGTATGGTTGCAGTTTCTGAATTTTTTTGATTCATGAGCATTATAAATTTTGTTCAAGTCTCATGTATTCTACATATGTCTTCACTTTTTAGATGTCATTGTAAGCAAAAGATGGTGGGTTTTCTTAGTCAATATGTCATCCTTTCATTTTATTGGTTTACTTAATCTAGTCACATTTAAAATTATTTCCTTCATTTGTGCCAATAGTATTGTCTTTTTGTTAGTATTTTTTTATTCTCCCTCTTTTAAGTCAGTGCTTTGTCTCTACAATTACTTTTGTTTAATTTAATTTAATGTAATCCTATGCCCACAGGCTCTTTTTCCCTCTTCACTTTCCCTGTCCTATTTGTAACTCTTTTCCTAGTATTGAGTTTTATTCATTAAATTTGTGGATTTCTTTTTCTTTATTTTATTTTACTATACAATTCTTCTTTTTGTCCTCTCAATTAAGTGGTTACTTTAAAGTGCTCTCTGCTTTTCTCCCTAACAAATTTTTTGATTAGATTTGTTTCTGATGACATGAACTTTTTTGCTACTGTTTAAAAAAGATTTTGTTGCTTTTTTTCTTTCATTAATTCTCTTCACTTTCTGTCTTTTCTGAATTTTTTTTTCATTCATAGTTTATGTCCTTATTTATTCCATTTTGACTCTCTTTGTGTTCTTCACAAAATTAAAACTTTTAAACTACCAAGTCAGGGTTCACTCTTCTAGCCAATCTTTTATTGACTATAATAATTGCCACCATTTATAATTTAATTTATATAATTTATAATAATTGCTACCACTTTAAGGTTTACAAATATTAGCTCATTTTATTTTCATAATAACAATGGGAGGTAGGTGCTATTATTATCTTCATTTTATTGATGAAAAAAGTGAGGCACAAAGAGGAAAAGTGAGTTTCCCAGGATTATACAGATAGCATCTTAGTCTAGAACCATTTGAACTCAGGTTTTCTTGATTCAAGTCCAAAGTTTTGTCCAGAGTACCTCTTATCCACCTCTGTCACACCTGGCCCCCTTGCTTTAGAAGATCTTGTCATATATCCTTTTCTATGTTGTGCTTCAATTTTTCAGTACTTGGAAAAAAAAAGATTATTGATAGAAGCGTACCCGATGACAGATACGACCTTGTGTCCAAAACTATGTGGTACATTTTTACTATATGCCCTCCTAATGATCAATACCATACAATTTCCTCTTTAGGTCCATATTCTTCCATGCTTGTCAGTGCTGTTTGCCCCAGGAACTCTAATATCACTTCTCCTGAGGCAAGATGTTGTCCATGGAGGAACAACAATTTTTCAGAGAAAGTGGTCTTCTTGTGCACCAAATCTCCCCAGATAAAACCCTCTGTAAGATCACCATTTCTTATTACAAATATAAACTTCTTGTTCCATGGAAGCACTCATCAGTGGAAGGCCCTCCCCACATAATGTTGAAACTGCCCCCCCAGCCCCACCATTCCTTCCTTTCCCTTTTGTCACTTCTCTCATTCTCCTTTATCCCATCTTCTTGCTGAGTCTAGAGGATTTGTATCTTCCCTTTGTTGTTCATCCATGGACTTGCTTAGTATATATAACACATTCCTCTCTATGATCCACCTCCCATCTCCTCATATATGCATCCCCCCTTCCATTCTGCAATTGGGCCCAACAAAATACATTGATTCTTCTGTAGAGAGGTTGTAAGGTTTAGTTTGTGATGTTTCAGGCCTGTTACTTCCTTCCTTCCTTCCTTCCTTCCTTCCTTCCTTCCTTCCTTCCTTCCTTCCTTCCTTCCTTCCTTCCTTCCTTCCTTCCTTCCTTTCTTTCTTTCTTCCTTCCTTCCTTCCTTCCTTCCTTCCTTCCTTCCTTCCTTCCTTCCTTCCTTCCTTCCTTCCTTCCTTCCTTCCTTCCTTCCTTCCTTCCTTCCTTCCTTCCTTCCTTCCTTTCTTTTGCAGGGCATAGCGGGTTAAGTGACTTGCCCTGGGTCACACAGCTAGTAAGTGTCAAGTGTGTGAGGCTGGATTTGAACTCAGGTCCTCCTGAATGCAAGGTCAGTGCTTTATCCACTGTGCCACCTAGCTGCCCCACACCCCTCTACTTCTTTAAATTCTACTTTCATCTTTCCCCCACCTGAGGATTTTTAAAATAACATTTCTCAATTAAAAAAAAAAAACCTACGGTCTGTCTTTTTCTTTCTTAAAAAAAAAAAAAACTCCAGAGATGAGGTTTATTTCACGATTTATTCTTTTTTTTTCCTATAGTTATATTTCTTCACCTTTCTTCCATTTGGTTATAAGTGAAATATTCTGCTCATCTTTTCAGGGGTATAGTGGTGGAATGAATGCCCCAAATGCCTCTCTTTTATTAAAGATCCATCCTTTTTCATTGATTATTAAGTTCAGGTTTGATGGGTATATCAGTTTGGGTTTCATCTTGAGATTCTTTACTTTTCAGAATTTATTATTCCATTCCCTTATGTGGAATATTAAATTTCATTCTCTTCTTCTAGAAGTCTCTTAGGCCTCTCACACTGTAAGTACCCTCTGTCCTATGGCTTCTTCATCTGATTGCCTGGTTCCTCCAAGAACCTCTATTTTAAAGAGGACATCTAGGTTAGTTGTGTCTTCATTCCTCTCCAGGCTGCAATCCTGACTCTAGGCTTTCTTCACCACATATGCCACAAAAGACTTCTAATTTTAGTATGCTCTCTATTGGTTTATCTGCTTGTGCTCCAGGTTTTTCATTGAATTTTCTTCTTGAAATAGTTTGTGGTTTTAGCCCTTTTTCCTTACATTCCCATTGCTCCCTTTCTAACTCCTGTCTTTATACTCAATCTCCTCTCAAACTAGGAGTTTACTGGCTTTGTTCTCTTCTTAAAGTAGTGGTTACATGTGGATTTCATTTGCCTTTTCCTGAAATCAGGTACATCCATGTATGCTAACCCCTTGTCCAGTTCCATCCCTGACTCCCATCCTTTCTTTTTTTTCCTAGGAGGAATAAGTTTCTGCTGCTTTATGCATGGTAAGGGCAAAGGAAGGGAGGTGTTCTGGGCAGATTCCTTGCAGCACTGGGGTTTCCTAACCTATGGGGTCACCTAATCCTTCCCCATGTGGCTGGGCAGAATCAATGCCTGCTACTTGTTATAACAGGCTGTAGGGTGAGAAGTGAGGATGGAGTTCCATCAAAGTCATGGTAGCATGAAGAGAACCACTGTGTAGGTACCAAAATCCAAGCCAGTGGGTTGGTTTGCGCATCCTGTCAGAATATAATTATGTGTAACTATACTTTAGGGGTTTTCTGAGAGTTACTGGGGCCTTAAAAAAGTTCCAGTCCTCCATCTTTTGGTCATATGACTCAAACATCCCTTTCTTTTTTTTAAACAGATGAGAAAACTGAGGGTAAGCACGTGAAACCATTTGTCCAATATAGTTAGCTGTAGGGTAACCAGGTCTTCTGACTCAATGCTTCCTGACTTTTTTCTACTACACTATTCAACATCCCCCAAATAATATTTAGTATTAAATTATGAGTTCACATTAAAATTTAATTTAAAATGTGAGAAGTAATATAAAGTGCTTTATATTTTGTTTCTGGGAAATGACATACCTAGACTTTCAAAGGATGTTATTTCAAAGGGCGATGAAGAATAATTGAGAGAATTTAACAGGAAGTTCAAATGCTGGATCAACTGTAGGGATTGAATTCTATAAGCTAAGATGGGGAAAATTCCAGTTTCCTTGCTGAATCTGTTTGAAGACAGTGAATTCAGCTACCAAAGCAGTCAATCTGGTACACTTGCTTTAATTTTAAGTGAATTTCATCTTCATTATGTATAAAAAATGAGCTGGAAAATTACCATAGAAACTACTATTCTGATATACTCTTTTGATTTCCTATTCATATTCAAATTCTGTACATTTAAATCAAACAGCATTTAGAACTCTGGAAATTACCTCGAATGTAGCTCTGTGCTACCATTATTGTATTTGCTTCCTCTTTCCCAGATACCAAAATCAGGTACACGGTAGACTCTTTCTACACAAAATACCAGGTTTTGAATGAAGGCTACCTAAGAGAAAAAGAAAAGAAAATGTAAGGATCAGTGGGCAAGCTTGCAATGTGCTCCAAGTTGCATTTTTTTAAATATAAGTCTCAGATTCATACTCGTATTACTGTGATTGTTCTAAATTTTGGAATTCTTGCTGACAAACATGTTAGTTCACAATACCAAAGCAGGAATCAGTTTCCTAAAAGCATGGACGAACCTTAGTATTCAAAACAAGGAACAAGCAAAAAGTTGCAAAGAAGCAAATTCTCACTTGCTATAAGAATTTTTTTTTCTAACAACGAAAGCTATATCAAAGTGAAAGACCCTTAAATCTCAAGAGCTTCACCTTCCTGCTGGTTATATTGCTTATCAATCTTGTTTTCATAAAATGAGATGCCCAGAGTAGAAAGTGACATTCCAAGCATGACCTGACTAGGCCAGATAAATGGAAATATTACCTCCCCAGTACTGTTCATACACCTCTTAATACAGACCTATGTTTAAATTCTACCTCCAAAACATACTGGTTGCACGACCCTAAGGTAGTCATTTAACTGTTCAAAGCCCCAGGCAGCTTTCCAAGACTCTAAATTGTAGTTTAACATTATTTGAGGGATTTTCTGGAATTCTTTACACTAACAAAATCACAGGTCCAGAAGAAAAAAGAAGAAATCTGAGACTATGTTAGCTTTTTTGACCACCACTTAAGTTTCTAGTCCATGAAAACAACCAATTTTTTTTTCACATGCAGTGGTAATTATTCCCATCTTATACTTGAGAAGTTATGGGCATCTTCTACATTGGTATGAACAATTAATGACTAGAACAGAGGTTGGCACAAAGTAAGTGCTTAATAAATGCTTCTTGACTTGACTTTTGGGTGCTAGCCATTCAATCTGCTCCAGATCCTAATTATACAAACATTCATCCTGCATCTCTCCATCATTTGTATAATAGCTTGTAAGACTTTGTTTAATACTTTGCTAAACTAGAAGTAAACTACATATAGATATGGAAATATAGCTATGTACATATAGATAGCACTAAGAACATCGAGACAGCATGGAGAGATACTGATGAGATTCCCCTAATCTAGTAATCCTGCCAAAGAGTTAGGTTTATACAATTTACTCTTTTTTTTTTTTTTTTGTGGGGCAATGAGGCTTAAGTGACTTGCCCGGGATCACAGAGCTGGTAAGTGTCAAGTGTCTGAGGCTGGATTTGAACTCAGGTACTCCTGAATCCAAGTCCAGTGCTTTATCTATTGCTCCATCTAGCTGCCCCCTACAATTTACTCTTTTTTTTTTAAACTTAGTTAGGCAATTGGGGTTAAGTGACTTGCCCAGGGTCACACAGCTAGTAAGTGTTAAGTGTCTGAGGCCGAATTTGAACTCAGGTCCTCCTGACTCCAGGGCCAGTGCTCTATCCACTGCGCCACCTAGCTGCCTCTAAAATTTACTCTTAAAGAAGCATGTTGGTGCATTGTGATCATTGCTTTTTTTGTTAAATATTCACTAACCATCCACTAGTAATCCATTCTAGAAATTTTTTTCAAGAACCAAAGGCAAGTATGTGGGCCTAAGATTTGCAGGCCTCAAGCTTTTCCTTTTTCTAGAGAATCAAGATATTCATCTTTTTTTTCAATCTTGTTTTATCTCTCTTATTCTCCATGACCTTTCAAAAGTTACTAACAGTTGCTCATCCATCACATGTACTGAATTTTTCATTACTACCCTGTAATTTAACTGGATTTGGTGACTTGAACATTAGGACAGCTAAGCACTTTCTATCTCTGTAAATTATCTTACATATTAATTTTTCTATGTATCTGAGGGGTAGTCTTTTCCCTTTGATTTTCCTCTCTACCCTAGGCTAGCTTAAATGCACACACACTTTTTATTGTCCTTAACTTTCCATGTGACTCTAAGGTCATTCAGAGCTTCAGCACACCTCATATTATTCTTATAGTACTATACTAAGGTGGTTTACTCATCTTCTTATAATTTTTCCTTATATTTCCTTCTGTATATGTTGCTGTATAACTGGGTTTTTAAAAAAATTTACCTTGTTTAATTAAGTCCTCTTTTATCTACTTTATTCCCTTTGGGTTATTTTCCATTTTCTCCATAATCAGAATTTTTTCTCTGTCTTTAGAATTTCATTCTTGAGGGGCAGCTAGGTGGCGCAGTGCATAGAGCACCAGCCCTGGAGTTAGGAGTAGTGAGTTCAAATCCGGCCTCAGACACTTAACACTTACTAGCTGTGTGACCCTGGGCAAGTCACTTAACCCCAATTGCCTCACTAAAAAAAAAAAAAAGAGAGAGAATTTCATTCTTGGAAATTTTCTAATCCCTCCTAGACCAATGACTTACTCTATAGTATATTTATGGATAAGATTGAGCTTAGTCTTTCTACTCTTTGATATCTTTTCTTCTCAAAGCCAAGACATACTTCAGATTATTCTAAGCTATTCTTGTCCTTCTTTACCTGAAATTCTAAGGTGAAATAATTACATCCTCCTAAGGAAATCATTATTTCCACTCTAGCAAATGGTTCTTCCTCTGTGATGAGAATCAGATCCAGAACAGAATTTCTCCTTATTTGGTACCACAATTTATAAAGGGTGAAAGGATTCATTGAGGAAAGTAAAGATTAACTGCTTTGCTTTGAGAAGCAGATCTCCAGATAACTGAAGTCCTCTATATCTCCTACATCATACCTCTATAACAGCAATCGGTTTCCTTAAATTCTTTTCTAGTGTTTTCTTTCTTTCCAGGTAGCATATAGCATACTCAAATGACACTATACCTTGTGTTTCTGGCTCCATGGACCTTTACCACCTGTTTTCCCTATGGTTTTCCTCCATGACTTTCTGGTTCCTAGATTTCCTCATGAAATATTTCTTATTAATGTATAATGCTTGACATCCCCTTTTAATCTGTACTGTTCACAAATAAGAGACATGTTCTAGCATGGATTTCATCACTTCAAGTCTCAATGATACTATGAAGTCTAGTTTGCCTTCTTGTATTAAGATCTGACTCACCTTATTATCCACCCATACTTTGTTCTTTGGAGTAAGGCCATTTACAGTCAAGGATTTTCTCCCTGGCTCTCTGGTGTCCCTTCTAATTCTGGAATTATGTAATTTTATGAAAAATCAGGATGAAAAGAGTGGAAATAATGGTGAAAATTAGATAGATTTTGAAGCACAATCTTTCTAGCTTCCATCTATACCTCCTTCCTTAAGTTCCTATCCACTGATATCTTTCTTAATGACCTATTTCCTCAACTACTGCAGAGAAACTATTCTCTCAAAAGCTACTAATAATCTCTTTACCCCATTCAATATCTTTTCTCAGTCCTTAGCCTTGTTGAAGTTTCTGTAGCACTTGGAAAAAACAATCACACACTTCCTGGGGGAAGAGGACAAAGATGTGCTCTCTTGCCTTCCATGAGGATAAACTTATCTGCCTCATCTCTTATATTTAAAGTATCCTGTAAATTGCTGCAAGATCATACTATATAAGAGACTCATAGAATCTTAAAGAGTTTAAAGGGACTTCAACCAGTACCTCAACAAAAATCCCATTTGCAATTAAAACAGATATGGCATGATCCAATCTTTGCCAGAAAATCATGTCATCCCCACTCTAACCCCCTAGCAGTGAGCTCCAGGGGCTCCCTCTTACCTCCAGGAGCAAATATAAAGTTATTTTTTTGGCTTTTAAAACTCTACAACTAGGGACCATCTTAGCTTTCCCATATTCTGACGTTCTACTTCCCATTACACACTCCACAATCCAGTCAATCAGACAGACATACTTGGAAAATCTCCAATATCTGGGTTTTTTAAACTATTAAATTCTCTCCCTTCAGGGCTCAGTTCAGGTGCTGTTTCCTCCATAAAGATCTCCTGAATACCCACAGATGAAAGTATACCCTCCTCATATTTCTAAGAACATTTTACTTGAATATTTCCTCTGCTAACACTCTATCTTGTATTATAATTGCCTATGTAACTGACATTTCTTCCCTAGATTCTTAAGACAAAAAATGTTGGATTTTGTTGTTGTTGTTGTTTTTATTTTTGTTTTTGCAGGGCAACAGGGATTAAGTTACTTGCCCAGGGTCACACAGCTAGTAAGTGTCAAGTGTCTGAGGCTAGATTTGAATTCAGGTCCCCCGAGTCCAGGGCTGGTGCTTTATCCATTGCACCACCTAGCTGCCCCCTGGTTTTGTTTTGTTTTTTAATCTTTGTATTTTTAGGACCTTGCACAGAGTGCATATTTATTCAGTGATTATATTTGTTGATCTGTAGGATGTGTATATAAATGCCATTATAGGTAACAGTTAAAAGGAGGTAGCATGGTGTAGGCAATAGGACAATCAATCTAGAGTCTGGAAGACCTGGGCTCATATTGTGCCTCAGATACTTATTAGCTAGGTCATTCATGGCAGGTCATTTTATCCCCTCTAGGTTTCAGTTTCTACATCTATAAAACAAGGGAGTTGAACTAGAAGGTCCCTTTTACTTCTAAATCTATCCTTTTGTCGTTGTTCAGTCCTCAGTTGTGTCCAACTCTTCATGACCCCATTTGGGGATTTCTTGACAAAGGTACTGAAGTGGTTTGTCATTTCCTGCTCCATCTCATTTTACAAATAAGAAAACTGAGCTAGAGTAAAGTGATTTGCCCAAGGTCACACAGCTAGTATCTCAGGTCAGATTTGAACTCAGGCCTTCCTGATTTCAGGTCTAGTGCTCTATTCACTGTGCCACCTAGCTGCCCTAAATCTATCCCATGTTCTGTGAAAATCTTTTCTAATTCTATGAAATCCCAGTATTTTGTTTAAACTCTAAGATATGTCCATGTAACTCCTGCCACCAATACAGATCATAATCCATACACACGTTCTCCTTTCTGTGATTCTTTTTCATGTTTTTCTATTCATCTGTCATGGAAGATCTATCCCATGTGCCAGAGCTTGTCCTCTAGCTTTTGTTTGTTTGTTTTTTGGCATTTCTAGTGTAACAATGAAGCCCCTGAATCATCTGTTTGACTGACTGTCCCAACTCCTTTTCTAATCATATGCTGCCTTGGTGATATCTTTTAAACTTCTTCTTGGACTAAGATGAGGATTTTTTTTATCAGAGACATTTTCAAGGCTATCTTGTATTTTACTTTCCTTGGAAAGCCTTCAAGGAATTTCTCCTTTGGTGATACAACCATTGCATCACACAGCTGACAAGGGAAAATATGTCCAACTCTAAGAAACTTTATCCAAAAGTGGTCTCCAGGAAAAAAAAGAAAAGAAAAGTAGAAGATCCATTAAAATTGTTCTGAATTATCTTATAAACTTTGACAAATCTAGCGTATTCCAAATAGCTGCAAAAGAATCTGTTTTTCAAATGTTGGTAGACTACAGAAAAATATCAAAACTATAAATATTCACCAAAGACTTTTTCAAATTTTTCAGCAAGCCAGGTCAATTTTTCACACCATGGCCAACACAGTAAAATTTAAATTTGTCCTTTTAAGACTTCCAGTCAAGGAGATTGTGAAGTATCAGAACTCCGCCCCCCCCCCAAAAAAACCCAAACCAAAACTATTTGAAGAGTATGCTATTAGTAGAAGAGACACTGAAATGCTAAATTTAGTGTTTCTATCTTATCTGCAATCAGTATTGAGCTCACATGACACTTGAGAAGCTGAAGCCAATATAAGACCATGTTCAGATTGCTTTGATACTGCTGAGCAAAGGCTAAGGATTTAAAAATAAGTGACTTGGGCTACTGGTAAACAATCTTTTCTGTCACATCAGTAACTATAAATAGCTGTTTATGCTTAAGCATAGCTTAATTAGAGAAGAGGGAAATATGCTATCAATTTACCTATCCAAATTCATATTACTTTTAGAGCCTGCTACTCTGCTTTCCATATATACATGTTAGTTTGGCAATAATTCTGAAAACATCTTTAGAATTCATAAGCTACCTATGCTACATATTTGAGAATGCCATGACAAAAGGCTTTATAGCTAGTAAAGCCAGCATATTTTAATTCCCTAGTAGTCTTGTCTTGACAACTATCAATAAATTATATTTTACAAAGAAGGCATTTTGCTGTCCTACTAGGATTTATATATATATATATATATGTATGTATATATGTATATATATATATATATATACACAATAGGCAATTCTCAAGTAAATGTTGCATTCTTTACATGTGGTTGGTATCCTAACTGATTCTATTCATCAACACTTTTAAGATTTAGAGGCAGAAAATGCTAACATAACTGCTATATCAAAGGACATAGAGTTAAATTAGGCAATGAAGAGTTGAAAGTACTTTAACACCCAAGCTGTCGCTGAAACTTTGCAGCAGTATTTCACAATGAAATAGCCACTGTAACATCTCAATCTAGAGTAAATGCCTGTAATAGGCACATCTACTGAAAAATGTTCAACTTGCATCCAGCTGAAGGTGATTTCACCACAAATAGAGAAATTATTCCCCAAGCATATGTCTGATTAATGTATTAGATTCTTAGGGTTATCAAATGCAAAAACAGTGTTTAAGAAGTGATATTATAGTGTTTAATTACTGGTATTATGGTCTCTTTTCCTCTGGCTGTTTTTAAAGGAGGTGAATTTACATTATTTGGCTATCACCTTCACCAATCTGGAAAGTTTTCAGAAAACATTTTAGTTTTGCTGTTACGATGCAACCACTGTGTTTTGCTGAATCTCTTAGAATCCTGTTTCTTGTGTAAGCTTTAAATGCTTCATATACTTCAGAACTGAAACTGTCACAAAGCAACTAGGGATGTGCCCCAGACCCTGACAAATAGCTCTCCTCCTATGTGCCTACAGACATCATATGCCTTTCTTCTGAAGTCACCTTTCCACTGGGATAGGTTATCTCTAGATATGCCACCTGGCCTGGAGATCTCTGCCATACGTAATGCCCAAGATCATCTCAGGATCAGGGCAATAGATGTTGCCCTTACCCTCAAACACAAATCTAGCCTTCCCTTCTCACTGAGTACTCTGGAACCCTCCTTTACAGTTAAACAAGTCCCTTTCACACTAGATGTCTTCCTCTCACATTTCCTCCATCCTCTGGCTTGCTGAAATGTAACATTCTCTTGAAGTTACTTGATCACTTATATTCCTCTCCAAGACTGGCTACTGCTTCTCTCTCACCTCCTGACACAACAGGCAGGGAACAGGAGTTGGCATACTCAGCCTCCACTCGCATTTCAAACACTCCTAATATAATCATAGCTACCATCTCTTTTCTCCTTTAAAATTCGTTCCATCCTAGCCAAATTCTTGTAGTTGTCATCTATGGACTTTTGTATCACTCTTGCTCCCTTTCAACCAGGAAGTCTAATACCTGAGTCTTTTTCTTTTTTTTTTTTTGGTAAGGCAATGGGGGTTAAGTGACTTGCTCAGGGTCACACAGCTAGTGAGTGTCAAGTGTCTGAAGCTGAATTTGAACTCAGGTCCTCCTGAATCCAAGGCTGGTGCTTTATCCACTGTGCCACCTAGCTGCCCCCCCACAAGGCTTTTTCTCCAACAATCACTGCCACCTTTGATTAGCGCAGTTTCACAGTTCCTCAACCTCTTTAATTCTAGCTCAGACCCACCTCAGACCCACACAGGAATGGTTATACCTTTCATCACCATACCCTTATCATTATCAAAGACATGTTTTCAGATGTAAAAATTCTTAATTATGGCTTGTTTTATTATGTGAGAAAGTTAATCTCCACTTAGAACACTGAAATGTGGGTACCTATCCTATTCAGATTTTGAAGAATATGATTGGATATAAAAGTCCTTTAACCAGAAAAAGAGAATCACTGTAATGAATGCTGACTGAAATTAACAATACTTTAGGTTGTGAAATGTTTTCTAGAAATTGTATACTGAACTCAGTTCAGCTTTTATTGTCTGATGACAAGCATCTACCCAACTCAAAGACATTACTTTAACACTCTGCAGCCTGATGCCCCATTGCCCTCCCTAAAATGCATACATAAAAATATATAGATATATGCACATATATGTGCATACATACATCCACACACATATACATACATACCTCCCAAATCTTTCAATAAGGATCATAGAAACAGAAGCAAATTCCTATTGTTAAGATATGTGTAGAGATTTACCTGATTCCACAAAAGCACAATGGAACCAATACTCTCAAAATCATAGACTCCAATGAATCAAAATAACTCAAGAAATTGGATACTCTATTCAAGTGATCCTTTAGTTTTAAGTTTGTTTTTTTAAGGCTGTTCATAATTCTAAGGTTTTTATATTTGCATGCTTTATATGTGTGTGTGTGTGTGTGTGTGTGTTGCCATTTGGGTTAATTATGTGTATAAGCTACCAAATTCCATAAAATAATTGAAATATTATATTAGTAACAGGACCTAACTAAATTTTTCAAGGATAATTGTGCATTAATCCTAGTCTTTAAAGGGTACACCATCGAACATTCTATGATGTCTCTCAGTATCTGATTTCAGTGTTTATCATATGAATGTCTTCCTTTGATCTAGCTTAAATCATTTAAATTACATTTTAATTTAAGCTCTTTCCTTGCAATGGCAGCAATCTTATAAACTATTTCCCTCCCTGCATTGTGTTTTTGAGTACCTTTGTTACTATTTTTTAAAAACTATTCAATTTTTTATATCACACTTAAAATGTGTAAACAAAAATTAGAGACAATAAAAAGAAATATGTGATATTCTAACATGGCATATTGCATCTAAATGTTTATGTTCCTTTGAAATGTGTAACAATTGTGTGTTGAAGGGCAATATTTAAAACTTATGGTTATTTAGCTAGTTTTCTATTTTGTTACTTAAAAGCTGTAACTGAATAGGAAAACTTAAATAACAATGGCCATAAGAAATTTAAGTATTTGGACAACACTGCCCTAGTCAAAATTAGCAGCATCAACCAAATGGTACCTTATATAATCTGCAGATATAACAACTTAGAAGAACTAACTCTAACTCTTTCAAGGCTAACAAAGCCAAAATGGGTCAGAAGATACTAGATGTTACCTCCCTTTCTGGTTCATAATTATCAGTTATTAGATCGATTAATACTTGAAAATCTTCAATATGAATCATGCTATTAGACATTATGGATTTATTCCCTTTTGTGCTGACAAGAAAAGTGGGGGAAATTTGTATGATCCTTACATCCTCTTTCTTGCTATAATCAGTCTGACCAACCAATTATTCTACAGATGTCTTTAGAGACATTTAACAGAAGTTGGTTAATTTATGTATATAAGCTCCCAAATGCCTTCAATTAGGATAACTGAAATAAATAAAATATGGTTTCATTTATAGGGTTATGGAATAATTACTAAAGAAGCCAAGGCTGATAATTTTCAGAGATAACAATTAATATTGGAAGGTAAAAAGGAAATTTTCTCATTTTACATTTTTCTTTTTTGGGAAAGATAAATAATAATGTTAGCATTTATGCAGCAAATATAGCATATATATTTAAGGTTTACAAAGTGCTTTACAAATATGATGCCATTTTATACTCACAAAAAGTCTGGGAGGTAGGCACTAATTATTATTCTCCTTTTAGAGATGAAAAAACTAAGACAGACAGAGATTAAGTGATTTGCCTGTGGTCATACAGATTGTAAATCACTGGGGCAGGATTCAAACTTAGGTCTTCTTGACTACAGATCCAGTACTCTATCCATTGAACCACCTTGATGCCACTGAATCATTTCATCTTATATATTATGCATAAAATACTTATAAAATTTATTTATTTTTATATTTGTTTTTGAGGTACAATGAAGAATATTTCAAATGATGAGACAGGGTTGTAGACTGCTCTAGATTCCTAGCATGTAGCAATGAGTTATGTGGCAACTACTTTTAAACAACCCCTTCAAAAGGGATTAGAATCTGAGGCTATATCTAGATACATGGCATTTCAAACTGTTCTGACTACATGCACTGGATAAAATGGATTATGCCAACAAGCTCTACTGTAGCAGAAAGATGGATAACCTCTCAGCTGTACCAGTACAATCAGATTGGCATCTTCATTGTTATTTTTAGAAACAAGTTTTGCAAGGCTTCAAGAAACTTTCTTTTGTTTATTCTGCCTTTAACATAGAGAGAATTCTGAAGAATCACTGCAACTGACAAGAAGTTAATTTCAGGTGCAAGGTGAATGATATAAACCATTGAAACAACTCAATAAATTTGATTTACACCACAATTAGAGTTAGCTGAGTTCCTGAAACAAACTATAAAGCAAAGAAGTAAAATTTATGAAAGTTATTTGTGGGGAAGATTAGGAAAAGCCAGAAATTTGAAATTCCTTTGTTTTCTTCATTTAAGTGTGAATTAAGGAAAAAGACACAAGAAAATTTACAAATGAGGCACTGCTGAAATGGCACCATTATAAAAACTCATATTTAGATAGTATTTTAAAGTCTGGAAAGCCTTTACATACAGCATTTGAGTGAGGATCTGAACTCGGGTCTTCCTGACTCCAAGTCTAAGGCTTCTTAAACCTTTTCCACTTGCAACCCCTTTTTGTCAAAGAAATTTTTATGTGACCCCAGGGATATATGTATATAAAATAGTTATACATAACCTTTTACTGTTGTCAAATTTTTTGTGATTCCCATATTGAGTTACACGACCCCACATGGGGTCATGACCCACAGTTTAAGAAGATTTGCTATATACCACAAAACTACATACTAAAACAAAAACAAACCCAAAAAAACACAAATAGCGTTGCACGACCCTATTGCTATTTATAACCTGAGAGAAAATCCTTAGAGTTGCAGAGCAAATCTGAAGTACTGGCAGTTCATCAGAATAAAAGGAATTGTTTGACACTATAAGACCATAATACTTTCTCAGGACACTAACAAGGGTGGCTGTGTAAAGAAGTGATTTTGCCTAGCAGGTGATAAATGGTGCAGACTGCTCTCTAAAGAGACCCATGGATATGAAGCCTACCATACCGTCATGAATTACATCAAAAACTTAGACTCCCCTACTCATGTTCTTCTCTGCTAGCTTTCTCTAACTATGACCATTCTTCCTTGTGCCTTCTACTGAGTAAACATCAGTATTCTAGCTTTTGTTGTAGTGGATAGAGCACCGGCCCTGGATTCAGGAGGACCTGAGTTTAAATCTGGCCTCAGACACTTAACACTTACTAGCTGTGTGACCCTGGGCAAGTCGCTTAACCCCAATTGCCTCACTCCCCCCCCCAAAAAAAGAGTCAATGGTGTCATTGTGACTGATTTTGCTTAAATAGGAAGCACACTAATGGAGCTTCAGGTACTAAGTGGTAGATAGTAAGAGTGTATCCCCCCCATTCCCCCCACCCCCAGTTTTAAAAGAGGACTATTAAAAAAAAAAGGTTTGAGCAGTAGCTGCATGAGCATAATTGTGGCTGGCCATGTTGCTTGTGTATCACTCCAACCTACTGGCCTGAGTTAGTGTTTTTTCTACTATTCCATGAATTCTCAAAAAAAATTATATTTTCATTATGAAGCCACAGACAAGAAAGACAATAAAAACACGATTTTATTCTGGACACACATATATACCATCTTTTATCTTCAGTTGAATGTCAAATCGCTATAACTTTACATGGAATGAGCAAAAACTAAGGAAAGTCCCTTTTTTATTTTAATGCCTGAAGTTAACACCTTGGTGGTGTGGAGGGAAGGGGGGCAAAATTAACCTTGGAAAGCTTCATTTTAAAAAATGTTTTAGAAATGTTTCTTCTGCTTCTGTGTGTAAATATTGAGGGTATGCTACATATAGCCAACAGTACCTCTTTTATATGCTAAAAAGAACAAACACAATACACAGAAGGAAAAAAGAAATAGCCTTATATACTAGCTTAAAACTATAAAGAGCTAACCCAAACTTTTTGGAGGTCAGTGGGGGTGGGGAGAAAGAATGGCAGAAAACTCCTTTTCTGAATACTTCAATTTCCCTCGCATTTAGACAATTCATTTGTGGGAGTTCTTGTCCTCGCCTTCTCAATACAATGAAACAGTTCATTACCTTTCCCACTTTCCAATGTAAATGACAACTCCATTAATCAATTAAAGAGCAGGATGTTTTCATTATACAAGGTGTAAGTTTAATGCAACATATGAGCTTATTTCCAAATGAAAAGGAAGCAAAATAAGTAGACAAATTGCAGAAGTGGGTTGAACCTGGTCTTTTTTCACTTTCCAGTTTTTATCATGAATATATATCAGACACATTCACTAACTTGCTAGTCTATCTCCTAACCTGGGTGTAGAAGTGACCCCAATTCCAGAAGGTGACATCAGTAGAGCTTGAGCTCAGGCAATTCAAACTAAAAAAGCCTTCAGATATAGGCAAAATGATCCCAAGCACACACCTGGTCAAGTTTAAAAATGTTCATCACCAGAAGGTAATGAATTTCTCAGGTCACAGAAAACAACAAAATGAACTATTAAGGTGTGAAGGGAATTATGGCGTGTATCAGTTGGAGTGTCCACAATTATAAAATCACCAACATCCTGAAGCCTTTGAAAAGAGGCATATTTATTTAAAACATTTAATGGCATACACAAAATCCATGTGGAAACTTCCAGTAGCTCCCAGTTCTGAAGGTTAATTGATGGATGATTGTATAAGGACCACCAGGCTGGCTGAGGGTGAAAAAGTTCATCACTAAAAAGTTTACCAAAAGGTAAATTTTTTTGGCCACAGCAACCCAAAAAACAATTTTCTAAGATGCTATGGGTTTGCTTCTCCTTGAGAATAGGCACTGGTGATGAGAGATGGGGTGGGGGTGGGGTAAGGGAGAAGGTTGAGAATCTCAAGGTGTACCTGATTTTGCAGTCAGTCACATATTGATATATATTTGATAAAGGCACAGAACATAATTTGGTTTTAGAGGGGATTGCAAAGTATGAAAAATATTTGAACCCCACCTTCTAATAATCTAATATTCCAAGAGGAAAGATCATTACTACTATCAGTCATGTATTGGGTGCTTGGCACTGTAGAAGAAAAGTGAAAAAAATCATATAGAATGAAGTTATTAATACCAGGATTATAAATTCAGTGCTCTTTCTACTATGCCACGATGCCTTAAACACAAGCTGACATAGGTATGTATAGACAATTTCAGGGTTTGAAATGATCAACTAACTAATCCACTCCCTTCATTTTATTAGTGTTGAAACTGAGACCCAAAAAGATTAAATCACTTGTTCAAAGTCACAACTATAAATGATGGAGCTGAGTTTTGAATCCTAGTTGTCTGACCCTGAATCCATTGTTTACCATTTTGTTGGGAAAATGTTAATGAATCACTGAATATCATACTCTGGCTTCCACTATAGTAATTTGAATATAGACCGACAGATAGATAGATAAACAGATAGACAGATGATTGATAGATATGTACATGTACATATACAAACATACATACATACAAATTCCTTGAAGACAGAGACCTTGTCCTTTTTCAATTCTCCAACCCCAAAACTTAAAACATTCCTGTGTATATACTTAATATATGTCACTGAAATGAATACAACCAAAACATTCACTTGTTTCAAGAATGCAAGAAAACATCCATTTTAAATTATTTTTCTCTCATTAAAGAGTTCTTCCTGTCCTATTGAATCAGTATTGTATTGATGATAGAAGCTGAAAGGAGATTTAAAAGATTGTAAACTAGTTTCAGACATTTAAAAATTAGTGAACAGGAATTTTCTTTCTACTTCTCTTTTCTTCTTTTCCTTTCTTTCCTTTTTTCAGGACTGCACCATGCAAAGACAAGTGTCAAATGAATTATTCACTTTCAAGTATGCCTAATATCAGAAAATAATTCAAGCAATCAATTAGTAAGTATTTATAGATGGTCAGCTTTAATAGGGCCTTCATTCCACTTAACCCAGAGCACTAATTGTGGAACTTTATAGGGGAAAAGGAGGCATATGTCTTTGTCAATATTTAAGTCTATATGTAGTGTAATGAACATTTACCTTAACATTGATAGTATAAAGACCTAAAAGGAGGGACTTAGGATTTGTCTTTTGGAAAATATCAAACACTCTGCTGGTGTCCAAACAGCAAAAACGAGAACACGATATGATACCAATACAATTTTCTTTTAATTTTAAGAGCCCAAATAATAAAAGCAATGAAGTATGTGGAAGAAGAGAAGGAAAAATCTGGTGGAGCTATTACCCTTTTATCCTTATTAAATTTTTGAGAAAGTTACACATTTTTATTTCAGACCACGTTGAATGCAGTCTTTGGAGCAATAAAATCTTACAACCTGTTATGTATTCTGTTTATTTTTGCTGTTAAGTTCTAAAAATATAAAGACTTTCTTGCTATATACCTCACAATGGATGAACATGTGAATAAAAGAAATAACTCAGTTTGATGTTGTACAAAGTAAGTCAAACGAACAAAATCCAAATGAGACACATTTAAGAAATGTGTTTTATTCCTATAAAAATTTGGACAACATTACCTCATCAGTGTTGTAGATAATCTGCAGTCCTGAGGAAATCATTTCCACAAGGTAAAGAAGGTACAAGGACACAGCATTTATCTGAAATAAAACGACAACACGAAAAAAGGTCAAGAGGAGACATGCAGGATGATGTGTTATGAAAGAAAGAGAAAAGTTAAAATTTGAAGCCAGTTTGTGGTAATGGTGGCAAATAAAGTTCCCCTTCATCCTAGAACATTATTAATGTGTTGGCTTAATTCATTGAAAAACACTGGTTTTTCTCATATAATTATTATAATGATAACAGAATTGTAGTGATGGGTGACATTTGATTAGGAAATCTGCTTGAAGCAATGTTGTTAAAAAGTGCCACTACAACATTTGCTCACAAAGATTTATTTGCACACTAGATTTAAAGTACTTTTGCTTAGGATTAGTGTTTGGTCCTATCAGCAATTAGGGAGTGCCAAATTATCTGCAATGTACATATGTAAATGAAAAAGTTATTGGCAAATGACATGTTAACATGTTGGTAATGACATAAAAGTAGGACACACATCTAGAAAACAGTTCTTTCTGACTCGACATGAATAAAGTATTGATGTAGCTACCTGGAGGGATATATTAATTTTAATCAACAGGACAAAATATAATATAAATTACATTAATGGACAAATGAGTTGCTCTCTTATTTTAACTTAATAGCCTATTAAAACAATGCTATCATATGGAGAGCAATAACATCCGAGAATATGAGCAAGAAACAATGAACAAAATAATATCTACTTTAACTGAATAACATTCTCATAAATCTGTGTGTATGGTGAAAAAAGGGGGTGAAAGTGACGACATTAAAATATTTGCCTGAAGTTGAGAAAATTGCTATTCTCTAAGTTAAGTCCCAACTGTGCCTTTTTGTGCCCCAACCACAAAGTATGTATTGAACATCCTGGCAGGGAATCCTTCAAACCAAACGGTCCTACATAATGTGTAAGTTAGAACATTCCAGAGCACATCATAGCACGAGATCTATTTCCCTATTTCTTTCAGTGATCATGGCTACTATGAATTTCTTCAGGTTGTCCTGAGGGAACTTGTTCAGGCTTGCCCTGTGCTAACCATAGTTCAAGGATTCTCTCGAATTTTCATGAGTCTAAAAAAGGACAACTAGACACTTAATTGTTCACTGAACTTCCCAGGTTTACTCAAGTAAATACTTGAATGGTCTCTAAACTCACCCAATTTCTAACAGGTTTTCGAGCCTCACCAGATGAATCCAGAGAAGATCCCTCTGAACTCTGATACAGAACTTAATGGATTTGTTATTTCATTAATGTGGTTAAACTGTAACTTATTCTTTCCTCTTCATCCTTGCTGAATCTTAATGCTCTTCAATCATAACATTCCAACACCCATCTCTGTGTATTTGGACTAGCTGTTCCCCATTGATAAAATGCTCTCCCTTCCCACCTCTGCCCCTTGGAATTCTTGCTTTCCTTCAAAACTTAGATTAAGACATTCTATACAAAGCCTTAACTAATATCCTTAGCCTTTGCTGTCTTCCCTCAGGAAAACTACCATGTTACATTCATTTGACAACTCCAATTATTTTTCAGGTATCTTGAGCTGCATATTCAGAAGACATCTATAAACTCAATATGTCCAAAATGGAACTCATTTTCTTTCCCCCAAAATGCTCCTCACACATGTCCCACCCTTCCCCCACATCCCCCACCCAACTTCCCTATTAATGTAGAGGGCAACATTATTTTCCTAGTCCTTCAGGCTTACAACCTAGGAGTCATGCTTGATTCTTTAACGATATCTCAGCCCCCAAATGCAATCTGTCAGCAAGGCCTGTTCATCTTGCCTTTGCAAAATCTCTTGAATACACTCTGTTCTCTCTTCTGACACTAACAGTGTAGGCACTCAGAACCTCCTATCTGGCCTATTGCAGTAAATGACCTGCTGCTGGTGGGTCTGCCTACCTCAAGTTTCTCCCTACTCTAATCCATCCCCCATTCAGTCACCAAAGTCATCTTCCTAACACTGAGGTCTGACCATGTCTCCTACTCAATAAACTCCAGTGATTTCCTACTACTTCCAGGACCAAATACAAAATGCTCTGCTTGACATTCAAAGCCCTTCACAATCTAGACCAACCACCCTCTACCTTTAGTCTTCTTACATCTTATTCCCTACCTCATACTTTTCTTTTCTTTTCCTTCTTTCTTTCTTTCTTTCTTTCTTTCTTTCTTTCTTTCTTTCTTTCTTTCTTTCTTTCTTTCTTTCTTTCTTCTTCTTTTTCTTTTTTCTTTCTTTCTTTTTTTTTTTTTTTGGTGAAGCAATTGGGGTTGTGACTTGCCCAGGGTCACACAGCTAGTAAGTGTCAAGGGTCTGAGGTCGGATTTGAACTCAGGTCCTCCTGAATCCAGGGCCTGTGCTTTATCCACTGCTCCACCTAGCTGCACCTCCTACCTCATACTTTTCAATCCAGTGACACTGGCCTCCTGGGCCACTAAATCTCTCAGCTCTGGGTATTTTCTCTGGCTCTTTCCTGTGTCTGGAAGGCTCTGCCTCCACTTCTCTGCCAACTGGCTTCCCTGGCTTCCTTTAAATCCTAATTAAAAGTTCATCTTCTACAGGAAAACTTTCCTGACCCCTCTTAATTTTAGTGTCTTCCCTTTTAAAAACACTTCCTATTTTTCCTGTAATATAACCTATTTGTTCAGATTTGTTTGCTTATCTCCACCATTAGATTGTGAGATCCTTGAAGGCAGGGACTATTTTTTGCCTCTTATTATACCCTTATCACATGGCATATTGCCTGGCACATTTGCTGTTTAGTCATTTTCAGTTGTGTCCAACTCTTCATGACCCCATTTGAAGTTTTCTTGGCAGAGTTACTGAAGTGATTTGCCATTTCCTTCTCCAGTTCATTTTACAGATGAGGAAACGGAGGCAAAGAGAGCTAAGTGACTTGCCCAGGGTCAAACAGTTAGTAAGTGCCTGAAGCCAGCTTTAAACTCAGGAAGATAAGTCTTCCTGCCTCCAGGTCCAGCACTTTATCTACAGCACCACCCAGCTACCCTATATGTGCCTGGTATATAGTAGGCACTTAATAAATGTTTACTACCTGAATGTGTAAAACTTCAAAGAGAGGCCAGAACATAATGAACAAATATTATACTATGAAAGAAAATGAATCAAAAATTCTCAGTGAATCAGTCCTATGACTCAGCAATCCAACTAGTAGACAAAGAACCCAATGAAGTTAGAGATAGAAATAAATATCTAATATATATAAAACCATTCATGGCAACACTCTTTGTGGTGGCAAACTACAGGAAGCCAAATATGTGTCCACTTTTTAGGAGGTGATTTTAAAAAGTTATAATATATTAATTGTTAGTGCCAATATATAATTATTAGTTTGTAAGATCCTTGAGGGGAGGGGTGATCTTTTGGCTCTTTTTTTTTAATTCTGTGCTTAGCACAGTGCTTGGTACAAAGTAGGAATTGTGGATGTACTGTTGGGTGTGTTTGATATGTTGTTTTCACTGAATTACTTTTCTTTTCCTTAAAAATATTTGTTGAAATCGGTTAGGTATAGAAATCAATCTTATCCTACAGGAAAGTAGGAGGGAAAGGGGATAAGAAAAAGAGAGGGGGCAGGGTGCTGATAAAAGGGAGGGAAGATTGGGGAGGTATAGTCAGAAGCAAAACACTTTTGAGAAGGGATAGGATGAAAGGAGAGAGAAAATAGAGTAAACAGAGGAAATAGGATGGAAGGAAATACAGTTAGCAATCATAACTGAAAAAAAATTTTCAAGCAAGTTTCTCTGATAAAGGCCTCATCTTTTAAATATACAGGGAAAGGAATTAAATTTATAAAAATTAAAGCCATTTTCCAACTAATAAGTGATCAAAAGATTTGAACAGTCAATTTTCAGATGAAGTAATCAAAGCTAGCTATAGCCGTATGAAAAAAATGTTCTAAATCATTACTGATTGTAGAAATGCAAATTAAACAATTCTGAGGTACTACTCAAACCTATTAGTTTGGCGAATAGGATAGAAAAGGAAAATGACAAATGTTGGAAGGTATGTGGGAAAATTTATTTTTATCTTTTTTTTTTTTTTTTAAGCGAGGCAATTGGGGTTAAGTGACTTGCCCAGGGTCACACAGCTAGTAAGTGTTAAGTGTCTGAGGCCGGATTTGAACTCGGGTACTCCTGACTCCAAGGCTGATGCTCTATCCACTGCGCCACCTAGCTGCCCCTTGTGGGAAAATTTAAACACTATGCATTGTTGGCTGACTTGTGAACTGATTCAACCATTATGCAGAGCAATTTGAAAGTATGTGCAAAAGCCTATACAACCCTGCATACCCTTTGACCTAGCAATACCATTACTAGGTCTATATCCCAAAAGAGACAAAAAAGGAAAAAGAAAAAGTACCCATATGGCCAAAAATATTTTAGCAGCTCTTTTCTGGTGGCAAAGAATTGGAAATTATGGGGATGTCCATCAGTTGGGGAACGTTGGACAAGTTGTGGTATATGACCATGATGGAATACCATAGGGCTATAAGAAACAATGAGCAAGATGGTCTCAGAAAAACCTGGAAAAAACTTACATAAACTGATGCAAAGTGAAATGAGTAGAACCAGGAGAACACTGTACACAGTAACAGCAATATTATAAGATGATCAATTGTGAATGATTCTGCTATTCTCAGCTACACAATGATCCAAGACAACACTGAAGTACTCATGCTGAAAAATGCTGTCCATGGAGCAATTTGGAATTATGCCCAAAGGGCGATAAAGCTGTGCATACCCTTTGACTCAGCAATACCACTTTTGGGTGTTTTTCCCAAAGAAATCATGGAAAGGGGAAAGGGACCCATATGTACAAAAATACTTATAGCTGCTCTTTATCTGGTGGCAAGGAATTGGAAGTTGAGGCGATGCCCATCAATTGGGGAATGGCTGGACAAGTTGTGGTATATGAATACAATGGAATACTATTGTGTTGTAAGAAACGATGAGCAGGAGGAGTTCAGAGAAACCTGGAGCTTCTTGCGTGGGTTGATGATGAGTGAGATCAGCAGAACCAGAAGAACACTGTACATGGTATCATCAACATTGAGTGTTGATCTACTTACTGTGATGGACTATATTCTTCTCACCAATGCAATGGTACAGAAGAGATCCAGGGAACTCATGATAGAAGAGGATCTCCAAATCCAGGGGAAAAAAAAAAGAACTGTGGAGTATAGATGCTGAATGAACCATACTATTTCTTTTGTTTTTGGTGCTGTTGTTTTTCTATTTTGAGGTTTTTCATCATTGCTCTGATTTTTCTCTTATAACATGACTAATGCAGAAATATGATTAATGTTATTATGTGTGTGTGTGTGTGTGTGTGTGTGTGTGTGTGTGTGTGTGTGTATATAAACCTATATCAGATTACCTGCTGTCTAGGGGAGGGGGGAGGGAGGGGAGGGAGGGAGAAAAATCTGAAATTGAAAATCTTGTATAAACAAAAGTTGAGAATTATCTTTACATGTAATGGGAAAAAAAAATATGCTGTCCATCCCCAGAGAAAAAACTGATGGAGTGAGTTTAAATACAGATTGAAGCATACTTTTTTTTACTTTTTTCCTTGGGGCAGGGGGTATGTTTTCTTTTACAAGTAATATGGAAATGTGATTTGTATGACTACATGTATAATCAATATCGAATTACTTGCCTTCTCAATGGAAGGGGATGGGGTGGGAAGGAGAGAATTTGGAACTGAAAATTTAAAAAAATGAATGCTGAAAATTGTTTTTACATGTAATTGGGAAGAAACAAAATTGTAAAATAAAATAAAATATTTTAAAAAGGGAATGCTCATGGAGTAGCTAGGTCACACAGTAGATAGAAGACCAGTCCTGAAGTCAGGAGGATATGAGCTCAAATCCAGCTGCAGAAACTTACTAGCTGTGTGAGCCTGACCAAGTCACTTAACCCTGATTTCCTCCCCAAACAGGGGGAAGAGAAGAATGCTCAAGGGGTCAGGTTGGAAATATACAGAAATGTATATCATGAAAACAAAATGCACGAATAAAACAACAAAAAAGCATTGCACGGTTTCCCAAAAGTGATATAGCCCACTCTATTCCTACTAAAGCTAATATCCAATTCATATCCAAGATATATGTATTGATTGACTATCTCCAGTGCCCATCAACTACACATCAAAATCTGAACAACAGTCATTCTTGAACCATTTTTTCCAAGTAGATTAGTCAGACTGTGAAGTTCCTTAGACATTCATGTTTGAGGATGCCCATTTGTTGATTATATCAATTCCAAACCACTGGAGAGCCTCCATAATGAGACCTATAATCACTCATGGTGATCCATAGGGGGAAAAAAAGGATTTAAAAAACTGGATTAAAAAAAGGTCTTGGCCAGTAGGGTCAAAATCAAATAGAAATGGGGTCCACTAAACTATATATACGGATCCCTGTGGGCCATAAAATGACTTAGACAATGACCTACTAATGTTATCTATGTTTTATGTATTTTTATTTATTTTATAAAATATTTCCTTATTACATTTTAATCTGATTCAGGCTACACTTGGGAATGTTGTGGGCCATGTGCTTGATACTACTGGTCTAGCATATTACATAACTATATAGCAAACTCATAGAATGGGTCAATGAGCACATCCAATTGGACAAAAATACAGATGGACAATGAATTGGGGCCATAACTGAATAGAAAGAGGAGTGTGAGATGGATTGCAAGTGAAGAACTACACATCACTTTTAGTGACCTGCCTGCACCCCGTCCCCACCTTGAACTACTCCCTAACAAAATCCGTTTTTAAGCACTAACAGTCATCTAGAGATAGAATATGCCTATGAGTCATGCACTATTACAATAATTGAATAATTCAAGTTGTGCGTCACCCAAACAGATAAGCGTATCACCAATATGGAACTATATGCAAGAAATGGTATAAAAGATATCAAAGAACATAAAGCTGTGTGTATGTGTGGATGGGTGTCATTCAATGAGAGTCAGGGATAACCAGTGGGAAGCTCAAAAGCTACATTGGTGCCCTCGTAATGTTATGAAACAAAAGGAAAGCTTTTCTAAAGTTCATTCGGAAGATTCCCAGTGTATGATTTATAGGAAGATATGTACAAGAATCACAAAGGGAGAAAAGTTAAGACACAATCTATAGAAACTACCTAAACTTATGAGATGACAGCTTCTTTGAAGCAATGAAGAATGTGCATCTAATCCATTGTGCTTGAGTCTGTGTCAAGACATCAAAGGTTACATACAAAACTTAAGTCCTGCACAAGCAGCCATGAAGATGCATAAAGAACTAGAGCATTGCCTTGAGCACATGGGAAATATTTTCTGTGGAGGCAGGGGATCCACCAACATGAGCACAGAATAAAGGATACATGTATAACCCATATCTGATTGTTTGCCACCCCAGGGAAAGGAGAGGGGAGGGAGGGAAAGAGGGATAAAAATTGGAACCCAAAACTACAAATAAAAATATTCCTTATGGAAAAAAAAAGAAGAATGAAGGAGGCAAGGAGATCTGCACCTTTGGAGGGGATGGCCACAACCATGAGACTACAATGTCGTAACTGGTGCTGTACACGGAACACAAAGGAGAGCGATGGGACGAGCAGCATATTCATCATAGAGTAACTAAACATACAGGCATTCAAATAATAGGATCTAAAGCTAGATGAGAACTCAAAAGGCCACCTAGTCCAAACCTCTACTCAGAGAGATACTCATTTCCACAGACTGCTCTGCTAAAAATACATATACCTCTTAAGTAAGAAAACTGTCCATAGACTACGATTAAGAAACATCAGATATTTTAAACGTAAATAATACAAGATACTTTTCTTAATACCTGAAGATGACCATATTCCTCATAGGAAAAGACTTCATCTCCTGTGTGTACATTGAAAATAGAATGGAGGCATGTTGTTGGGCGAGGATCTTGTTTAAATTGCTGAACCTGTAAGCAAAAACAAAATAAAATGAAAATGAGGAAAGATATTTGAACATTTATCCATTCTTAGAGACCTCCACTTGTCCTTTTATAAAAATTTCCTAGTGAAGACATTTATGATTAGTATAAATCCTGCAAGGCAGAAATATATGCAATATACTAAACTGGACTATATTCAAGAGAGGAGGCAAGTACTACAAAGAAAGAGCTCTAAAATGCTAACTTAATATAAATAGGGAATACTGTTGCTAAATAGTTACTATTGGTAAACACAACATATCAAGTATAAGGGTGCATGTTAACATAGCAGTTATGGCTTATCTAAGTGTCATGCTTTATTTCAGTTTCAAAATAATTTAACAGTTTACCTAGGACTACACGGAACTTCATAGATTACCATTTCATTTCCCATTCCTTTTTGTAAGTGCTTCCACGACCCTAACTATGAGAAAGTGCTTCGGGCAATAGTTACTGTCTCACGCTAATTCATTAGCTATTCTGTGGCCAGGAAAAGTTTCAAGGCACAGTTTCCCCCTGTAGATAGCAAATTTTAATCTATGTTTCCACTTGAAGTTATTCATATCCCTTCCCATACCTGTTTCTCAGTATTAAGGCTATCTAAACCTTAGAGAACAAGGACCATACCTTTTATTTATCTTACATGACATTATGAGCATGCAATGAATATTAAATAATCCATCATTTGCTTCATATCTCTGTATACCAAATCCCTTCCATTAGGCTGAGGGTATGATGTGGATGATTTACTCAATAAAAAGCAAATTATTTTTCTTCCTTGAATAACTTGAAGTGATGACTTAACATTTGTGCAGTCAAAATTTTGCCATAATAACCATACAGATCTTTTCTGGTATGTTAGTAGTCACAAAGGAAATTTAAATATTGACTTGCCATATACCTTGTATACTTGCCCCACAATTATGAAAGACAGGAGTAAGAATTGACAGGGTCTTAGCAAAGTGGATAGACTGTCAGGCCTGGAGTCAGGAAGACCTAAGTTCAATCCAGCCTCAGACCCTTACTACCTATGTGACTTTGGGCAAGTCACTTAACCCTGTTTGACTCAGTTTCCTCATCTTTAAAATGAGCTGGAGAAGAAAATGGCAAACCATTCCATAGTATCTTTGCCAAGAAAACCTCAAGTGGGGTCATGAAGAACCAGACACAACTGAACAACAACAGAGCATAAGGACTTAGGTGTAAGTGTGTAGGCTTCTATCTCACATAAAATTATCACCCACTACAGGTTATCCCCAAAGTCTAGATACTGGAATATCACTCCATTTAGAGCTCCTCAAGGTCTAAGTAACCTAAAGCGAGTGGCCAGGTGCATTACCTATCATTTAAAATCCTAGATATCATTTCCTCTAAGAAGCCTTCACTGATTTCCATGATTTATGACTTTTCTTCCCTCACACAGAATCCTATACTTATTGCTGGAAGGGACTCTAGAGGCCATTTGGTCCAATGCATTCATTTCATTTTATTCATTTGCAAACTGAGGCACAGAGTTTAAGTGACTTGCAAAAGGTTACACAGGTGATAAACATCAGGGGCATTATTTGAACTCAGGGCCTCTGACTCTGTAGCAAGTGTTCTTTCCACAGCATCATGTGAGCAGCCTACAAAATACTTTGCTTTATAACTCTAATGAATTTCTTGCATGATATACCTTATTAGACCTATGTGGATTAGTGTCTTATCATCCTACAATAGTTATAGTTCCCAAGATAGTATTTTACCTGAAATCTATCTGCTCCGGTGTCTCAAACAGTCCTATGTTCATGGTAGATGGTGGCTATTCTTAAAGAATCCAGCTGGATAACTATGGGCAACTATGCAGTTGACGTCCCTACCACCTGCCTCACAAGATTGTTGTACGGATCAAATGAGATAATACACTTAACACAGGGCCTGGCACATATTAGGTGCTCAATAAAAGCTTGTTCTCCTTTCCCCTACTTTCTACTTTCTGTGTTCTGCTTATCTCTCTAGGTTCTCTTCAATCTTCCAGGCTCCAGAGAATGCTCCTGAAGTAATGCATATGCGTACTTGAGTCATCCCATGTCAAAAAAGGCAAAGAGTTTAACGCGTCATAAAGCAATTGTTGCTGCAAACAAGTTGTTAATTTGCCATTTATGACTAGCCTTACTACATGCAAGAACTCAGCAGGAGAATTTAAGTGTAATCATTACATCAGAGGAAAGAACAACTACTAAATGATTAAAGACACTCAAAAGGGAAATTGTATAACTGAGTTTTGAGTTTTGAAGCTGTTAAGATAACTAATTTAGAATAAAAAAAAAAACCCAACTCTATAAACTTTAAAGATTAGTGAGGTATGGTGTCTGGCAATTTTACAAACAACAAAAACTCTTAAGGGAATAGTCAAGAGAGATCTTTAGCCAACATGCCCAGAAAGTAGAGCTGAAAATAATGATTTAAGGATTCACTTATTAGACTAAAGTCGACAGAAAAAAATGTGTTCACTTAATTTTGGGTTTTTTGTTTTGTTTTTTGCAGGGCAATGAGCGTTAAGTGACTTTCCCAGGGTCACACAGCTAGTAAGTGTCAAGTGTCTGGGTTTGGATTTGAACTCAGGTCCTCCCAAATCCAGGACTGGTGCTTTATCCACTGTGCCACCTAGCTGTCCCCACTTAATTTTGAAAAAAAAATTTTAGTTTGCTTTTTTCCTAGAATTCTGTCATTGCAAATAAACACTTTTTTCTTCTGGGCAAAGGCAAACTACTATATTTGCAGCCATTATTCCATCACAGCCTTGAGATACCCAATGAGAAAAAAATTCTAGAGTTAAGGAGTTCCTGACAGGGTAACATTTGTAAAACAGTACTGATGTTTCTAGTGCCTTGAACCTTCTACAGTCTGGCTGAAATCTACATTTGCAGCCTTACTTCACAAGATATACTCTATATTACAGCTAAATGGAACTCTTAGCCATTTCCCAGACTCAAGCTGCCATCTCTTACCTGGGTGCATTAGTGTAGGCTATAGACCCACATGACCAAACTACTTCTTTACCATATCTACTTGTTAAATTTCCCTCTTTTCCCCTGAGAAAATTATTAATAATAGGGGTTTGGGGACTCCCAGAGGCCCCTGCTAAGAGAGCCTGGCCTGACCTTTCTTAAAGCCACCCCACAGTCAGGAAGTTACCTTATTCAAAACTACACCCACCTGAAAGCCTTGTTCTCACCAAAGGATCTGTTCTCTGGGCTCTGACTTCATCCGGACCATCCTCAAATCCAGTAAAGCAATAGATTTGAATGATGCTGGCCAATTAATTTTAAGCAGTGTGTAAGGGCGGCCTCTCCCCCTTTCCTCATAGAGCTTACATTCGCAGATCTCTCTCTTGGCCTGGGAATGTGGAAAGGGAGCCACATGGCCCAGTTCTCTCTCTCTCTCCCCTTTCCTAGCTAGGCTTTCCTATCTTTCTGAACCATGTACACTCTCTTTATTAATATTTGGTATGCTTTAATAAATGCTTAATGCCCCAAACTGGTGCTAAAGCTTCTAATTTATAAGTAACAAATATATTAGAAACCCCAGCTAATTTTCCCTAAACTTGGGACAGAAATAAGGTGACCACATATAATTTTAAATGCCATACCCCCAAGGCTCAGATTGTGGGTTACACCTTACAAGAAGTCTTCTATGATTTCCCCAAGTTGAAAAGTCACTTTTCTTACTCAAATTTTCCTATGGCACTTAGGGTTTAACTTAGAGGCTGAAGAAATATGAGGGGACACCTGGTACTTTTTAGCTCTATATTATAATGTAATACAGGGTGACCATCCTTTCCTATGTTCATACGCTATAATATTTTTTAATGAGACCTACATACCTAGATCGATTATAATCAGGAAGGGACTTTATACTCCCTCATTAATTACTCAACATTATCATAATTTATGTTTTTCAAAGTAGCTGTTCACGTACAGCTGTACTCAAAGCAAATTGTGGTCTTACAGATCAGTGGTCTCTAAAATGGGAGCATGCACCTTTAGGGAACTATGGCATGATACCAAGTGGTATATCATTAACCTATCAGAGGGCAGGAAGAGAGGGTCACATCCCACCCTTCCTGCCACAGCCAATTACAGGCTTATCTCTAACACAATTCTACCCACCCCCTTCACCCATTACATTTACACACTCCCCACCTTGACCTCACATCTCCATCTCCAAGGGCTCCAATATCCCATTCCTGTGGCTATTCTGTTCAAGGCAGTTATAGCCTAAATAGGCCTAAATACACCCTAAAACTGTATCAGCAAAATACCTGATTTTTCCCACACAAATCCTGCCAACTATGCTACCCATATCACCTCACCACTGAAACATACTTCTCTCAGGAGACAGGCTCTGCACACCAAGGCAATGGCTGATAAGATACCACTCTTTTCATTTTTGGTATGACCAAATGAGAGACATAGGACAAGCAGGTATGGATAGGTTGAGATTTGCTTTTAGTTCTTATTACATGTATTTTCTCCCAAACCTGTTCCTATTCCAAACTTACCTTATTTCCATTTAGGACACCACAATTTTCCCAATCATTCAGTTTCACAACCTTGGTATTATCCTCAACTCTTCATATTCCCTTACGATCAGTTGCCAAATCTTGTTCTTTCTACCTATAGAACAATTCATCCAAATTCTTCTCTCTACTCATGTTGTCACCATCCTAGTTCAGACACTCATCATCTCTCACCTGGTTTACTGCAATAGCCTCCTACTTGGTCTTTCTGTCTTAAATATCTTCCTTTTCCAATCCATCTTCCTCAAAGTTGCCAAAAATGATTTTTCTAAAAGGGCAAATCTGATCATGTAACTCTCCTACTCAAATTCCACTGGTTCCCCAATTAATTCTAGAATTTAATATCATTTCATCTTTATCTCATTTTAAAAACTTTCCGTATTGTCTAAACTTTATAATATCTGTATAGTTATTACTACAATAATATATGTGTATAATTTATTTTCAAAGTAAATATATACATATTGGAAGTGCCTACTCAAAAAATTTACTAGTAGGGACATATGATTTTTTAAAAGTGTGGGATAGCACTGTTTTACATACTTATACTCTGCTGCTTCTTGACCTTTAAATACTTCATTTTTCAGGCATTTGGAAAATGTTAAAGAAGGGATGGTGCATGTATGATGACAAGGGACCATTATGTAGGTAAATATGAAAGCATGTACATGTGAAAGTATATTTTTGTTTACTTGATTTGGTGTTTTCAGGGGAGAAACATGGCAAGAATAAGTATCTAAGCAGCAAGGCAATAATGAATAGAAACAAAAGTTATTAGTAAGGATAAATATTAATGAACATTCTCTTTTCTCTTTAACCTTTCTCTCTCAGTGACCTCATCAGCTCCCAAGGATTCAATTTCCCTCTCAATGCAGGTAATTCCCAGAGAGTCCCATAATCACCAGTTTCTTTTAAGTACATACAAACTTGTCTCCAGATAACAACAAACGTAAGCTTTGGGTCCAATTAACATGCAGGTAATACAAATGCATTTATGTTTTTATTTCTACTATCAGAAAGAGAAAATATATTTTATTTGGATATTTCAGCTTCAGTACCTAAATGAGTAAAAAGACATTTTCTTTCTGTTCTAAAGCAACAGTCAAGTTCCAGGGAAGAAAACACAGTATCTTGAAAAGCAGGTGGTAAATAACCAACCATTCATTGGAACAAATAAAAGGATCTTCCCTTGGGAGGAAAGGATACTGCACTAAAAAGTTTATGATCCAAAGAACTTGACCTTCTCTACTTTGTCTCTAGGTACCCAGACACTACCAACACAAACATGGCTGGCAACTTTATGCATTCTGATTATACATACACATTAAATAAAATAGGGAGAAATAGCTATTCTCAATAACTACTACATTAAGCCAAAGAATTTGGGAACTCTTAGTCACAGTGATATAATACTTATGAAATTTACAAGGAACTTAATAGGGAAAGAAGAGGACTTTGGAGTTTTGTTTTATTTAAGAAAGAGATTTTTTTTTTGTTTTATTTTGATTTGGGTTTCTTTTGTAGGGCAATGAGGGTTAAGTGACCTGCCCAGGGTCATGAAGCTAGTAAGTGTCAAATGTCTGAGGCTGGATTTGAAGTCAGGTCCTCCTGAATCCAGGGCTGGTGCTTTATCCACTGTGCCACCTAGCTGCTCCCAAAAAGAGATATTTTTAAAGTGCAATTTATACTATTCAATTTATATTGCATTTCTGCCAATACTTTAGAGGATTGATCATTTCTAAAGTATGAGTGTTTCTACCAAGATGCATGCCATAGGGCTATCATGCCAATTTCATGATTTACAGTGACCAAAAAGAATTATTTACCTCAGGCCAACCTTCTGGTGGTAAGCATCTTATAAACTAGGCAGATCCTTTAATAACATATACACAGTCCATTGTTGGACCTATATTCTAAGCCTTTTAAGTTTGATGGAACTTTTCAAATAGTGTTTTCTTTAGAGAAAGCCTTTGAGAAGCAAAGGTCATGAAAAAAAGACATTACAAAACATTTAGTGGAGGACTTTTACTGAACATATTTAAAATGAATCAGTGCATTTTACTAGATAACTCACAATTAGCATTTTATTCAAAGATTGTAAAAGATTTGTTAAATCATGTAAGGCTGATATTATATATACCATAGTTTTGAGTAGTTTAACCTTGGCATGTGGATTACTATGACATATGGCTTCACACTACAATTAAATTCAAACACTCACCTTTGATAATCCAAAGAACCAATTCATGCTTTTACACAACTCATGCTGACTCTATGTTTTTGCATGATTTTAGCAGAGTGGCCCAGATAGGTAACAGAATATGTCAAGGGGTGCAGAAATGATGGATTCATGTTAGCTTAAGGGATTCAAACTAACATAAGGTAAATCTGTACTAGAATCTGCAGAGAAACAGATATGACTACATAATGACAGAACAATGTTTGGACATTGCTTGGGTAAGAAATGTTTCAGCCAAAGAAACAGATGGGGTTAAAGCCACTCAACTTGTTTAGCAATTACTTGAAATTCAGGGCTTTGACATTATTCTTCTTGAAGGAGAAACAACAGAGTGTAGATTGGTACATATCAGATAGTAAGAACAAAACAGCTTATGAGAAAAAAAAGGTTAACAGTGAAATACTCCCAATATATCTAAGCTGATACATTTCAAATATTCAGGTAGATTCTCATATTCCATCATTTCTCATGGTAAAAAGAAAGGCTTTAATCAGTGCTTCAATATACTCTGCAATACGCTACTTTTAACTTAAGTGTAAAATCTGAGAATATTCACTGAGATAGTAATTTGAAATGTCTAATCTTGGTAGGCAAATTATGTTTTTTATATATCTCCATATCGACTAATGAATACATTATTTGTTCTGAAAGCTAACAGTTTTGTTTTCTAAATTCTCAAGGGAGATTATTATAGTGATTTTTTTACAAAACAAAAAAAAAACCTTACAAATGAAACTTTTCTCTTCAATTGTTGGTCATAAGGCAAAAAAGAACAAACACAATTATAATTTTTTCTTCATTTTTGAGAATAGAGAAATTAAAATCCAACATAGGGCAGCTAGGTGGCACCGTGGATAAAGCACCAGCCCTGGATACAGGAGGACCTGAGTTCAAATCTGGCCGTAGACACTTGACACTTACCAGCTGTGTGACCCTGGGCAAGTCACGTAACCCTTATTGCCCCACAAAAACCAAAAATAAAACAAAACAAAAATCCAACATGAAGGTGGCAGATGATAAAATATATGTAGAATTTTACATGGAATTGATGTTTAAGCAATTATTATATGGTTTGCTTCATGTTAAATACTACAAAGATCATAAGTTTATATACAACATGGTCCCTACTTTTAGGAAATGTAAAAGGTAAGGGATTCCTCTGGGAATTGCAAATGTTCAACTTTATTCATATATATAAAACATTTATCTCTAAACACTACTACAACGAAAGATAAAACTAAGGTGAAATGAACGATAAAGCAAGTTTAAATTGTTGAACTGCAAGAATCATGTTGGTTTCTTTAAAAAGCTACTTATACATAACCAGGTGTTTCATCTCAATTTTTACAATAAGGTTAAGACCACATCTTTTGTTGTTGTTGTGTTGTTGAACCACATCTGACTCTTTTAAAGTCAGAAAACCCCATTTGGGCTTTTCATGCGAAGCATACTGAAGTAGTTTACCATTTCCTTTTCCAGCTCAATGTTATAGATGAGGAACTAAGGCAAACAAGATTAAATGATTTGACCAGGGTCACACAGCTATTGTGATAAAATAATGGGATTTGGCAGATGCCCAGGGGCCCCACCTGAAGATTGATTTAGAATTGTTTGAATTGGGTGAGACTGAGAAACTGAGTACATACTTAAGAATGACTAAATTGAGACCATACTTGGCTGGCCCTGAGTGGGGTGTTGTTTTCTGAGGCAGTGGACTACTGACATCAGCAAGAGACTACTCTCAACCAATCAGTTTGAAAGACCTCCCCTTTTGAGGAGGGAGACAGGAAGTAGGAAGGTGAGTCTCACTCACTGGATTGGTCTCTTTTGGTCCAGAATTGGCCTTGGTGGCTGGAGACGGAGAACAGGAGGGTCCCTCTTTTCATCCAGGATTTTGGCATGGTGGCGTCAGGGGCAGAACAGAGTAGAAAGATCTACTCTATGTGTTCTCTACAGAAATGTGGATAGCTAAATAAAGGTGGCTCTTTCAACTTCTCTCTCTCTCTCTTCACTAACTTCTAATATACTTTAATAAATCTTTAAATGCCTAAACTCTTGCTGAATTTATCAGTAATCTTAGCCAGTCCCCCCGCCAAAACTGGGGGAGCAGGTTAGGACCCACATTTAGATTTTAAACATCACACTATTAAGTGTCTAAGGCTGCATCTGAACTCACAAAGAGGGGTCTTCCTGACTCCAGGGCCAGCACTCTACCTACTGCACTACCTAACTGCCCACAAGACTACATCTATAGGTGGTGAACTCTTGGCCTATAGCCAATCAAGCCCACAAAACTCCAAAGTGAGTCAAACCAAATTATAGTGTAATTGGGAAATATTTAACAAAATAAATACACTATAATATAACATGGATAACACTAATTTGTGGTTTTCTAAGTCAATGTACAGCCAACAGAGATAAAATGCTGTTTGAATTTGACCCCACTGCTCTAGAGTACTGAATTTTGTGAGAATTGGTATTAGGACAGACTTGTCTCTACTATAATACTTTGAGAATAGTAATTCTATCAACCAACAATGGTTGTTGTTACTTTTGAATAAGCAAATAGTGATTTTCTATTTTGATTCAAATGAAAAAAGAATACTACACACATCCCATAACCATGTTCAAAAGGGAAGAACATATATGACAGGACTGCTCTCGAGTAAAAAGCCATGGAACAGGAGTAGTAGCACTTGGTTTTGCACCATTTTAACTCATCTAACAAGTAAAGTATAATTATCTGTGTCTGGGCCACATCTCCAAACTAGACAAGAGGCTTCCTGAGGACAGGTATCTTACTTTCTATCTTGCCTAGTGCTCAGCACAAAGTTTAGTAGAAAGTATGCCTTTGTAAAATGTTCTAGAACTGAAACTCATCCTCTGTCAAATGAAGAATTAGGAGACATTAAAGCCTAGAAAAGGTTAAGAAACATACCAAGAACATACAGCACATAAACAGCAGATGTGAGACTAGAACCTATGTTTGCAATCTCTTGGCCCAATGTTCTTTCTACTACAAACCACTAAGAATTGAATTTTCACTATTCTGTGGTCTCTGGCTATTCTAGAGTAGGAACTTTGAAGTTACCCTCTGCTTCAAATAGATGATGGAAGGAGTGCTTTGATTTTATACTTGAACTGATGTGTTGACTCACACATCCTTGGGCAACCACAAAAAGTATATTTTATATAGCTACACACATGCGTACATGTACACCCTCATGCACACATTTATAAATTTCTGGTTTGGGAATAGCTATTTCTGTAATTGTTAGACCAGTACCATTAACAGAATAAAGATCTTTAGCTTTCTATAAACCCCCTCCAAATTCAGCAAGATGATCATTTCAAGTGGAAAATTTTAGTATAAGAACTACAAAACTACAAAAATTAGTAAAGTGACAAAGATAAGTGTGAATTATAATTCTTGATTCTGACAAAAATGTTTTGCTGATGTCTAACAGGTAAGCTCAGGAGGCAGCAATAGCCTTTACTTAACTGGACTGTCCTATACTGCTGCTTTGCTTTTTGAAAGGCAATTTGCCCCCAGAAAATGCTATTGCTAATGGTTAATTTAATCTTCTAGAATTAGCTGAGAAGTTCTAGCCATACCACACTGTTTTACCTTATCAGCCTGGCGCATGTAGCAGTAGAGAATTCCTCTCATACATTTTATAGCTGAATGCTCCAGCTCATGGGTCCTTCCCTTGTCATCATCAATGCGCCTGGTTGAGAGAGATAATTCACGAAACAAATTGGAAATGCATTTGCAAAGAAAGCAGTGCTTTAGATAATTAAGTATTTAACTGTTCAGTTAATCCTGTGTTACAGTGATGTCCACTAATTCTGTCATAGTTAAAGACCACCATTTTTTCCTTTTCTTTATTAAAAACAAATTATTATTAATCTTTTATTTTTATAAAATCTGTATTTCCCAATATATCCCTCTCCATTCCCCTTCCCAGGGAGCCATTTCTCATGAGAGAGAGAGAGAAAGAAAGAGCCCATAGCAAAACAAATATTTTTAAAAGTCTAACATACAAGTATTCAAAAACACATAATCCACCATCTTTTCAAAGAAGGGGGCAGGTTGCTTTTCATATTTCTTTGGGATGAAGCTTGGTTATTGTAATATTATAGCATTCGGTTTCACATTTTGTTTTATTACTCTTGTTCTTTATATTTCCATTGTAGTGTAATTGGATAGTAGTCATGGTAGTCACGTATATTGTTTTCCTTTTCTGGTTATGTCATATTTTATCAGTTAAATAAATCTTCTCATACTTTTCTACATTCATCATGTTAATCATTTCTCATTCATTGCATAATATTGTATTACATTCACGAACCACAAATTGGCCATCTTCCAATAAATGGGCATCTCCTTATTTCCAGTTCTTTTTTATTACAAAAAGTACCACTATAGTTTGGTGTGAATGAAACTAGTCTTTTTGTTACTGAACTCCTTGGATTATAAACATGTCATCAATTGCTTAAATGAAACTTCTCACTTAAACATTAAATTTTTTAAGACAAGATAAATCCATATTGTTTGTTTTAATTTATATGGCTATAAGGTCATTGTCAGGTATTAATATTTTAAAAGAGATAAATTTTCTGCATGGAAATTAGAAAATAGCACTTACAGGTGAGAATGGACTTAGTTAAATATTCTGCTTATCTCTAGTTCTTCATAAAATAAGTCTCAAATATGTTACATATATTAAGCATATATTTTCTAATTTATGTCAAAAATAACTATTTTGCCACCATATTTACTGAACATTAAATAAGACTCATGATGATTCAGATATACTTGTAAAAAAAACCTCTAAGCATAATGAAAAACACTGCATAATATTCCATAACAGAATTCAGTTTGTACTTTTCTCTACTAGAAATCTGCTTCTTTAGTTTGTTCATTTTGTGTACAAGAAATTAAAAGTTATAAAGGGGATATACAACTAAATTCTATTTGGGATTCAATTTTTTAGATGTAAAAAAGAAATCTGCTCACTTGTTGCCAATAGGGTACATTTAGTAAGGTCTAAAGCCCTTACAAAGAGCCCAATAACCTGTAACAATTATGTCCCACAACTGACTGAAATACTTTCTTCCTCCTCCTCCTGCTCCTCCTTCTTTTTGGCAAGGCAATGAGGGTTAAGTGACTTGCCCAGGGTCACACAGCTAGTAAGTGTCAAGTGTCTGAGGCCGGATTTGAACTCAGGTACTCCTGAATCCAGGGTCAGTGCTTTATCCACTGCACCACCTAGCTGCCCCCAAATACTTTTTTCTTTAGGCACAATCTGTGTACACGAGTAAGAGAAGGAAGAATACTGCTGGGCTTAGAAGATTAATAGTCTTTTGGTGAGGGAGGAGGAGAAATCAATTTTTGTTGTTTAGCAGTTTTTTCAGTCTTATCTGACTCTTCATGATCCTTTTTGGGGTTTTCTTGACAAAGATACTAAGGTGGTTTGCTTTTTTCTTCTTCAGCTCATTTTACATATGAGGAACTGAGGTAAACAAGGTTAAGTGATTTGCCCAGGGTTGCATAGCTATTCAGTGTCTGAGGTCAGATTTGAACTAAGGGAAGATCAGTCTTCCTGATTCCCAGTTCAGTGCTATATCCACTGCACCACCTAGCTGCCCAGAGAAATCAATAAGTATGCCAAAAAGAAATGGAATAGTTGTGGCAAATCATTATATGCACACTATTAGGTAAATGAAAAGTAAATTTAATACTTTCAAAGGTTGATCCAAAATACTACAATTCTCATTGGAATTCTACTTTCAAATTAACATTCTTAAAGACTATATAACTGCTATTATTTGCTATTTGAGTAGAAAAAAAGTAAAAGGAGGAAAACTCCACTGTTAAAGCAATACTGAAAACCTGAATGAGTTGGGTTTTTTCCTTAAAACCCTAGAAATAATACTTGAAGATTCTTTGAAGTAAATATATAAGCTACTATTTGCATGTTTAGCCACATGAATGATCTAATAAGAAAATATGGGACAGCTAGGTGGCACAGTAGGTAGAGCACTGGCCCTGGAGGACCTGAGGTCAAATCCGGCCTCAGACACTTAACACTTACTAGCTGTGTGACCCTGGGCAAGTCACTTAATCCTAATTGCCTCACTAAAAATAAATAAATAAATAAAAAGAAAATAGGAAGCAAATTTTGAAAACTTTATTTTATTCAGTTCTTGGTATGTTGTGTTTTGTTTTCACTGAAAAAAACGTCTTGGGTTGAACTTGAAGTGTATTTTGCTGACAGTCTCTTAAGATTTATAGAAAATAAGAGCAGGTTGGGAGAGAATGAAGATTCTTGCTGGTGTTGAGATTCCACAGGAATCCTTCTTGAGAAACAATTATTAATAATTGCTGTCTTTGGGGACCCAGAGATCTCTCTTTCTTAAGTTCTCCCCTCCCCTCCAATCAAAGACAAGGTCTCCTTGAGCGACTATTAAATCTTATCTGGGTCAAACCCATCCCAATCCCAGGTTTACATAAGGAGCCTTAGGTGGAGACAGATTATTTTATCTAGAAAAACTAAAGGACTTTACTGATGAGATTTGGCCTGCATGAACCAGTTCTAGGTGGGAACCATTGTGTCAGTTTGGATGGGGGTTTCTAAATTTCTCCTTGATGTCATCTTTACTTGAGTCATTTTAATATAATCACCTCCAAATGATGCTAACCAATTAGACTTAATTGCTGTGCGATGGACTTCCTACAGGATGAAAGGTATATGAACCACAGCCAACCTTGAGGAAGGGGTCTTTGGTCTGAGAGAGGACAGCCATAGACCTTGTTTCATTAATAACCCACCAGCCATATTAATAAAATGATTAAATTTCTCAGTTCCCATGTTTCTCATTATTCTTAATCATAACACTTCTACAAAGATATTACAAACCAACCATTGGGAGACGCACAAAATAATCTAAATTAGGTGAACTGCATCTCTCTCAGTCACATCAATGAACCTATCTGAGCCTCAGCTTTCTCACTTGTAAAATGAGGTGTTTGGACCAGATAATCTCTAAGATTCCTTACATCTCTAAATCTATGATTCTAGACTCCACAACTTTTTGTGAAGGGCAATGAATAAAATAAAGATGAATATCACAAAGGCATTATTTTAGAAGCAGTGTGGCCCAGTACAGAAAGCCCTGGCCTTGGATTCAGAGGGCTGGTGATTAAATCCCAGCTTATGTCACTTACTTCCTAGGTGACCTTGGGCAAATCACTTAACCTTTCTAGGCCTCAGTTTCCCCATTGTAAAAAAACAAAATGTGACTAGATTGGGGCAGCTAAGTGCTGCATCAGATAAAGCACTGGCCTTGGATTCAGGAGGACCTGAGTTCAAATCTGGATTTAGACACTTGACACACTAGCTGTGTGACCGTGGGAAAGTCACTTAACCCTCATTGCCCTGCAAAAAAAAAAAAAGTGACTAGATGACCCTTAAGGTCCTTATCAGATCTAAGTTTGGGTACTTATCAGGTATATATTCCCTCTATTTCCCTTTATAGAAACTGGATCACTTAAGGGTAAAAAATTATTTATAACAACTTTTTCCTATAAAAAACGGTTTGGACTTAGAGAAATATGGTAAATATATGTCCTATGCAAAAATGTAATCAGTAATACAGTACCCACCCCCTTCAAAGGAAACCAGGGGACAATATTAAAACATTGCCTATAATATTATTATCCAATTACTTTTTTCTAAACATAAAAAAGAACATGCTTGATTGCTTAACAGACATTTATTCAAAGGATATTTAAATATAGAAAGAACCTCAAAGATCATCTAGTCCAGTTTCCTCATTTTACAGATTAAAAAAAAAAAAAGTGAGGTCCAGAGAGGCTGGGTGATTGTCCAGAGGAACATAAGAAGGAATTAAACATCAGAATCAGGATTCAAAACCAGTCCTTTAACTCCAAATCCAATGTTGTAATGCACCATGTACCTATCTTCCCTTTCCTGTTTCACTAAAACTTATGATACTTCATTTGACATACCAATTCCCCAGTCCCAGTATCAAGCTATATAATTTGGATCAAAACTGCAGGTATACCTATCCTTTTCCACTTTCTCAACCTTGAAGTATGATTAATTACACTTCTCAAAGTCTGAGATTCAGAATCATGGAGAAATGACAAAAGTTTTCAAGAATAAGAGTCATTCTCTAGTAACTAACTGACCAAGGGATAGAATCAATTTCATTTTGTAAAAAGAAATACAATCAATAATTGTATGAAAAAGATGTTCAAAATCCCTATAAAAGAAATCTAAATGAAAACAAAACTGAAATATCCCTTACCTAACAATCATAAGATTAGCAAAGATAACAAAAGAAATAGCTAGTCAATTTCAGAAAAGCTATGAAAATATAGGCACATTAATATATAGTTGGTTCATCAAATTTGGAAAGTCATTTAAAGAACTGTTCTCCAAAAACTGAACCAAAATATTCGTAGTACCACTATTTTTAGTAGCAAATGAGAGCTAGGCATCTTTTTCTCACATGGTCAGCTATCATCCTATTCTTATAAGCAGTGGTCCTATTCCTTTTTTAATTGTCCTCTTTCCCTCAACATAACTCCAAAAACCACTTTTTGTTGTCCTTAGTTCTCATTAGCCTAAGCTCATTCTGACCTTTATAAATTTTGACATTCTTACAGAATTTTGAATTCATTACCTGTTGCCTGAGATCTTGCTCCCACATTCTATATCATTTTTCTTTTAAAAAAAGATTAATTTTATTAACATCAACACCTTCATTTATGAACACTGTTCTATCTGCCTGATCCAGATATCCATCTCTTTTAACAAAATAAGTAACAAAGAAAAAAAGCAAAATTAAATACATCAACTAAATCTAACAGTATATGTACAGTTCATCACATTTCCCCCTACTTCCCGTCTTCTAAATGAAGAGAAGCTGCATTTTCTCATCTCTTTCTTTAGAAAAATGCTAAATGATTATAAGTACAAAGTTCATTTTTCTTGTTGCTATTCTGCTCATTTATGTTGCAGTCATTGTGTATATTAGTTTAGTTCTGCTTCCTTTACTCTGTATTCATATGTTTCCCATTATTCTATGAATTATTCATAGTTATCACTTCTTATGGCACATTCATAGACCACAGTTTTTTTTAAACAACTTCCCAATCAATGTCCAACCACAGAACAATGGATACTTACTTTGTCTCTAGTTCTTTGTTACCACAAAGTGTTGCTTACAAACATTATGGTGAATATAGGACCTTTCATTCTGCTTTTGATGCCCTAGGGTTATATGCTTGGAAAGGGAATCTCTGCTTCAAAGGGTAAGGACATTTTAATCAATTTCATTGCATAATTCTGAATTGCTTACCAGAAGTGATGGGCCAGTTCACAGTCTTACCAAAAGTGTTAGTGTACATTTATCTGTGTTGGTCTTTTCAGGTTTTCATTATTGAGTGTTTCTCACCCTGCCTGTGCTAACATACTCTGAAGAATTTTATTCAATGGGATTCTGTCTAACCTTCCTCTGAACCTCTTGAATTCTATTTTTCCAAAACCTAGGGTGCAGGTCAGACTATCTAAATGTGCTGTTCTTTATCACAAACTCCAGGATGGAATTGGTACTATCCATTTCAGTAAGAAGTACTATTGTACCTTTCTCATTCTTGCTAGTGAGAATAAGATATGAAATGGAACTTCCCCTGGTTCTTATTCCACATTAAGAAGAATAAAAATGGGGGCAGCTAGGTGGCACAGTGGAAAAAGCACTAGCCCTGGATTCAGGAGGACCTGAGTTCAAATGTGGCCCCAGACACTTGACACTAGCTGTGTGACCCTGGGCAAGTCACTTCACCCTCATTGCCCCCCCACACACACACACACACAAAAATAGAATAAAAATATCCTTCAAAAAGTGGAAATATTTTATGCATAAAGCAATGGATAACTATCAATTAAATGGATCACTATTTTTATAAAAATTAAGTCAGGGCAGCTAGATGGTGCAGTGGATAGAGCACCGGCCCTGGATTCAGGAGTACCTGAGTTCAAATCCAGCCTCAGACACTTAACACTTACTAGCTGTGTGACCCTGGGCAAGTCACTTAACCCCAATTGCCTTACTAAAAAAAAAAAAAAAGAAAAGAAAAATTAAGTCAGGTAGTTTAGAGGGGGTAATCATCATGTGGAAGCAATACGGTTGGGCAGTATTTACTTATTAGGGCAAAGAATGAGTACCAATAGCAGCCACAAGAAACTAATCTGACTGCCATGCCCCTAGAAGCTATTCTCATATGTGGCTGTCTCTCCTGCAGCAAACAAACAGATGCAAAAAACAAACACAAATCCATGTCATAGAATTTATATGCTGCTGTGAAATTTCAAAAGTGATCACAGGGGGCAGCTGGGTGGCGCAGTGGATAAAGCACTGGCCCTGGATTCAGGAGTACCTGAGTTCAAATCCGGCCTCAGACACTTGACACTTACTAGCTGTGCGACCCTAGGCAAGTCACTTAACCCCCATTTCCCCACCAAAAAAAAAAAAAAAGTGATCACATTCTTCCAGGGACTAGTTTTATGGCTAAGTCAAGGATTGATCATAGTGGACTGGTTGTGAAATAAGCTGTCTGTGAAGAGAAGTATATAGGATTAAAACTGTCCTAGAGTATAAGCTGTGATCAAAACCCTCACTTGTTCACATGACTTGGTTTGGTGCAAATGCCTCCATGGACCTCCTTACCCCTGATTACTTAGTGAACTAGAATAATTTCTGAGGTATCTAGTGAAAACTAAACTAAAAGTGACTTTATTAACTGTGTATAACCTTTGATCCAGCAATACTACTACTAGGTCTTTATCCTAAAGAGATCATTAAAAAGAGAAAAGGACCCACATGTACAAAAATATTTATAGCAGTTCTTTTTGTGGTGGCAAAGAATTGAAAATTGGGGGAATGCCCATCAATTAGGGAAAGGCTGAACAAGTTCTGGTATATGAAGTTAATGGAATACAATTTTGCTATAAGAAACAATGGAAAGGCAGATTTCAGAAAACTCTGAAAAGATTTACATGAATTGATGCTGAGTGAAGTGAGCAGAACCAGGAGAACATTGTACACAATAACAGCAACACTGTGCAGTGATCAACTATGACGGACTTAGCTCTTCTCAGCAACACAATGATCTAAGACAATTCCTAAAGACTCATAATGGGAAATGCTCTCCACATCCAGAAAATGAACTATGGAGTCTGCAGATTGAAGCATACTATTTTCATGTTTTTTGGTTTTTTCTTTCTCATGGTTTCCCCCTTTTGTTCTGATCCTTCGTACTAACTAATGTGGAAATTCGTTTAACATGATTGTACATGTGTAACCTATAACAGATTGTTTGCTATCTTAGGGAAGGGGAAGGAGAAGGGGAGAAAAACCTGGAACTCAAAATCTTATAAAAATAAATGTTAAAAACTACCTTTCATGTAATTGGAAAAAATAAAATACTATTAAGTTAAAAAAAAACCAAATAAACATAAAAAAGTGACTTTACTAAATCAATCTCAAATATTTATAGCTGTTCTTTTTGAGCAGGCAAAGAAATGGAAAGTGAAGGGCTGCCCATCAGTCAGAGAATAGCTGAACAAGTTAAAATATGTGAATGTAATAGAATACTATTATACTATTAAAACAATTATAAATGGGATGATTTCTGAGAAACATGGGGAAAGTATGTGAAATGATGGAGAGTGGAGTGAGCAGAACCAGGAGAACAATGTCTACAATAACAATAATGCTGTAAAGAGAAGCAGCTTTGACAGATTTTGAAACTCTGATCAATGCCATTATCAACCACAGTTCCAGAGGGCTAATGATGAACCAGGGAATCCACCTCCTCACAAAGAGGAGAGAGATTCAGAGGGCAGAGTAAGATGGATTCATTTTATTTTACATGGCCAATGTGGGAATCTATTTTACTTGACTATACATATTTGTCTTTCTTTGGGGAGGGGGGGGGCGGAGCAGGGCAATAAGGGTTAAGTGACTTGCCCAGGGTCACACAGCTAGCAACTGTCAAGTGTCTGAGGTCAGATCTGAACTCAGTTCCTCCTGAATCCAGGCCTGGTGCTTTATCCACTGTGCCACCTAGCTGCCCGACTAGACATATTTGTAACAAGTTTTGTTTTTCTTTCTCTTTCAGGGGAAGGGAGAGAAGGTAGCTTTTCATTGAGTACAAAAAAATAAAATTTAATTAAAAAAAAATCTATCAATCAAATTACACAGGGTTGTTAACAACTATACTCTAAAAATGTAATTCCCTTATTAATCTTATCTATGCAGTTGTCACAATTAATATATTTAACATAATCTATATAATGAGTCATAGACTAGTACAGAAACCTGGGTTCTAGGCCTAGTCCTGACTTGGCTAACTCTATGTCCTTGAAAATAGCTTCTCTGAATCAGTTTTCTCATCCTTAAGATGAGGTATTTTCAAACCAAATGACTTCTAAGTTCTGCCATTCTAGGATTATTTAGGACATTTCCCAAGAAAGTTTCTTAATTATTTTACAAAGAGACATGGGTAGGTTCTTCATAGAGGGCAAAGAGTGGAATTCTTGACTGTCATGAAATAGAGAAGTTAGTCTACTAACAAGTGAAACCATGTTTTTAAATTGTTTTAGTGGCTAAAATATAACTTGTCACTGACCGGGGTTTGCTTTCCCCTCCAATATTTACTAGCCCCTCATTTAATACCTCTGAGACTTCATTCTCCCTTCTATAAAATGGTAACAACAACAACAACAACAAACAACAAAAACCAAACCTGCATTAACTACCTTACTGGGTTTGTAAACATTGAAGTTTTAGATAAATGAGTTATTATTGTCAATAATAACTTTGATTCCTCTGTGTTTTCTACCTTGATATGACTTTATGATAAGGGTACTGTGCTTCAAAATCTAAAAACCATACATGTATATGCTAAACATACCCTTTTCATTCCCTAAGAGGTATGGTTTAGGCCAAGATCATTGAGGCTACTGTGCTTTCCCCCCAAAACTTTATCACTAAAAGGTTCAGATGCCCAATGCTAGGGAAACTTTGGATTACCTGGGGGAAGGGCTTTCCCCCAGAAATCTAGTACTTTTCTTTACATTAGTTTCTTTAAAAAACAAAAAAAAACCCAAAAAAACCCCAACCTTCTCCTTTAGAAATCCAATTATTTGGCTAGAAGATAAAATTGCTTTCAATATCAAACCTGTCATGTTCTTGCATGAAAAGATGGGATTTAAAGCTGTTATGCATTAAGAAGATCCAGTATACAGCAACAGCAATATGATTTTAAGAACAACTTTGAGTGAATAAGTCATTTTGACTATGATAAATATCCAAATTAACTATAATGTTCATATGAAGAAAGATGGGAAAGAACTAATAGAATTATGTACAGAATAATTTTACATTTTATATATATATATATGTGTGTGTGTGTGTGTACATGTGTATGTGTATACATAGACACACACACACATATACACACATACCTATTTATGTGTAATGCTAACCATCTCTAGTGGCAGGGTGGAGGGAAGAAAAAAAAGAAATTTACATGACAACTTTATTACATATTTAAAAGGAATAGCAAGTTGTACATAATCGATTTGTAGTTTCATGTGCAATCATCTTTTTTAATATACCGTTATGTAAATGCTTGTTTTATTCCATAAATTAAATTTTTAAAAATAGTAAGAAGATCCAGAAGACAACAAGGTATCTAGATTTAGTCAGGGTGCATCAATAAAGACCAAGTTCAAGTCTTTTCTCTGTATATAGGACTAAATACACTAGCTTTTGTCAGTTAATATAGAATCAAAGAATTTAAAACTAGTAAAGGGACTTAGAAATCAATTTAGTCAGATGAGAGATAGGGAAGTACCTTTAGTAATATTCTACTACAATACCTCAACAAGATAGTTAGTTTTCCACTCCGATTCCTCAACATTTTATGGAAGTGATCTTTAGTTTCTTCAGGCTATGCCAGAAAAAAATTTGGATAAGTCTTAAAAAGACAGAAAACTGGAGTATGCACCCAGTGATGCAATGTAAATCTCACACTCAAGATAGCCCAGCAGAGAAGGATTATGTATAATTCATTTATACTGTATTATGGTAGACAAGGCATAAAGTTTATTCCTAAATAAATTTCAATTACATATCCTTTTTACCTGACAAAAATTCAGTTCATATAAAAATTCTGTAACTATTGGAATGACACCACCTGCTGGAGACTTACTGTAGAAAAGCTCCACCATGAGGTGAAGGTCTCTGAGGGCAAGACCATGCGTCTTTTCTTTGGCGTCAGGAAGTGGCATTTGCGTGTGGGAGGAAGAAGGAGGAACCTGGCACTCTGACTCTCCCTCTTTCCTGTGGACTCCGGTGGAGAAGGGAGCTAGAAATGAGCTCTCCCTTTAAAAGATAGAGCTCTCTCTCTTTACCAAATTCTTATTCTCCTTAATAAATGCTTAAAAGTCTAACTCTTGCTAAAGCTTATAATTGATTGGCGACCACTCATTAGATATTTTAGACAAACTAGCTAGAATTTTAGCCCCCTTTACAGATGGCGACCACTCATTAGATTTTAGATAGTTTCTCTAGAATTTTAGCTTTAACAATTCCAAATCCAAATGTGGCTTCTGTAAACGAATAAAAAATGCTAGACTCTAAATATATACTTCTATATACTTAATTGTACAGAAGAATATAAGCTTCTTGAGGGCATAAAATCTTTCATTATTGTCTTTGAATCCCCAATACCTGACATAAAGTAGTTTCTGAATTAATGCTTATTGATTAACTGATTCACAACTTTGGTTAGAGGAAGAATTTTTATTGATATCTATTGTTTTTATATCACCTTTATTCCCCAATATATGAATTTCCCATACCCTCTCAAAGAACAATCCCTTCAAAGAATAAATATTTTAAAAACAGTTTAGCAAACTAATTAATATGTCAACTAAGTTATTATATGCAGTCTACCTCATTATTATATACAGTCTATATCAACTCTTCCAATAAAGGAGGAGTTATATTCTCATATCACTTATCTATGGCAATGATCATTATCATTACATAGCATTCAGTTTCTGTTTTGTTGGTATTGTTTTTACTTACATTTGTGTAGTTACTGTACATGATGGTTTTTTCTTTGGGGGGAGGGGGGGGTTGGGGTTTTTTGCAGGGCAATGAGGGTTAAATGACTTGCCCAGGGTCACTCAGTAAGTGTAAAGTGTGTGAGGCCAAATTCGAACTCAGGTCCTCCTGAATCAAAGGCTGGGGTTTTATCCACTGCACTACCTAGTTGCCCCTACATGCTAGGTTGTTGTTTTTTTAAAATTATGCTTACATCTATCTATATAAATGTATATATTTCTTCCTCAGAATTCTTCATATCCATTATTTCTTATATACCACATGTAGTATAATTTGCTTAGTTATTACCCAATCATTGAGCAACTAAGTTCTTTCAAGTACTTTGGGGCCACAAAAAAGTGCTGCTATAAATATTCTGGGCTATCTGGGCTATTTTTTATGACTGATCTACTTGGGGTATATGCCTATCAGTATAAGAGAATTTTTAACTAAAAAAGAAATAGAAGAGATAATAAAAGATAACTGATGCTGTTGACATGAAACTAAAAGTTTGTGCATGAAGGACATGAACTAAGGGAGAATTAAAAAGACAACTGAAGAGCAGGAAAATATTTGCTTTAAAAAGCAAGAATATATTTGCTTTTAAATATTACTGATAAAATACCTTCTTTGTTAAATGGGATCAATGACTCAGGTGAAAGAAAAAAAAGGATTCAATAAGAAATGTAGGCAATTTAAAAAGAAAAAAATCTTAATAAAAATATTAAGTCTGATATCTAAATTTGCTCAGGTATGTACAATAAGTACTATTCCTCAACAGTTTAGTGATCAAAAGATAAGCATTGTTTTCAAAAGAACCGCAAACCAATTAATAACTACATGAAAACATGGCTTGAATCACTTATAGTAAAAGATATTCCAAAGTGGGATGCTAATCCACCATTGGTGGATGTGTGAACAAATCCAGCCATTCTGGAGAGCAATTTGGAACTATGCCAAAGGGCTAAAAAATCGTGCATACCCTTTGATCCAGCAATACTACTGCTAAGTTTATATCCCATAGGCATTCCCCAAAAGAGAAAAAGACTTATTTGTACAAAAATACTTACAGCAGCTCTTTTTGTGGTGACTAAAAATTGGAGATCAAAGGAATGCTCATCCATTGGGAAACGGCTAAACAAGGTGTGGTATATGATTGTGATGGAATGTTATTGTGCTATAAAAATGACAAAAAGGATCTCAGAAAGGCCTGGAAAGACTTGTATGAACTGATGTATAGTGAAGTGAGCAGAACCAGGAAGACATTGTGCACAGTTTGATGAAAAACTGTGAATGACTTAACTATTCTCAGCAATACAATAATCCAAGACAATCCTAAAGGACTAAAGAGGAAGCATACTATCTACCTCCAAAGAAAGAACTGAGGTTGAATGAATACAGACTGAAACATGCTATTTTCATTTTCCTTCATTTTTTTCCTTTTATTCAAGTTTTCTTATACAAAATGACAAATATGGTAATGTTTTACATAACTGAACTTATATAACCTATATCTGATTGCTTACCCCCTTAGGGAGTGGGGAGGGGAGAGAGGAAAGGATGGATAGAATTTGGAACTCAAAACTTCATATTAAAATGTTTATTATTGGGGCAGCTTGGTGGCATAGTGGATAGAGCACTGGCCCTGGAATCAGGAGGACCTGAGTTCAAATCCAGCCTCAGACACTTAACACTTACTAGCTGTGTGACCCTGGGCAAGTCACTTAACCCCAATTGCCTCACCAAAAACATTTTTTTAAAAATGTTTATTATCAAAAGAAAAAAAGATAATCCAATTAAAATAGCTGTAAAATCTTACTTTATACTCTTCAAATTGGCAGCAAAAACAAAGGTAATAACAGCCAATGTTAGAGAGGCTATGGGAAGATTGGTGTATTGCTTATGGCATGGTGAAGTGATCCAACTATTAACTCTATCAGTTTGTAATTATATAAGAAAAACAACTAAACTTTATCCCTTTGAAATTAAACTGTAAGCATATCTGTCCTCCAAAGATGTCAATGACAGAAACAAATGTATGCTAGATACCAAAATATTCAAAGTAGCACTCTCTTTAGTAGCAAAGATAACATATTTGAATGCCTCTGGAGAGGAGGCCTATTATAGTAGAAAGAGCAAACCTGGAGTCAAGGATTCCAATGGCCAAACCTACTTTTCAGTGACAAAGTGACTTGGTCTTATGTCCCTTCCCTTCTCTTAGGCTAAATTTCCTCATATATAAAATAAGAGGGTTTGACATGACCAACAAGACAGAAGACTAGACACTTTCTCTGCTCTTCATGACCTCTCCAAAACAGAAATTATGTACCAGAGATAAGCGATTTCAGCTCTGTCAATAGTCTAGGACACTAAGAACCTAAACAAGATAAACACCAATGCCTAACATACGCTTGCTCACTGCCCACCATACTTGTATCTGCTAGAAGGGTTGTACAAACCTGCATCATAATTCAGGTCCACACCCCAAGCCTACTTTTTGCTTCCCAGTGCCTCAGAGATAAAAAATCCAAGTGACAGAAATTTTCTCAGGCTTTGATAGCCCTGTGGCAACATTCTGTGCTTCAGCAGAGTTCAGTTTAAGCAGAGAGAGCTCAATCCTATACCCTGACCTCCATCCCTTCTTCCAGTGCCAAGCTGCAACAGCAACATGGCAGTACTGTGCCACTGGGTCAGAGAAGTGAGGAATAGAGGGAACAGGGCAGGAAGTAAGTGTGTGTCAGGGTTGGGGAGTGTTGTGTGGCACTCCACTAAGCCTAAGGGAAAGAGCACAGCATCAAAGTGTGGCTAGTTCTGTCCCCAAAATTGTCATGTAAGGCAGAAATCTAGGCTGGTGAATTGTGAATTACCAGGCACGGAAAGAAATCAAGATGATCTGAGATCTAGTCCCTAGGAAAAACTGCCTTCAGAAGGGAGAGAGTGAGAAAGTAATAACAACTTCCATACAAGACATACTAGCAGGTAATATTTAGCTTGACTAAGAGTTACAAGTCCAGGAAACCCACTTACCTATATGCAAGTGCTAATGCCCAGGCACTAGCAGCACAGTAAAGGCTGTCTTGAACCTTGGCCTTCTGGTCATCACCGCAAGTTTTTGTGGGGAAGAGGCCAGTGGTTGGACTTTGATACAGCAGCACTGTTGATTTGACTGAAATTGGAAACATGACCCAGAATGAATAAAGACTCTATCGATTTTCTTTGGACAAAATGCTTATACCCTAATGTTAGAATCATATCCTGTTTTTTAAAGTTCTTAATTGTATAGAAAGTAATGTTGAAATAGGGTTTTTTTCCCCTCATGAAACTTGTGCTAATGAAAGGGTAGATGAAAAAATCATCTTAATCAAAGCCATTTCAATTTAAATAAGATTTCTTTCTCTTTCTTTTGAAACCTTGTCCCTTGGCAGAGTAGAAAGAAGTGAGTTAAATGGACTTTAACAGTATCAAAAACTAGATAGATGAATTTAGAAGTTAACATGACTTCATGGTCTCCTTCACTGATGTTCTTTTGTCAATAACTTTGCTGACAATTCCAAAAGAGTTGAGTAGTTGGGAATTACCCATTAGAAGTCAATTCAATACACCTTTCCAACTAAGGAAACAAATCAGTTTCAGTGAGAAAAGCCTGAAATAGATGAATGGCAAAGAGCAGCATAAGTTTGCAACTGCCACTGTGAATGGCGATGAGTAAATTGGACTGTCACTTTCTCTATAGGGATGGCAAAAGCAATGAACCTACAAAATGATAAAATGTCAATAGATCAAACAAGAACCCGGAACTCTGGGTGCTTTGTCAAGTGAAGAAGCATTTTGTCCCCGTCCTTCACACCAGGAGATCAATTCTGTTTAATACATTATATAAGTTCTGTTTCAGCACTTAGAACCACTCTCACAAGATCTAACAGCAGCATGTAAACAGGCTATTTCTTTAAAATTTTGCTTAAATAAATAGCAGGTTAAAGTTAATTTCTGATTCTGATTCTGATTCTGTGTTGAAGTCCCCCAAATTGGAAGGCAAACATATATGCTGGCATTTCATAAAAGCTTTTTCATTTCTATTTCTCAGTCTCTAAATAGATGAATGCTATATTCCTCCAAAATACATTAAATCGAATGAACCTAGGTTTTGTTATCAAAACTGATGGAACACTTTTCTAATGCTTAGGATATTCTGTTCTTCCACAGAATGTAAGCCATGAAAAAGTGAGCTACATTTTCTCCAAATGAATTTATTTCAGTGCTGAAAGGTAAATACTATAAGTTGTTAATTTGCAGCATTTTAAAATTAATTCTTTCAATAAAGCAGAACTTTGTCCCAAAGGACCTTTATAATTTTACACAGGCACACATTTCAATTCAATCCAATTGAAATACATCTGTTAAATGCTTTATATGTGCAAAACTCTGTGGTAGATGCTCAGAATAAAAGAAAAAATAATAAACTAACAATATATTAGGAGAAAAACATATACATGAATGATTAAACAGAAGGTAATTTGGAGAGGAAGAGAACAAATAGGTATCAGGGAAAGATTTATGAAAAAAATGGCACTCACAAGTGCTAATGTACATATAGACAAATGTGTATAGACACACATATTGAGGTCAAACCCAAACCAAGTTTCTACTCCCACAAGGATCCCCTATTTATAGTAATAGCCACTCTTCAAGTTTATCTACAAAGTGGTGTAAGGATTGTAATCTTCAGTGGTAGAGATAGTTCCCATCTTAATAAAACCACAGAACCTTGAGTTATTGAAATATTAAATCAAATACCATCAATTAGGTTGTCTTACTTGCTTTCTCAGGAAAACAAAAGAAAATATTTATGGAAAGGATATGTTAATAATTTTCCATTCATTAAAGTAACAGATGGGACAGAGATGGGTTTTTTAGCCACTTAGAAATGGATGTGCCCCTTCTGAGAGCATAAAAGACCCAACAAACCAGATGCCAGAAACAATACTTTCATAGAAAAAGATACAATAGCTATGTAACAGAATAACTACTAAAATAGGGATATTCAAAACATTTATTCCTTATTCTTTGCTTACCAATTCTGTAATAACGATCCAATTTATCCCACAGAGTTTCGTTGTCAGGTCTTGGAAGGTCAATGCTTTTAAGAGGTTCATAAACCGAGCCTAAAAAAAACCCACAACTCCATTAAATTCCACATTTTCACACAAATATATATATATATATATATATACATATATATATATATATGTATAAAGAAACACCTGTACACAACTTAGCACTTTCTAGCCATTTCATTGTCATGCAGATTATTTCATCGTAGTAGAGTTTGTCCTTTGGAGAAGAGTAGTAATACTATGCTTAAACCACAATGAGAACTCAATATTTAACTGCTTGCTCATTTATGTTCAGGCTATAAAAACACTAAAATCCACAAAACGTATGTGCTAGTCATAAAGGTATCAGTTAAATACTTGCCAAGGTTTCACTGAGAAAAACATGTGTAGAAAATAATGTCTCTATTTATTACTATTAATCTTAAGAAATAAAAGCCTTACAGTTCTCAAAAGAAATGTAAACTATGAACAACCATACAGGAAAAAAATGCACCAAATTACTAATCCTAAAGGGACTGCAAATTAACTCTAAAGTTGCACCTCACACCTATCAGAACGGCAAAAAGGAAAAAGAAAAAAAAGGGAAATGACAATTGGTGACAGGGCTACAGGAAGTCAGGAAATCTAACGAAATGTTCATGAAGTTGTCCATTTATTGAGCCATTTTGTAGTTTGGAATTATATCCATCTAGTTACTAAGTTGTACATAACCTTAGACCTAGCAACACCACCACTGGACTAATTACACCCTGCTCTCAAATCAAAGATACAAGGAAAGGATCCATATGTACAAAGCTATTTATCACAGTACTTTTTGTGATAGCCCAGCAACTGAAGAATAAACTAATTATAATATGTAATTAAAATGAAATACTGAAGTATATGAAACTTTAAAAGGGATGGATTCAGAGAAATATGGAAGACATACAACTGAGGCAGAATGAAGTAGGCAGAACCAAGAGAACAAATTATGCTACAATATTGCAAAGGAAAATAAATTTGAAAGACTTAAGAATTTGGACGAGTGCAATAACCAATCAGTACCCAAAGAGTCTGATTATAAATTAATCATGTCTCCTACCTCTCAGCAGAAAGGTGAAGTACAGAATGAGACACATAGCCAATGTAGGGATTTGTTTTGCTTAATTATACTTGATAAGAGGGAGGGACTTAAGGGAGAAGTGGGAATAGAAAAGAGGAGAAAGAGGAAAGAGGAGTAGTAATATTCATAGAAAAATAGAGAATGAAAATTCAATAAACAGTTTTTAAAACAGTTTTTAAGTGAACAGAAAGAAATTCAGAAATGGACACAGACAAGCAGACTAGTGTAGCACTATTCCGCTAAATTTATTATGTAGTTTAAAAAAAAAAAGAAGCTATACACAATAGTTACTGTTTCATATACAATCCTTTTATTTTGTTTTAGGAATATAGAAATACTTGCAATTGTTGCTATTTGTCAAGTCATAATAATAAAATATTTTTTTAAAATATCACTTATGAGAACTTACAAAATGTAGAAAACACTATAAAAGGAAAGAAAACTAATGTCTTTCTCCACTAACTAACCCTTCCAACAAACTAGAAAGGAAAAAAAATGATGATCAAACGTTCCAAGTCTATATACTTCAATGACAGTCAGCCGATCATTTAATCTTTTCCTGTCCAAAACTTCCTTACTTTTGCTAGGTATTAAGAGATCATCAGTTCCTGCTATGACAGCTATGGTATCAACCATTTCTATTTCTCTGTCCTGAAAACTACAAAAAGGTGCTTTGATAGTACTTGTGTGCCCAAAGTATAGAATACAGAGTAATTATTTTAAGTTGCTACAAAGTCTTAGCTGAATATTATATGTTTGGTCACTATACTTTCTTAGCTGGAGAATAACAGAAAGACAACTCAACATCGAGGTATAGGGACTAAGTATCGTTTCTTCTTGCTAAAAGCACTTCTACATTATAAAAATTATAGAATCAAAATTAATACACTTTACATTCAAGTAACATACTACATAGTCAAAAAAGAGCACAAATAAAACTTGATGGAAGGTGGGTGGCATGGATCTTTTTAGATTCACTAAGGCTCTGCTTTAAAAGAAAACCAAAGCATTTTACTCCTAAAATTACTATGACAGGTATGATACCTTAAAGCCAAGATTTTAGAAGTGGCACAGAAAGACTCACTCATTCAAAGAAATGATCTCTTTACCTTCTGTTGTGTGAACAACCTTTAGAAAAGAATAATGCCCTGCTCTGGGGTAATGGAATATCTGTATATAGCCAGAGTTTATAATGGAGGAAAGCTGGACGGACATCCTGAAGAAGAATGGGCAGTCTATCATCATAACTGGGATAGGTATGGCCCAGCCTATTATTTCAGTGCAACATGACACGTGGGAGGTAACAGTAACAGAAGAAAAAAGGTCCCAACAGTGGTCTCGCTATGTCAAATCATCCCTGAACAGCAAACATAAATGAAATAGCCAGGTACAGCTGAGGCATAAAAGCACTGGGAGGAGCTCATATTTGGGACTAGTACTCCCCTTCTGAGTCAACCTTAAGGAACCAAAAAGGAAATTTTCAGTTAAACTGGAAAGGTAAAATGCAGAAATGCTCACTTTTCCCATATAAACTTCTGGAAATAGCTGAAAAGCATCCCCAAAAGATGAATGATAAACTAAAAAGACATGGAAGTAAATTCCTCCATCCAGTACAAAACTATATAAAGAAAGCTACAAGCCAGTAGAGAGAGGTGAGAGGGAACAAGAGTGAAGCCAGCACAAGATGCCATGAACACACCCAAAGCCAAACAGGCTTTGAAGATAAGGGTAATAAACCAATGCAGGATTGGGTCCTTAAAGCCAGATCTATAATCCAGTTTGTCAGAAGAGAATAAGGCACAAAGACAGCCCCTACAGGTCACGAGAGGGAGACAAAACCTGCCTAGGCACTCCAAACACCATTAGTAGCCCCAGTAGGAAACAGGGCCAACTCAGCACCTGGATACTAGTACCTGAGCTCTGCAGGCAGCCCAAGGCCAACATAATCTTGAGCAACCCACTAAGGCCTATCAGGGATGTAGCAGGGGAATAAGCCAACCTGAAGTACAAAGAGAAGGAGATGGTCTAGCTGAGGCCAAGAACCTCAGTGGACCACCAAGAGATCAGAAGCCAAGGATTAAGGCAGAGATTAGAAACTAATGCTAGCCACCCTATTCACAGAAGCAGAAACAGAAGCATATTCACTATAGGGGAGACAGGACCAAACAAGGTCTATCCATCCCATCCAAGGAGACTTGATCTGAGGAAGAAAATAAGAGATTAATAAGAAAACATCACACATATTTATGACATATTTTCCCACTAAAATAAGCCTAGGGGGTAATCCCAGAAGCAAGTACCCCCCAACAACTACAATTAGAGGCTCAGGAAAAAAAAAGGCTTGGTCAAAGAGGAATCAAAATGGAGGAAGAGATTTTTTAAAAAGAAAAGAAATGAAATGAGAATTCAGGAGGAAAACTTGAAAGGAAAATAGTGTAGAATAGAGGGTAGAAAATGTTACCCAAGTAATGGACTCTGAAAAATGGAATGGAGAAGATGGAATTTATTAACTCCATTAGAAAATAAATATTTGACACAACTCACTATCTCTTTCTTCACCTCTATCTCATATGATGAAGTGGTCTAACTCCTTAACAAGGCTAACCTGCTCTATCTGTTCAAATGGTCTTTTTCCATCCCATCTCTTCCAACAGAATGTGCTCTGTCAAACCCACTCTTTAACTTACTTTCAACCTCTCCCTCTTGACTGGCTCACTCCCTACACGTTCATGTCTTCCTAGTCCTAAAAACAAACAACAAAAAATGCTCACTGGATCCTTCCATCTACTCTAATTATCATCCCATACCTCTTCTGCTGTTTGTAGCTAAACACCTTTAAAAAGGCCATGTACAATAGGTGCCTCCATTTTCTCTTCTCTCACTTTGTAATTAATCCTTTACAATCTGTCTTCTAACCTTATGATTCCACCAAAACTGCTCTCTCCAGTTACTAATTATCACTTAGCTGCCAAATCTATTGGCACTTTCTCAATCCTCATTTTCCTTGACCTCTCTTGGTAGGTCAGCCTGACTCATATCTCTCCCCATTCCAATCCATCTTCCATTCAGCCACCAAAATGATTTTCCTAAAGCACAGGTCTGACACTTCCTTACTCAAAAAACTCCAGTACCTCCCCATTACCTCCAGGATCAAATATAAAATGGTCTGTTGGGTTTTCAAGGATCCTTTCTAACTTAGCACTACCCCCTACTTCCTAGTCTTCTTATACCTTACTTCCTGCCATGTACCTTTTGATCCAGATTAGCTTTCTGATTGTTCCATGAACAAGACACTCCATCTACTGGCTCTGGTTTTCTCTGGCTGTCCCCTATACCTAGAATATTCTCTTTCCTCAACTCTGACTACTGACTTTTCTGACTTCCTTTAAGTCCTAACTAAAATCCCATATTTTAAAACAATCTTTTCCCAATGCCTCTTCATTCTAGAGTCTTCTTTCTGCTAATTATTTCCTATTTATCTGGTATATACCTAGCTTTGTATATATTTGTTTACATGTTTTTCCTTCCATTAAGTTATAAGCTCCTTGAGGACAGGGACTTTTTTCTCTTTTTATATTCCCAGCATTTAGCACAGAGTAGTCAAGAAATGTGTAAGGAAGGAAAAGGGAAGAGTCAGAAAGTACATTTCAACTTTGAAAAGCTGATCCTCAAGGATGAATAAAAAAAGAGAATATGTATAAGAACTAGTCATCAGGATCTAGGCTTCTTTTGGGGGGGGGGTGAGGGCAGGGCAATGAGAGTTAAGTGACTTGGCCAGGATCACACAGGCTATTGTCAAGTGTCTGAAGGTGGATTTGAACTCAGGTCCTCCTGAATCCAGGGCTGATGCTTTATCTACTATACCACCTAGCTGCCCCAGGATCTAGGCTTCTTGTAGAAGCAGAAGAGTAGAAATAGACTACTTCAGTTATAAATTTCTATTGTTGACAAAATTGCTTATCTTTCTCCTCCACTCCTTTCTAATTTGCAAAGATGAAGGTGAAAAGAAAAGAGGAAGAAACATAAGAAATTTTACTGAAAGCAAGGATATAATTATCATAATAGTGAACCCAAATGGGAAGAATTGAGCAGACTCCAACAATATGTTGTTATCAAGAGCGTCTGAAACAAAAAGGTTTAGTTTGTTTTTTTGTTTTGTTTTGTTTATTTTTTTTGGTGAGGCAATTGGTGTTAAGTGACTTGCCCACGGTCACACAGCTGGTTAAGTGTCAAGTGTCAAGTGTCTGAGGCCAGGTCCTCCTGAATCCAGGGCCGCTGCTCTAACCAATGTGCCACCTAGCTGCCCCAGGTTTAGTTTTAAAATAAGGCACTAGAGCAGTATTAATTCTATTTCTTTCTCTTTTTGTATTAATTATATTTCAGGGAAATTTTAAAAAGCAGTGGTAGCAAGTATGACCTCAGGCAAGTAAAAGCAGACATGGCTAAAAGAGAAAGACATAAATAACTAGAAAGTTATTATCTGCTCATAATTGACCACACCTGTATAACAAAAAAATACAATACTACCTCAATTCATTTACAATTTCATTATAATAAGACACTACCAAAATGTTAATTTATAAAATGAAAAATTTTAATTTATAGCAAAAATAACAAATTTCATCTAAAGAAGGGATTCTTAAGCCATTTGTGTCATAGATCCCTTGAACTCCTTCTCAGAATGATGTTTTTAACTACATAAAGTAAAACACATAGAATTATAAAAGAACACAATTATATTCAAATACAGTTATCAGAAAAAATATTAACCCCTGATCAAGAGGAAAAAACAGTTAACAATCTCATGAGAAATCATGAAAAAAAAGTGAGAAAGGAGGTCTAGCAATATCAGATTTCAAATTACATTATAAAAAAAGTAATCAGAAGGCAGAGCAAAGATGGTAGAGCGAGAAACTCAATGGAGCTCTCCCAGCATTCCCTTCCAAACAACTTTGAAATAATGCCTCAAATAAAATTCTGGGGTGGCAAAGCCAACACAAGGTAAGGGTGAGACATTTTTTCCAGCCTAAGACAGCATAGGAGGTCAGCAGGAGAGGTCTGTGACACGTTAGGCACTAGACTTGAACATCCCAAAGGCCACACAGCTCACACGCCAACTTTGGGAGCTCTCAGCCTAGATAGTAAGGTGGTCAGACAACTAGTAAGAAAGGCTTACAGACAGATCTTGCTTTACATAAGTGGACTGTTTCAAAGAACTCTATATAAAGTGATTTTTACATAATGTGAATTTGCCCCTGCCCACCCATTTAACTTAGCCTATATAACAAAAGTCTCTGTACAGAAGACCCTTTCCTTGCACTGGGTACAAGATCCTGTTGCAAAGCCCATATACAGTTCCATGTTACAGTTCAAAGATGAAAAGGAGTGCTAGCTCTTGCAGCTATAGGAAAGCAGGGAACCTCATCACAGAGGAGTGCTAGCACTTGTGGCTATTGAACAGTAAGGTCCCTGGTCACAGTTCCAAGGTGAAGGAGTGCTTAATACTTGCTCACAAAGTAGCAGGGGCCCTGGTCTCAGTTCCAAGGCAGAAAGAAGCATTAAGGTTTGCAACCACAATAGAGAAGGGGACCTTGTCATAGTTCCAGCTCCAAGAGTCAGTAGTTGCAGGAGAACAAGGTCCATTACTGGGTAAAGACCAGAGCATGGCCCAAGAGAGCAGTGACCAAACCTCTCTTCAGATTATACCACCTTAAAAACACTGAAAATTCACAGACTCCCCCCAGAACTCGCTCTGAAAACTATAGCACAAAACCCCTAAAGTTTGAGACAGTGCCCTTCCTACTCTGGGAGCAGGGCCCCAACATTAAAAAAAAGTTGAGTCAAGAAATAGGAAAAATGAGCAAATAACAAGAAAAAAATTACTTGAGTATTAAAAAGCTAATATGGTGACAGAGAAGACTAAGACACAAATTCAGAAGAGGACAACATCAAAACAGCTACAAGCAAAGGCCCCAAGAAATTAGACACAAGCCCAACAAGAATACATAGAATAGCTTTAAAAGGATTTTAAAAAACAAGTAAGAGAGGTGAGGGTGATACAAGAAAATTATAAAAAGAATGTCAACAACTTGGTAAAAGAGGTAGAAAAAAGTGAAGAAAATAACACTTTAAAAATCATAATTGGCCAAATGATAAAAGAGGCCCACACACAGAGCACTAAAGAAAATAATTCCTTGAAAAAGCAGAACTGGCTAAAAGGAAAAAGAAAAAATAAAACAAAGTAAAGGAATGAGAAACTAGAAGAAAATTTGAAATATCTCATCAGAAAAACAACTAATTTGGTAATTCCATCTAGGAGAGATAAACTATGATAAAAAAATATAGGAAAGCCATGATTTTTTTTAAAAAGGAGACAGAGACATATTTCAAGAAATTACATAGGAAAACTGCCTTCATGTCCTTGAAACAGAGGTCAAAATTGAAAGAATCTACCAAAGAATCCATCAGACCTTGAAAAAGATCCCCAAATCAAAACTCTCAGGAATTTGATAGTCAAATTCCAGAGCTCCCATGTCAATGAAGAAATACTGCAAGCAACCAGAAAGAAACAATTCAAACATCATGGATCCACAGTGGGGATCACACAAGATTTCCACATAAAAGATGCGAAAGGTACAAAAACAATTCATCAATAAAGGATCTTAGCTCAAGGAAAGAATCAATCTGCATCTTGTATCTTTTTTTTTTGTTAATGTTTTATTAACTATCAGATTAATAGAATTAAGTCCGTCAATTCTTATTGTTATACTTCAAAAGCCTTTACTGCTTGCTCCAATGCTGAACACTTCTTTACAGATAATTCTTTAAGTGGATACATTTAACAATTGTGATTTTAAAAGTTAGGTACAAAACCATTTTTAAGATATTCTGACAAGTACACTTTTAAGGAACTAGAAAGACAGAAGGGAACAAATAAAGGTATGTATTAAATAAGCAATGAACATAAAAAAAATTGTCAGGTATCTAGAATGCTTTCTGAGAAGCTTACCTAATATCTAAGACTGTTTAATGAAAGGCAACAAAGAACCAACTATATTATATCATTTTTACATGTCAATGTGTTTATTATGTAGTCTTTTTCAATTAATTTAAAATTTTAAAATAATTTTCTTTTAAAAAATAAATTTCTACCATTATCTTTGGTTTTTATACCAACATCTTCCTGTTCTATCCCCTCCCTTTCAACTCCTCCTAAAGTGCCAACATTTATAACAAATAATTTTAAAGAGGAAGAAAAAAATTCTACAAAAATTAAGAAATTTTGACATTATGTGGAGTGTTCTATACCCATATCATTAATGTTTCATCCCTATCCACTCACAGGGTATGTGAGGGCTGGTGAGTTTTTTTTAATGTTTTACTGATGTATTGGTTTTTTACATCCCCACAGGCTGCCTCCCTCACTGCTAGAGCCATCCCACATAACAAGTGGTTTTAAAGACAAAAAGTTTTAAAAAGAAGAAAAAAAAATATATGTATGTGTGTATATATATATATATATATATATGCATATATATGTGACCACATGAACACACATACACATATATTAATTGCTTATATATTTTGGATGTCAAATCCTCATCAAAGATTTGAGACAAAGATTTTTTTTTCCTATTTGACCACCTTCTTATCCTAGGTGCAATAATTTCATCTGCAGAAGCCTTCTGATTTCATGTAATCAGCATCTATTTTATTTTTTGTAATTTTGCCTATTATTTTACATAAGAAAATATCTCTTATGCAAAATTGTGAGAGATATAAGATTGGCTTTTCTATTTTTAATAGTATGAGCTTCCCCCCAACCCCCCGGGGCAATGAGGGTTAAGTGACTTGCCCAGGGTCACACAGCTAGTAAGTTCCAAGTGTCTGAGGCTAGAATTGAACTCAGGTCCTCCTAAATCCAGGGCCAGTGCTTTATCCACTATACCACTTAGTGCCCTGTAATATGAGCTTTAATATTAAGGTCATATATCCATTTAAAAGGAATTGGGGGGAGGGGAAGCTAGGTAGTGTAGTGGATAAAGCACCAGCCCTGAATTCAAAAGAACCTGAGTTCAAATCTGGCCTCACACACTTACTATCTGTGTGACCCTGGGCAAGTCACTTAACCCTCATTGCCCCCCCCCCCCAAAAAAAGGTATTGGTCTAAGTCTAATTTCTGCCAGACTCCTTTCCAGGTTTTTTTTTTTTTTAATGAAATAGTTCTTTCCCAAGTAATTTGTTTTCTGCTTTACTGAACATGGGGTTATTTTCCACTGGCTTTAAAAAAATGTTTTTTTTATTCTCCCTTTTGTATTCTGTTCCATTAATCTACCTCTATTTTTTAAAAATTCCATTTTGTTTTGATGACTGCTGCTTTAAATATGAGATCTGGAAATGCTATACCCCTTTTTCTGTACTTATTTTCATCTTTTCCCTTGATATTCTAGGTCTTTTATTTTTCCAAATTAATTTCATCATTATTTTATCAAATTCTATAAAGTATCCCTTTGTTAATTTGGTATAGCATTAAGACTATAAATTAACTTTGGTAGTATGGCAATTTTTATTATATTGGCATGGCCCAGTCATGAGCACTGAATATTCTTCCAGTTTTTTAAGATGCTATTTATTTCTTTATGGAACATTTTGTAAACAAAGCTATACAAATATTTCCTGTGTTTTAGTATATTGATCCCCAGATACTTTATGTACCTTGTCATTATTTGGAATGGTATTTCCTTTTCTATTTTTGTCTCTTAAATTTTATTATATAGAAATGAAGTCTATTTTTTTTTTTAGTGAGGCAATTGGGGTTAAGTGACTTGCCCGGGGTCACACAGCTAATAAGTGTTAAGTGTCTGAGGCCAGATTTGAACTCAGGTACTCCTGACTCTAGGGTCAGTGCTCTATCCACTGCATTACGTAGCTGCCCCCAAATTATTTATTTATTTTTATTATTATCTTTTTGGCTGGGTAATAAGGGTTAAGTGACTTGCCCAAGGCCACACAGCTAGCATCAAGTGTCTATGGTTGGATTTGAACTCAGGTCCTCCTGAATCCAGGGCCAGTGCTTTATTCACTGTGCCACCTAGCTGCCATGAAGTTTATTTTTGAGGATTTTGTGGCATACAAATCCTAATTGTTTCAATATAATATCATTAATTATGTTGACTGTTTTCCTAATGTTGAACTATGCTTGCATCCCTAGTATAAATCCAACTTGGTTATCAAGAATGACTTCTTAGAATAATTTCATTATGAATCTTTGACTCGATTCAGAGTTATCATGTATTCTCTTTTTTTTCCTCTCCCTGTTTTTAGGTTCTCTCTTATTTTATAATTTAGTTTAAAAAAAAACAAAAAACTACATTGATTCACCAGTAGGGGTGAGTGGCATAGTGAGATTTAGTCTATGATGTTTCACACTTGTTTCTCCACCATCCTTCTATTTAACTTCTGCTTTCATCCTTATCTCCTCATGCACCTTTAGAAAGAAGTCTCTTAATGGTCTCTCTATTACTGTTTTGTTGTTGTCCAATTGCTGTATTTGTTGACCTTTCCTGGATTCTCTTGTCTGGTATACTGAAAACACAAATAATTCTTTCTAGTTTTATTTTCTTTCTTGGAATGTTTCAAATACTTTCTTTTATTGGAATGTTCATCTTTTTTTTCATTTATGGTTAGGCTCAGATTTGCAGGGTAGGTCACCTTGGAATTAAGCTCCACTGCTCTTCAGAACACATTATTTCATTCTCTCTTGAGGTTTCTAGGAGGGAAAGAATAATCTTTGCTTTATATTTAAAGGTCTTTTTCCTGGCTACTTGAAGAAATTACTGTTTGTCAGTGGAATTGTTAAATTTGATCAGTTGTGTGCTTTTTTCCCTGAAGGTGATATATGGAGCCTTTTCACCAGCACTGTTTTTTGGTTTCAGAAGTCCTGAGAAGTTTTCTTATATTGTTTATTACAGTATGATGTTCAGAGTTTTTTAATTGCCATTTTTTTCTGTGAGCCCTATAATTCTCAAGTTGTCTTTAAGACCAATATGTGGTGGGGTTTTTTTTTTTACTTAATGGTATTTTACTTTTCCCCAATTACTTGTAAAGATAATTTTCAACATAAATTTTTATAAGAGTTTGAGTTCCAATTTTTTTTCTCTCCCTTCCCTCTGCCTCCCCAAGACAGCAAGCAATTTGATATAGGTTATACAGTGCAACCATGTTAAAACATATTCCCACATTAGTCACACTGCAAAAGAAAAATCAGAACAAAAGGGAAAAAAACACAAGAAAAATACAAGAAACAAAACAAAAAAAGTGAAAATTTACACTCAGACTCCATAGTTCTTTGTCTGGATGTAGATAGCATTTTCCATCATAAATCTTTTGGAAATAAGACCAATATGTTTTGCCTATGACCAATATGTTTGTCCTTTTAACATTTTTGTTTTGTTTTCTTCTTCAAGATTGTCCTTAATTTCTGTGTATTTGCATTCTAAATAAGTTATTCTGTCTTTTGTTTGTCACCATGTATTCAAGTTTCTCTATTCAGCCAATTATCTCTATTACACAAGTCATAAATTCTATTTTTAAACTATTCACAAACATCCTCCTGTGATCACATGTTCTCTTTAGAATCCATAGAGTCTTCAGCCTTATGGAGCACTTATTCATTTTTTTTCTTTTCTTTTTTTCACTGATTCATTTTTATTTGTCTTGCAATATTTCTTCATAGATAACTGAACTCTTTCCTGTAACCTGGTAGCCAATTCCCCTTCTGTTATTAGTGTCTTACCCATTGGGCAGCTATGTGGCACAATGAACAGAGAGCACCAGGCCTGGAGTCAGGAAGACTCATCTTCCTGAGTTCAAATCCTGCCTCAGACACTTACTAGTTGTGTGACCTTGGACAAGTCATTTAACCCTGTTTGACTCAGTTTTCTCATCTGTAAAATGAGCTAGAGAATTAAATGGCAAACCACTCCAGTATCTTTGCTAAGCGAACCACAAATGGGGTCCCGAAGAGTTGAACATGATCAAAATGCCTCAAGAACAACAGATCTTTGATCAGTCTTTTTTCCCTTAATTCCCCACTCTCCCCCATTGCTCACTTTCTAACTCCTTCCCCTTTAACAGCAATTTCCCTGAGAACTAAATCTCAAAGCTGTCTAAGCTTCTTCACATGCTAGGGAATTAATTCGTGGTTGATCTTCCTCGGTCTCTACCTGAAGTAACTTCTGGGGAGCCAGAACTGGATCCAAGTGGATGCTGGGGTTTTTTCTCTCAGGTTTAGTGTAGGGCCACACAACTCCATGTATGTATCCTGTTCCAGTTAACTCTCTTCCTACATTCTCTGGTCAAACTCTGTTATGGCACAGAGTACTGCTCCTCAGCATTGCTATCATAGCCTTAACAAATTTCTACTAGTTAGATCACTGTCACCCTAGGGGGATGGAGAAAACAGGGAATAGGTTGTTAAAGGATGGGTGGTCTTTTGTAGTTCTGCTGCTAGAAGCACGGTGAGTAAGTAGGGGAAAGAGTACAGAGTAAGTAAGGTAGGGGTTAGGGATTAGTCTTCTTGGCTTCTGTTCACTGAATGTTTACTTTGTTTGTTTTTTTGGTGTCCTAGACCATCAACACAGTTGAAATTGTTTTGTGTCTCAGGTATAATTCCTATTTTGTAGAGGTTTGAAAAGAAAATATCTAGACCTCTATTTTGTTCATGTGAGCACTCTATTATTAACTTTTAAGTTGTGATGTATTCCTTTCACTGTCCTACTATAACTGATCATAGACCCCACAGCAAAAATAAATAGAAAAGTAAAAGGACAAAAAAAGGAATATGATATTGAAGGTATTGTGAAATTTGGGCATTAATGGTCACTAACTTATAATATAAAAAACAATGGAGGGGCAGCTGGGTGGCGGAGTGGATAGAGCGCCGGCCCTGGAGTCAGGAGGACCTGAGTTCAAATCCGGCCTCAATCACTTGACACTTGCTAGCTGTGTGACCCTGAGCAAGTGACTTAACCCCAATTGCCTCACCAAAAAACAAACAAACAAAAAAACAATGGATTATATATCTTATTCTCACTGACCCCTTCTCAATTAAAAAAAGTATTTAGTGAGTGTCCTATGTATAGGTAAGCACTGTACTTCATGGGTTGCAGAGGTTAGGAAAGGGGGGTATTTGATCTAAGAATTCACATACACACACAATCAGAATTAATACAGAATAGAATAGAACCTGCTCTTTGGGGTTATGACTGAGTAGACTATATCAGCATCTATACCTCACCTTCTGCCACTGCCCCATCTAAAACCTCTGCTTTGTGATGTTTAAAATCTAAATTGTGGTCGCCTTAAATCAGAAGCTTCAGCTCCAGTCTAGCCTAGAGTCCCAGCCTGGTTGGGTTCTTCCTGAAGTCCTCCTCCATGAGCCTGCTTTAATCTGGAACCCCTCTGCAAGCTGTTTGTGGAAGCTTTTTTATACATCTGGAACAGAGGCAGTCCTTACACACTGCTTCTAGGTGATTGGTTGGCGTCATCCAAATCCATTGTCTTTGAAGGTGTTCTCAAGTTGAGTTCACAGTCTAGTTTCTGAGAACAATACCTTAAGGGATAGCCAGGTGTGATTACAATCCAATTAACTTAAAGTAGGCTTAATTAGCAGTCAATCACTCTCACTTGATTCAATCAGTATAGATTAATCTCCAGGTGGGTCTTTGAGTATCTGCTAAATCCCATTATTTCATCACATTCCCCCCTTTGTTTCTTCTAGGAACAGGTGTTCCTAGATGAAACAGTAAAAAAATAATTAAGTCTTTGGAAGTCTTTTCTCAGTTCTCTTGTCTTCTTGAAGTGGTAAGATGTCATCAGGAGGAAGCTGGATTCTGGTCTGGAAAGCTGGATTCTTCTTCTTTAACTGAATTGCTGGATTTTTTACTAAACCTTAGCATAGCGTTGTCAATGATCAAATTTAGTACATTCCATTACATTCCCTCCTTTATATAATAGAGGGTTGAGGTAGTTATGCAATCTATAACACTTCTTACCACCATGTGTCTGGATCAAAGCCAAATTTAGTAATGTGTTCATGACACCTGAAAATGTTATGGAAAGGTTATCATACCACATCTCATGGTTTCGAGACATCCAGTAATTGTTCTAGGCCATAGGTGGATGGATTCTGACTATGCCATCAGACTTAGTGAAAGAAAAAGAAAACTTTTAGAAGGGAGAGAGGAAGAAACTGGACTGTGTCCAGCAATTGTGGTCTATATAGTTGCCATCATAAGCAAACCATAGACTTACATGTACCTGTCTCTCCTCCTGTTGTACATATATTCTCTACAGGGCCTATATCAAACTCATTGTAAGAGCAGTTAGTCTCTGAGATAAGTTTCCATAATTCATAAATCTCATATTAATTTCACCAAAGACAGTATGATGGTAAAAATGCATGTTGTGCTGCATAACTGATGATGTACTTGTAATACATACAATAATTCAAAACCATACCCACAATATACATAGTCACAACGACATGTAAATGATATATGAATGTAAATGACTGATATTAGACATTATTACATAATCTTCTTTTAGCAAGTAAAACGTTATCTTATACATGAATTCTCTACCTAGTATGACAGTAACAGATACTTAAAGTGATACACAATTTATCAAAAAGAAATAAGACTCAATATTCAATATGTCCATTGATAAATCAAGCAATAGGTTTTAAACATAATACCATAAACAGACTCATTAAACCCATGGTTCAAAAAAAAAACCCAAATAAACAAGCGGTTTACCTGCAGAAGGAAAAGCTTGTTAAGGTTAAAGAATTTAAGCAGTCAGAACTTGGGGTATGCCGCATTGTTTCAACTGGTTCTCCAATTCTCTGCATGTCAAAGTGGCAGGGGTTTCTGAATTGTCATTAATTTTTCTAATGCTATCATAATGTTCTTTATGGTAGAAAATGTGGAGTTCTCCAGCATCAGTTTTGTCTGTGCCACTGATTTTCAATAGGGGCTGATTCAACTGATGAACTACCACATTCAGCTGATGATGTCTAGCAAATGCTACAATCATATCGTTTCCTCCCCACTTTCCAAGTTGTTTCAATTCATTAACATATTCTTCAAAAGGAGAGTCATTCATTGTAAAAGACTCAAAATCACTTCTGTGGTTAAGCATATAAGAAGCAGATTCTTGTCTGTGTTTGAGATGATTCCTACAGTGACCTTCTAGCTGGTCTGCTAAGGTCCTAAAAAGGCAATTTCCATCTCCTGATACTTTACTGAGTCCCAAAGCATTTAACTGATCAGTGGGACTATCAAATGGGAACTGCCTATTGCTGCTGGGCTCCCTTTGCTCTTTAATAGTTGCTATCTTGCTCTTTAGCATCTACTTGAGTTTTATCTGAAATCTCTTTACCTATGAATGGTGCAGGCTTTACATGAGAACAATGAATCTAACAGACTCCCTTCAGATTCGCATACTCCAAAACAGCTCACAGCACCTCACCTTAGATGAGTGTTTTTAAAAATATATATATTTATAAAAGGTCTACAATGAGACCTCAAATGTAATGTATTTCACCTTTTGTAAAAAAGGATTTTTTATTACTCTTCCCTTGCTTAATGTTCTCCTGAACAAAATAAAAATAAACTCTGTCACTCCATTAGAAAACAAACCCCCAAAACTTGGTACTATGTGCAATCTCCTCCCATGTAGGCCTGGAGGAAATCTCTGATTACCCATCACTGAACATACTGCTAAATTACACACTGTAGAAAATGTACATTAATAGTAAAGAGTAAAATCTATTTAATAAAATAAAAATGTTCTGTAACTTCCATTTAAATACACATCTGAAAAGCTATAAGAGGAGCAATGACTAATTTATAGCCTACTTTCTCCAGTAGGTCTTCCCTGATTAAAGAGGTTTTTAGTCTTGTTTTTGCTCCCTTTTTTTCTTTTTACTTTTTGTTGTTGTTGTTGTTGTTTTGTTTTTTGCAGGGCAGTGAGGGTTAAGTGACTTGCCCAGGGTCACACAGCTAGTGTCAAGTGTCTGAGGCTGGATTTGAACTCAGGTCCTCCTGAATCCAAGGCCAGTGCTTTATCCACTGTGCCACCTAGCTGCCCCCTTTGCTCCCTTTAAATGAAAGGGATATATGTTGATTTTTAACATATAACTTTGTATTGAAGAGCGTACTGTCTTCAGTTTGCCTTACTGCATATTTTTAAAAGCAACAACAGACATGACTGGTAATATGTTTTTATCTATCCTGATAGAATTACACAGATATTCATATTCACTTCTACCTTGAATATACCTTGGTGGGGGAGGGAACCAAAGCATTACCAAATCATTAAATTTGAATCCAAATACACTGTCATAAATTCTTAATATTATAACAGATTACAACTTGGAAAACCTGCATGACAGAAAAAAAAAATTATATAGGATCAGAGCTTTAGAGTTGAAAGAGAATCAGAGGTCATCAATTCCAACCTCATTGGAGGAGACAAAACAGGCCAATGGAAGCCAAATGACCTGTCTAGGGACTCATTGCTATGGACTAAGGTAGGATCTAAATTTAGAGATTCCAGACTAAAAGTCTCTAGTCCTCTCTTTACTAAACTATTCTGCCTCTCCATGTTCTGAATAAATTCTGAAAAGGGGAGATTGTAGCAGAAAAAGCCCCCAAACCAATGATTTTTAAGTAGTATAATGGTCTGAATATAATTCATGTTCCCACAATGAGATGTCTTTGAAAGGAAAAGAGTAATATACTGAAAAACAATACATATTTGAGGTCACACTCAGCTTTTATACAAGCCCGATATGGCAAATGAAATAATATTTTTTCCTTGGGTATATTAAAAACCTATAAATCAGTTTTAGACTTTGAAGATATCTTCCTATATGTATATAAGAAAGATTTCCCATATACAGGAAAAAGCAAAACTCAAACAATCAAAAGACTCTGAGCCACTACCACAAATCTCCAAATCCACAGAATCAGCAGAAATTCAAAAGGACTTTCCTCATGTAGTCACTTATGCATTACACAGCTCCACCTTAGCTCATCTCTTAGTCAACATAGTTCTTCCATTTCATGAAATACAAAATAAGAAGCTGTAAACATCAAAGTAACACAATCTTATGTATTTTATTGAACCAAGATGAGAAAAGGCCACATCCATACTATTTGTATTTTTTTAATAAAAAGGAATTAAATTCTTTTTTCCAGTGACCTTTATGGAAGGAACATGGTTTACATAATCTATTTAAGGATATTAAGCTTAGTTGATATCTCATCCACTGACCTTATATGTACTCCATCCAGTCAATTAGCAAATTCAGGGGTTTTTCCCCCGCCTTATTTACTTATATTTCAGTAGAGGATCTTGTTAAAATGTATAAGGGGTGATGAAAAGTTAGATGATAATAGCAAACAAGCTTGGAGAGCTTTATTGGCATGCACAAGATCACATGGCTTAAAAGTGGCAGAATTAGACTAAAACCCAGGCTGATTTAAAATCCATGGTTCTTTCTTCCAATTCAGGAGAAATCCTGTTTTCTCCCAGCCAAAGAATGTACCCACAAAGTCCTTTTCGATCTTCTATTTTTCCTCTCCCACTTGTTCCATCTACTAGACACTCCTTCCTTCTTTTTTTTCTTTTTTGGCGGGGCAATGGGGGTTAAGTGATTTGCCCAGGGTCACACAGCTGAAACTCCTTCCTTCTTGGGGGGGGGGGGTGCGACTGGCTGCCCCTAGAATGACATAGTTTCCATAACCACCCATCCCAATATTGGCTGCACCTTCACTCATTCTCCTAGTTACCAAATCCAATGGCATTTTCTTAATCCTCATTCCCTTTGAGCTCTCTCCAGCTTTTGACACTGTTGATAACTCTCTCCTCCTTGGAATACTCTCTTCTTTCTAGGTTTTCAAGACACTACTCTCCCCTGATTCTCCCACCTATCTAATTGCTCCTTCTCAGTGTTCTTTCCTGGATCCTCATCCAAAGCACATCCTCTAATCATAAGTATCCCTCAAGGGTCTGTCCTGGTCCCTCTTCCATGTCTCTATATTACTTCCCTTGGTGACTTCATCCGTTCCCATAGATTTAATTCCCATCTCTATACTGATAATTGTGAATTTTACCTATCCTGTTCCAAACTCTCTGCTGACCTCCAATTTTGAATCTCCAACTGCCTTTTAAATATCTCAACCTGGATATCCAATAGACATAGTAAGCTAACCTATCCAAAACAAATCTTACCATCTTTTCCTTTAAAACTTCCCTACCTCCTATCTTCCCTATAACTTCAAAGTGCACCACCATTGTCACACTCAGGCTCCCTCCCAAGGTAAGAGTTATCCTGTACCTCTCACCCCCTATATCCAATCTGTTGCCAAGACAATTTCACTATGCAACGTCTTTCATGAACACCATCTTCTCTCCTCTGACATGACCACCACTCTACTGCAGGGCCTCATTATCCCATGCCTTGGTTACTGAAATACCACTGGTCTACTGGTGGATCTGCTTGCTTCAAGTCTCTCCTCACTCCATCCACCCTCCATTCAGCCATCAAACAAATTTTCCTAAAGCCTAGGTCTGATCATCATCACTCTGTACTCAATAAATTACAATAGCTTCCTATTATGTCTCGGGTCAAATACAAAATTCTCTGTTTTGCATTCAGAGTTTTTCATAACCTAACCCTCTCCTACCTTTCTAGTTTTCTTATACCTTACTCCCAGACATGTGCTCTTCAATCCAGTGACACTGACCTCCTGGCCTGTGACAAACAAGACATTCTATTCTCAGTTCTGGCTGTCCCCCAAGCCTGGAATGTTCTCCTTCCTCCATTCTGTCTACTGACCTCCCTGGCTTCTTTGGAGTCCCAACGAAAATCCTACCTTTCTTAGGAAGCCTTCTAATTCAGGTGCCTTCCCTCCAACAATTATCTTTTATTTGTCCTATCTATAGCTTGCTTTGTATATATTTGTTTGCGTGTTGTCTCCCCTATTAGATTGTAGGCTCCTTGAGGGCAAGGACTGTCATTTGCCTCTTTTTGTATCCCTAGCATTTAACAAGCAGAGTGCCGGGCACATAACAGGTGCTTAATAAATGTTTACTGACTAACTGATTTCTCTCTCTCTTCAATCTGGGATTCCATGGCTTTGCTTCTGGTTTCTAAACAAACATGACAGGGAATGTTGTATTCTTCAAAGCCATCACCCTCAGGAAATACTTATTTAAGCCATGCTGCTAATGCTCAAAATATGTCTGAACTTTTCATGTGTAATTACTATCCACATTTTTGGAAATATTTTTTTGAGGACTCTCAATGGAAGCAAATGATGCATTAGATTTAATCTGGGGGCAAGAGCCAGAAAATATCCACAACATGTCTGTGATTATGCTGAGCATTTAAAGGGTAGAACACTATTTTAATCCAAAAATCACATTTTGCTATAAAGTAATTAATTTGGTTATGTTTTATTTATAAACTGGTTCTCAAGCTACTTTCAAAAGAGGAGTTCTAGGAGGTAGCTAGGTGGCACCGTGGATAAAACACCGACCCTGGATTCAGGAGGACCTGAGTTCAAATATAGCCTCAGACACTTGACACTTACTAGCTGTGTGACCCTGGGAAAGTCACTTAACCCTCATTGCCCTGCAAAAACAAAAACAAAACAAAACTCCAAATAAACAAGAGTTCTAGACATGTTTTGGGCAATGGTATCATCACTATGACAAATCTATATGTTGACTCCCAACGTGACTACCTTCAATAGAACAATACTCATTTAAGTTCATCTCATTGCTTGTTCTCTTACATAAGATAGAAAAAAACCTCAACAACAGTATACTTAACAAGAGTGAATTTAGGGGCAGCTAGGTGGCGCAGTGGATAGAGCATCGGACCTGGATTCAGACCGTGAATACCTCTATGAGAAAATAAACTTATTTTCCAAATTTATAACCTTCTGAGAGTAATGTGCTGACTGGCAGAAAATGCAGTCATATAAATTTACTCATGTTAAAAGCTTGCATCAGGGGCAGCTAGGTGGCGCAGCGGATAGAGCACCGGCCCTGGATTCAGGAGGACCTGAGTTCAAATCCGGCCTCAGACACTTAACACTTACTAGCTGTGTGACCCTGGGCAAGTCGCTTAACCCCAATTGCCTCACCAAAAAAAAAAAAAAGAGTGAATTTAGCTCCATAGTAATCTGATGATGTGAAAGGGGGAAAAAAATAAACCTATCTCTTTTTTTTAAAAAAAGCTTTATTTTATACTGTGCTTCCTGTTTATAAACTATTACAGATATGCAGGATTAGGCATTTTTCTCTTTTGTGAGATACCTGTCTGAAGTCCTACCTACTGAGGTGATATTTTCCAGTCATTGAACTTTTTTTTTAGAAAAGGAATTAAAATGTTTCCATACTGCCATCATTCATATAATGATGAAGCTTGGTCAGTAGTTGGTTATTTTCCCTAATAAAATGGATTTAATGCATTTAATATGAATATAGTTATTGACAACTCAAAATTTCTTGACTTTGTACAGGTCTTCCTAACTCCAGAACTAGTGCTTTATCCACTGTGACATCTATATGCCCCTATTTGATTATTTAGTACTCCCCCCACCCAGAGGTGGGGGAGGAATCATGTTTTAATGCTACTCAATTCTCCCACAATGGCTAGTAGAGTGATGGATACAGAATCCAAGAAAAAACACTGATTGATTAGTCTGTTCAGGATATCACCAGTATAATTCACAGAAAAATAAATGCCCCATATGCTATTTTAAATGAACAATTTAAATTATTGGTAATTTAAAAAATAATATTTTAAAGAGTTAATAAAGTTAATAAGAATGGAACTAGGTAGTCTACATTAATATATACCTAGGGTTACTATAATCAATTTGGTCTCTATGCACAAGACCTGTGGCTGACATCATCTGTATTTTATCCAAGGATACCAAAGTTGAAAGACCATAATTAAGAGGAGCAGGAGAAAAGAAAAATTTGTATAACATTTTACAATGAATTACATATAACTAAAACAATTGTCCTAAGTGAAATCAAAGTTGTTTGACCACTTTTCTTCAGTATGGCTGTCCATATTTAACCTACCTTGCAAAAAACAGTTAACCAATTCATGTACTTTTTCTTTTCTCTTCTTTTACTTTTTCTTTTCTTTTCTTTTTCTTTTTTTCAGGGCAACGGGGGTTAAGTGATTTGCCCAGGGTTACACAGCTAGTAAGTGTCTGAGGCTGGGTTTGAACTCAGGTCCTCCTGAATCCAAGGCTGGTACCTTATCCATTGCACCACCTAGCTGCCCTGAAATGAGATCATATTTGGGTTTTTTTGTTTGTTTGTTTTTGCAGGGCAATGAGGGTTAAGTGACTTGCCCAAGGTCACACAGCTAGTAAGTGTCAAGTGTCTGAGGCCAAATTTGAACTCTGGTCCTCCTGAATCCAGGGCCAGTGTTTTATACACTGCGCCACCTAGCTGCCCACTCACGCACTTTTACTATATAGGAAGCTCATTGTCAAACCTCACAAAAAAGATGCCTACCTTTATTCCACTGAACTAACAAAGCATGAACAGTCCAAAAAAGAGAACCAAATCTTCTAGTTGGTAACAATAAAGTATTAGTCTATTATATACGTGATGGTGAAAATATTGAAATATAAATTAACCTATCCTTCCAACATATACATAGAAAAATAGGACTTAAATACTTGAATAACTATTCTTTGCATTCAAGTTACATTTCATAAAACAATGCATTACTTAAAGCATCCTATTGGGTTTAAAATGTATTGCCTGTTCTTTTACTAACTTTAGCTGAATTTTATTATTTTCCTTTATGGACTATTAGTTTTTCTATGTAATGCAAAGCTTAAAGATTGTGGCTTTGGAAGAGCATTAACACTATTAAAATATTGCTAAAGTTTAATTTGCATTAAAATGTAGTAATAAGAAAATTATTATAGCCAAAACTTGAACTGGGAACTGGAGTCAAGAAAATGTTTAAGGTATTTGACCATCACTATTTGAAATGAATTCATAATGGAAATCAGCCTTAAACTACCAAAGCTTTTTTGTAGATTATTTAAGAAATGCTTGTTGTTTCCTCTCTTTAAAAAGTGCATTATTTTACCTGAAGTATCTCTTTCCATTCTCATGTTTATTTTATAGATCTTTTGAAATCTTATCTTACAATTATTTATGGGGGAAGGGGTAGGGAGAGTGAAAAAGACTTACCAGAAATCAGTTTATTTGCATTATTTTGCTTTAATCATGAGATATGTAAAATATGAAAAGATAAGAAAAAGAAAATAGCTCTTCCATCAGTCAACTAAAGCTCTTTAAGTAATCAGCACTTCAGTTTATCAAAGAGATCCTTAATGCTTACTGAATACATCTGGAGAGGGAAAAATCTGCATAATTTATATTAGTGTCTAATTTTGCCTCCTCATTGGTATTCATGTACTAACACAATGCCATACACACCTCCCAATAAATATTTGTTGGATGAAATAATAGACTCATTAATTCAATTGGCAAGTTAACTATCTGAGAATTGAGGCTACTGTTTTAATATGTATTTCATATAAAACTGGTCATAATATTGCAAAAAGAATGTATGCCTCCTGAGCACAGTCAGTTCACCATATATGACTAACACACACAAGCATGGTAAAGAGATGAGATATAGATTGTATAGTCATGGCAAATGAAGGACCTATTCTAGTTTTTAACATGCCACAATTGCCACATAACTGATAACTAAATTAGCACAGCTGAATTAACTCATTCTAAAACTATTCTGAAGTAGTACTTCAGGCAAGAGTCAAGGATTAACAAGAGGTTAACAAGCTGATGTCAGGAGCCACAGGCTAGTGACTGGGTATAAATGAAGGAATTACTGTAGTCAAGAGATTAAACAGTGGGGCAGGTGACAGAGAATAAGGAGTCAGTGTCATTCATGGGAATCAGGGACATGGGGTAGAGCCTAAGTCTAAAGTTTAAAGTTCAAAGAGTAGAACACAAGAACACCAAAGTCATAATTCAGAGTCAAGGTTAAAAGATAGAGAAGAAGCAAGCAAGGAGTAACAGGACCCAGAAACCCAGGACCACATTGAAGACTGCTACTGAACAACAACAAAATGTCAGAGTTTTGCGGCTTTTTAAAGAAAGCAATTACTACAACACTAATAATATATTTGATGGAGGGAGATTGTTCTCAGTTGGGCCTGACTAAGGCCAATCTTGTTTATATTCAATATTGGAACAAAATGAAACACAGAAAGGTCATTCACGAATTAATAAAGCCATGGCAGGATATTCAACAAAGGTATACACTGAGGACACCTAAAGCTGATTCAGCTGAGCAAAGCTCCCTTGCCTGAGTTGCCCATCATTTTCGACCCATTAAAGAGCATCTAGAACTCATTGATGGTAGTTCTGAACTCAGGAAACCAGAAAGTAAAGGCAACAGCCTGAGCCCTTAGTCCCCTTAGGCAGTCAAATTTCAATGATGGTTTTAATACCTTTAAAAAAAAAAAACTGGGGGGGGCAGCTAGGTGGCACAGTGGATAAAGCACTGGCCCTGAAGTTGGGAGGACCTAAGTTCAAATCTCACATCAGACAATTACCAGCTATGTGACCCTGGGCAAGTCACTTTACCCCAAGTGCCTTAAACATCCAGAGCCATCTCCAGTCATCTCGATCTATATCTTGCCACTGGACCCAGATGGCTCTGGCTGGTGACTTTGCACAGCCCTGCCTCACTTAAATCCAATTCACTGCAAGTCATGACATCACCCTGATTTCATGGTTCTCTTTGAGAATGAACGACAAACAACATTTCCACCCACTTGAGACCCAACAGCAGAATTTAAGTTCCTCAAAAAAAGGAACTATTTTTATCATTTTAATGACAAAAACACTTTGCCAAAAAACATTAAGTTGTTTCTTTAGCCAGGTATTGATTATTATACTTTATCAATGTAAACTGTGTAAATTAATTGTTTAGATGGTGAAGCCCATTAAAAATGCCTTTGTCCTTTACACAGTTTTTCTTTTTATATAGTTCTACTAAACAGATGACTTAGTATAAAGTGAGAATGAGTCAAAGGCTTAGAAGGGATCCTCTCTGTTATAGACCAAAATGCAGAAAAGGACTTGATTGCTAAGTACCAATCCAAGGGGGGAAAAAAGATTAAAAACCTAAGACAAAGGAAATCTCTCAAGGACTTTTCAACACCCCAATTGAGACGTTTTCTTTTCTTTTTTTTTTTTTTAGTGAGGCAATTGGGGTTAAGTGACTTTCCCAGGGTCACACAGCTAGTAAGTGTTAAGTGTCTGAGGCCGGATTTGAACTCAGGTACTCCTGACTCCAGGGCCGGTGCTCTATCCGCTGCGCCACCTAGCTGCCGGAGACGTTTTCTTAATTTAATATATTTTTCCTGGGACCAGAGAATCATGGATTTAGAATTTGAAGGTTCCTAAAAGGTCATCTAGTCAAATTCCTCATTTACAGATAACAAACTAAGGTCCAAAGAACTTAAGTGACTGGTCCAAGGTTGTATGGGCATAAATGAAAGAGTTTGAATGCCACGTCCTCTTATTGTGATTCTAGTGCTACCTTTTCAAGAAATGTATTTTCTTTACATTCTGTTTCAGAAATTATGTGTCTATTCTCAGATGCAAAGCTTGAAAGGCTGATTTGTATTTTTTTTATTTTCCTAAATCAGTTAATAACAAATCTCTTTTATTCTTCTTCACTATTACCTGAATAATGCCAGCTTTAGATTTCCTAGGCTTAAACAAGTCTAAAATATATGCTGATAGACATACTTTTCTTTTGCAGTAATATCTTTCATGTTATCAAAGAAGGAAAACATTCTACAGGCAGATGTTTTTACATTAGTTTCACTGCAGATGAATAACTTCCACAAAACAGCTTCCAATTTGCACTTAGGTCACTGATGCTACAACACATTCATGATATTTAATTGATCACTTTTTGAATTTACTCAGAATTATCTGAATGCTTTCAATATGAAAATGTTAAACAGCATAAAAAAGTTTCAGAATGGAAGCATATCACTATCCCACAACAGAAGCACAACAGAAAACCAAGACACTCTGAACTTCAAGCTTCATCAAGATGCCAAATTTAGGGACAAGATGATATATCATCAAAAGAAACCTCAACAAGCAAGTTTAAATTCATTGTATTACCTGAGGCATTAACATTATACTGTATATATAGCAAACTATGAAAGAATTTGCTGGTGATATTTAAACTTGAAACTTATTTATATCTGGTCACTTCAAATTATAATTAATTTTCATTCTTGGCTAGCTTTTCATCTTTGATGTTATTGTGCAGATTTTTATGCTGTAAATATGAAATTGAAGGGTATCAGATTAACTGAAATTCTTTATTTCCACCGAAATGAGACAACATAACCAGAGTAGATAATCTTGAAACTGATGCAAGCTTTTTTTTTTGGGGGGGGGGTGAGGCAATTGGGGTTAAGTGACTTGCCCAGGGTCACACAGCTAGTAAGTGACAAGGGTCTGAGGCCGGATTTGAACTCAGGTCCTCCTGAATCCAGGGCCAGTGCTCTATCCACTGTGCCACCTAGCTGCCCCTGATGCAAGCTTTTAACATGAGTAAATTTATATGACTGCATTTTCTTCCAGTCAGCACATTACTCTCAGAAGGTTATAAATTTGGAAAATAAGTTTATTTTCTCATGGAGGTATTCACGGTCTCTATTTTTTGTAGAGAGATAATTTGAAAAGATTCTTAACACAAATGAAAAATGAAGGTTTTACTAAAAGGCAATAAACTTAAATAACTAATGTTTTAATAAAATTTGACTGAACCAGAAAATAATGCTCATTGCAAAAGCATAAAAACTATCACTGTTATTGATGTACAGTCTCTCTAAATGCTTAACATGTCACCAGAATCCTTCAAAAAATGTTAAATGTTATTCAGTAATCTTAATGTTTCCTAAGTATAAATGGGCAATGATGCTTCATATATCAACACAAAAGTCTGATTTACTTTCTTGTTCTCCAAATCTGTCTATTATAAACTTTTTTTGTTGTTTTGGTTTTGGTGGGGCAATGAGGGTTAAGTGACTTGCCCAGGGTCACACAGCTAGTAAGTATCAAGTATCTGAGGCCAGAATGATAAACTCGTTTTTTTTAATATGATAAACTCTTGATAAGAGACATCCTAACCAGTCAAACAGAATTAGTCAAGCATAAAGCAGTTACTACTGGTTCAGAAACAGAAGAAAGGCATTGTTATTGCTTAAGAACCAAGGTATATTAAGGCTATATCATTAAGATCACAGGAACTGGGGGCAGCTAGGTGGCGCAGTGGATAAAGCACCGGCCCTGGATTCAGGAGGACCTGAGTTCAAAACCAGCCTCAGACACTTGACACTTACTAGTTGTATGACCCTGGGCAAATCACTTAACCCTCATTGCCCCACAAAAAAAACAAAAAAAACGGATCATAGGAACCAGCATAGATCTTAGAGATCTAGGCTAAAGGTGTCAAACTCAGGGTACTCTGAACAAGATGATAATGTAACTAGGAAATATTTAACAAACCATATAAAATATAATAAAACATAAGTAATGTTAACTTGTGGTTTTCTAAGTCAATATGTGGCCAGCAGGGATTAATTTCTGTTTTTAGTTTGACTCTGTTGCCTACTCAATTATATCAAGATAAGAAAAGCTATCATTTAAGAAACACATTAAAAAGTTCTGAATCCTAAAAATTTGAAGTTGTATATTAGTACATCATATATGCATGTGTATACACCCATAATTGATAGTAGCTACATATTAGCACTTAAAACTTCACTAAGATATTGGAGACACCATATATGTGTGTGTGTATGCATGTATATATAATTTTTCTAGGATGAGATTTGGTGAACTCACCATTATGCTGTTATAAGTACATCAATGTAAAGTCTGCTATAAAGTTTATTCTTGGTTTTTCTCCTTCGCAATCCATTATGCATATAGCTATATTAATAATAATAAAATTAATAAAGAATATTAATATAAATCTAGGCATAATAAGTGCTATTCAACTCGGGAAGAGGAGAAATATATAGCAAATCAGCTATGCGCATTTACTTTCTGAATGTTCCTAAAGAACAAGTATTAATTTTGTCATTGTAATGATTTCTTATACTCTTTAAGCATACTATATGACTAGTTTTAGAGGGTTTATGATAAAACCTTATAGACAGAAATAATACCAATAAACTAAAAACTTTTATCTTATTTTCATGCTGAAGAAGTCTCCAGAGGGCATATGGTATGCACCTGAAATGACATGTTTCCAAATGAATTCTAAGCTAAAAATTAATATAAAACTGTTAAGAATTTTCCAAATCTGGATTGCCCAATTATTCACTCTCTCACACCTTCATCCTCTTTAGACTTCATTTACAACTATCTAGTCCAACTAAGCTTGAGGAATTTAAATAACAGCAAGAATGTACCTTTGCATGCTATGTATTTATGGAAATTCAGAAACAATTGACCACTCAGTTAAGTTCACTACATTTCTAAAGGGAAAAAGAAAGATAAGGGAAAAGAAAGAATTGTGTGGGATATCAGGGTTTTTAAATCTACCTATTGATGATAAAATATCTATAAAAATAAGTATGTAAATAGTTGTGAATGCTTCATATGAAAATTGAAACAAAATCTATTGACCCAGAAGACAGACCTCAAAAAAAAGGAACATAAGTAAGGCACATACCATTTATGCATGACAATAAGATGGATAATAAACATTGCTTACATTTTTACAGCACTTTACATGTTACAGAGCAGGTTCTACATGACCATGCAGAGGCAAGAAGTACAAAAAGTAACTCCATTTTATAGATGAGAAAACTGCACATTAGAGAGGTGGAGGGGGGTGGGTGGGGGAAGGAGTTTCAGAATCATTCCCTCAAACCTAGATTACCTGAATCCACATCCTATGTTATCTTTACTACCAATAAAATTTATATTTTGGGGAAGCAGCTAGGTGGCGCAGTGGATAGAGCACTGGCCCTGGATTCAGGAGGACCCAAGTTCAAATTCGACCTCAGACACTTGACACTTACTAGCTGTGTGACCCTAGGCAAGTCACTTAACCCCAACTGCCTCACCAAAAAAACCAAAAAAGCCCAAACAAACAAAATTTATGTTTTTTAATCCCAATTCAGAAAAGTTCTATCTGTAGTTTTTGGCAAATGTGTTACTCTGTTCCCCCCGCCCCCAAGTCTTGTAATTCTGCTCACTTGTAAAATGCATAAACTTCAAGAGGGTTCAAAAAGCTCAGATTCCATGTCTGCCATATTACTACTTGTATGACCATACATAGCTCATTTAACTTTTCTGAGCCTTGGCTTTCTCATATGTAAAAAGAGAATTGGACTAGATGACACTTCAGGACTGCTCTTATTCTAAATTTGTGACGTCATGACTCTATAAATAAAGATAAATAAACTTTGACCTAGCAAACTTCCCTAAACTAATTAAAAATGAAAAACCTATGCATTCTAAGAATTAAGAATATGGGATAATTACTACTTCCTGAGGGTTTAAATTACTATTCCTCACAGGTGCTGATGCCTATCAACTGAAAATGTGTGTGTGGGAGGAGGGGGGGGCAGCTAGGTGGCTCAGTGGATAAAGCACTGGCTTCAGGTGCTGGATTAGGGAGGACCTGAGTTCAAATCCTACCCGAGATACTTGACACTTACCAGTGGAGTGATCTTGGGTAAGTCACTTAACCCTCATTGCCCCACCAAAAAAAAATTAGTAATGTGTAACGATTGGAATAACGCCACCTGCTGTATACTTACTGTAGAAGAGTTCTGCCCATGAAGGGAAGGTCTTTGAGGGCAAGACCAGGAGTCAGGAAGTGACGCGGACTAGTGGGAGGAGGACGGAAAAGACTGGCGCTCAGTCTCGCTCTCTTTCCTCTGGACTCTGGCGGAGAAGGGAGCTAGAAATGTGCTCTCCCTTTAATAGATAGGAATCTAGGCCTTTTTCTCTCTCTTTACCAAATTCTTATTCTCCTTAATAAATGCTTAAAAGTCTAACTCTTGCTAAAGCTTATAATTTATTGGCGACCACTCATTAGATATTTTAGACAGACTAGCTAGAATTTTAGCCCTTAACAAATGTCACCTTCAATAGATAAAATAAATTCTGTGATGGGACAGAAAAGGTACTGGTATTAGAGAGCCTTCCACTTTCCTTCCCACATCCTTCTTGACACTACATCCATATGCAACCTCAATCTTCCAAAAGGGTGTGACATGAAGACTGGGGAGAAACAATGTCAGTATCTTCTTTCTAATGCACTGCTACCCACTAGTAGTAGTAGGCCTCTACCAGTCGCTGACAACCATGGATTAGTCCTGTGAAGAGCCACAGACCACTCCTCACACCCAATCACCATAAGCTCTGCTTTATAGAAAAGTACAAGGGAAAAGAGTAGACAAAGAAAAAAGGTTCCTTGGAAGAATTGCTGTGATAGTACTAGAGGTATTGAGAACTGGATGAAGCCTGCATCATGAAACTATTTTACTTGCAAAGTGTTAAGTGTCATTTTCACAAATGATTGGGGGGGGAGGGGAAGGTAGGGAGAAGAGGGAAGCAGGGAGAGAGAATGAGTCTTGTTTAAGATCCAATACATGCCAAGGTAAGCAAGTCATACAGTATACCTCTATTTCCTCAATTTCCTTAGATTACAAGGCAGGAACTAGTAAGAACATATCAGAGCTTCCAGCTAGTTATAATTTATAAGTGTTTTACTGAAAATTCCACATTGATGAAAGAAAACCTATTAAGTAGCTAAGATAAGGCAAACATATCCAAGAACCATATGTGAAATATCACAGTTGGGAACATTGGTCCCCAACATTAGTTTCCATGGAAATTGTCATTAACTACTCCTTTGAATTTTTTAAAATTTATTTATTTTGTTTATTGACAAAACAATCTTGAAATATGCATAAAGTACTAAAATTACAAAATTGAATGCACCAGTAAACTGCTATAGACATTTTAAACATGCACCAGATCATCTAATTTATACTTAATGTATTTGAGTGTCTGTGAGTGTGTAAATGCCTGTCAATAAAATGGCTGTTATAAAGGCACTTGACAAACAGGAAAACTTAGCAGGGGAAGGTGAAAAACAGCTGTGGTCATTTTTGTGGCAATTAACCATTACAATCTAATAGGATACTGATGTTGATTGCTTCGTCTTTTATGAAGGAAACACATTAGAACAATGAAATGGGCTTTAGACAAATTAGGTGGGTCATTCGTCTGCTACTTATAAAATGACTAAGGGTATGTTGAGTTTGAAACAGAGAAGTTGAGTTCTATTGTAAAAATATTAAAAACTTCAATTATCAGACATTGATAGATATATAGCACCAAACTAATAAAGGTTAAATTAATCAATATCTAAGGAAAAAGGAATTTTTATTCCAAGTTGGGTGCTGATAAACTCATCAAGTCATATGAATAAAGTAAAACAATTTAATCTCTTAGAAGCAGTTTGGTGGTACAGTGGATAGAGTGCACAGCCTAGAGTCAAGAAGACTCATCCTCCTGCGTTCAAATCTGGCCTCAGATACTTACTAGTTGTGTGTGACCCTAGGCAAGTTACTTAACTTTCTTTTTTCAGTGTCCTCACCTATAAAATGAGCTGGAGAAGGAAATGGTAAACTAGTCCAGTAATTTTGCCAAGAAAATCCCAAATGGGGTCATGAAGAGTTGGACACAACTGAAATGATCCAACACAACAATAACAACCACCACCTTATAAGGAAAAATAAGTAAGGAAAAGGTGTTTCTACCTGAGGGGCCAAAAAACACCACCACAGATGACATATAGGTACTTCTTAGCACACCACATCTTCCAACTAGTCTTGCAAAGTACCATGCTTCATTGCTAACTTGACAGTCATCCTAACTATGTTGCTTATACTCAATGTATTTTGTAACTGCAACAAACAAATGAGAGAAGTGGAAACAAGCTAGAAATTATTTGTTGCAATTGTTTCTTATTGAGTATTCTGATATAACTGGGTTCTATAGTTTTACTGTAAATTCAGTGATTTCAATTTTACTATATGTACTCACATTTGACAAGGAAAACAAAAAAGAATGAGATTGTTTTGTATTTTGCAGTCAAAACAAAAGAAATAGGAGTCTCCTAATGGCACTAACAATACATAGTAAATACATTGGCATGTACACCAACATACCAAATATATGTAAATAGTAGTGTTCGCCTTAAAATCAGTAAAAGAATCAAAGAGAAAGCTTAGGTAGTTACACTTATTTCCATGATGGATGGAGAAGAGAAGGTAAATAGGGAGAGAACTTTACTAAATATATTACTGCACTTTATCTATAATGCAAGGAAATAGATTTCTTTGGAGGAGTGCCAGCAGAGTAGGCTTGTGATTACATCAGTTTGTGGAACTCCCAGTGTGAAAACTCCCTCCATCAATGCAAAATGGCAACTCATTTGTCACTCAGAGTCTTAGAGTTATCCTGGACACTGAGAGATTAAGAGACTTACCTACTAGTACAGAGCTAATATGTTTCAGAGGGAGGTTGAACGTGGGCTTTTCTTGGCTCTAAAGTCAGCCTTCTTTCCATTCTAAGCTACAGATGCTCTAATTAAATATACACAATGGTTACTTTAAAAGCATGATTTTTATTGTAAATTTTGGCTACACTAGATTTTTTTTTTAATCAAAAGTCACTTAAAAAGGCCCATTGGTGCCAAGCCAAGACATCCTCTGATAAGGTCCTTGTTAAACTGAAGTTTGTAATGCAGTATTTTCCTATAATGAACATGTCCCAAAAATTGTTCATAGGGGGGAAAAATGAAGTCTTTTTAACAGCTGCCTGAATTACCTTTGATTCATTTTCTATGCAAATACAATACTCAGAAATGACTATGACTAAAATGAATAAATGAACTATAACTACAAACCTTTTTAGGGAAGTAACTATTCATTATGTTTTATTGCTAAGAAATTATAAATCTTCACTTACATTTACAGGAAATTTTAGAGGAAGCATTAATTCACAACACTTTGCTAGGCACTTGTAGAGATGCAAAGTTCAGTAAGACCTAGTCCCTGTTCTCGTGAGCTTATGATCTAGTAGGAAAGAAAATGAGAATTTGTAGAGAATTTAAGGAGAATCAACATAAAAATGATTCTCATAGATAATCTTTAGTTCTCATGAAATACAGAATGAGAAAAGCTACTATAAATATGCCTTCAAACATTCTCTTTAGAGCTGGGCATTATCCAAGGTGTACCATTCTTGGGTTTTTAAATTTGCCAGACTATTCATGCAGAAAAATATATCTGTATGATTCTATTTTTCCATTACTACTAAATGAGCTTTCCTCATGCTGAAAATCTGCCAAACCATTATACAAAAGTAAGGATGGAAAACACAGGTCAAACTTATTCCAGTTCCCATGTTCTTTTCAAAAAATTTAATCAGAAATTGCTTTTTACATGCATTTAAAACACTGTCTGCACTATGCTATTTTATTGTTTACTAAAAAAACATTAAATAAAAACATCTAGGTGAAATTATTTGAGAATATTTGTTTTCTCTTGTTTAGTTGTGATTCTCCCCCGCCCCCCCCCCAAAATGTATCTCTTTATAGTGATCTTGCCAATATGGTATTTCATACTCAGAAAAGAAGTCATTAAAGACAAAAAAAATTACATATACATATACTTTTATACATGTATGTATGTGGGTGCATGTACATGTGTGTGTGTATGTTTAGGTCCAAATAACTATTCAAAGATCAACTTAAGCAAATTTTCAAAGGCAACACATCAAATTTCTCAAAACTTTCAAAGTTGGCATGACAATTACCTCAAAAGTATTCATCATACTATTATGGTTTTTCATATTACAACCTTGAGAGGAAGGTAAAGCAAATTATTTCAATGTTATAGGCAAGAAAACTGAGATGCAAAGTAGTGACATGACTTATTCGGGGTCACTTGTATAATAAGTGACAACTACAACTTGAAAATTGCCCAAGACTTTTTTCTAGATTTCCTCTTTAATGTTCTTCTTAAGGCTAAAAACACTGGGCCTTTGAACTACTATGTGGAGGTTTCTGAAGTATATTGATAAGGCTAATTTTAAATGTCCTTTTGTAAGACCCATCTCATCCTTCCTATGCTTATACCTTGACCAACATGGTGGTAAAGAACCTTGGGCTTGGTATCAGAAGATATGAGTTCTATTTCTTCCTATGCTACTAAATTGCTCTGTGATCTTGGGAAAATTATATCCCTTCTCTGGGGCTTAAGTGCCTTTTCTGTAAAATCAGGGTAATATTTGTACCACATCCTTCACAAGGATCTTGTGAAGGAGGAAAAGTCAAAGAGTTATTATCAATATTTGAACCATAAGGAAATGAAACTAGATAATCTCTAAGGTGCCTTCCAATCACTTTTAATTCTATAATTACCCATTAATTTTCTTGGTAGTATATTTTCCCCCTTGCAATGCTATTCCCTGAACTACCATTTAGGGTGGCATTGATTTTAAAAAATAACCCAGGAAGAGCTTTGGAAAGAAAGGCTAACTAAGATACTATTGATAGAGTTATGAACTGGTCCAACCAATCTGGAAAGCACTGGAATTATACTTAAAAAAAAAGAAGAACAAAAACAAAAAAACTAAAATGTTCATAGTCTTTGTCTTAGACATTCACTGTCAGGCATATTCTCCAAGGAGATTGATGACACAAAGGTCCCAGATGCACCAAAATATGCATAGTGGTACTATTTGTCTAACAAAGAACTGGAAATAAAGTAGGTTGCTGACCAGAAATTGGAGAATGTCTTAACAAATTATGGTACATTAATATAATAAAGGGGAAGCTAGGTGGCACAGTGAATAGATCACTGGAATAGATCACTGGACCTGGACTCAGGAAGACTTCTTTTACTGAGTTCAAATCTGGCCTTAGACACTTACTAGCTTTGTGATACTGGGCAAGTCACTTAACCCTGTTTGCCTCAGTTTCCTCATCTGTAAAATGAACTGCAGAAGAAAATGGCAAACCACTCCATCATCATTGCCAAGAAAGCCCCAAAAGGGGTCAAGACAAGTTGGACACAACAACAAAATATAATAAAATATTACTAAGCTGTCAGAAATTATGACTGTGAAGTTCAGAGAAATATGAAAATTATGACATTGTACATTAGTACAATGATAAGCAGAACCAGGAAAAATATACACAATGACAGTAAAAATATAAATGTGGGGGGAAAACAATAAAAAGAACCTGAATGCTGTGTAATTAAAATGACCAAGTTTACTTTTGATGAGGAAATAAGAAAATGCACCTCCCTCCCTTCACTGCAAAGGTAGAGGACTTTGGGCATGCAAAATTGCAAATATTGTCAGACAAGTGAAAAGTTGGTTAGTTTTATGGAACTGCTTTCCCCTTTCTTTTATACTGTTACAAGGGATGGCTCAATAATGAGGGCAGGAAGAGGGACATATTTGGAAATGAAGATGATGTAAAAACAAATAATTTCAATGAAAACTTTTAAAGTAAAGAAATCTATATTTTGAAGCAATTAGGGCTAAATCAAGGTTCTCCAGTTTGGGAATCTCATTAAAAGCCCCTTAAAATTCCTATTGATTAAATTCAAATATCAGCTCTATAAATACTTATCTTAAGAAAGAAAGAAAAAGAAAGGAGGGAAGGAAGGAAGGAAGGAAGGAAGGAAGGAAGGAAGGAAGGAAGGAAGGAAGGAAGGAAGGAAGGAAGGAAGGAAGGAAGGAAGGAGGAAAAGAAAATGATAATTGGCCAAGGCCTAAATACAATTCAACTCTAAGGCTAATGAAAGCTTAAATACTTCATTTTTCCCCATAAATAAATAAAAACAAGAATGAAATTAAAAACACCTTGAAAAATAGAGGTACTTAAAATACCAAATAACCCTTTTGGGGTCTATACACTTACCAGACCTTAAGAAAACACAGGCAGAGGTGATTGTTGCATCGTCTGACGCGTCCATTTCAAACCGTTCCCTCTAATCATTTATGTCGCAGGTTAAACTACAGCAATTTTCAAAGTGGTTTAGTAAAGTTAGATGCAATCAGTATTAAATTAAGTGAAAGCAATATTAGTACTTATTAATATGATACAGTGTACACCAAGATAGTATTAGGTTCATTACATTTTTCTTAATTGTTTTTTCCTTATTGAAACTGTATTTTGATAACTACATTTCAATATAATTGGTTTCCTTTTTAACCCTATATATTTTATTTTCTGCATTAGAAAAATTTATTCTGCGAAGGGGTCCATAGGTTTTATCACACTGAGGAAGGGTTCTGTGCCACACAAAAAAGTTACTCTTGGTCTAGAGATACACAATTAGCTATTAACTGTTATATGTGCAGTGGAGTTTGTGTTATTCTATTCTGTAACGATGATTGTTTTACTATAGTATATTCTATGTAAGGATCGGGTTAGTTCAGATTTTAAACCAAATCCTTTGTACAGTAGTTTGTTGTTGTTGTTTTTAAGTAACAAATAAACTTCTTTGTGTTAAAGCAAAACAAGAAATAAATGTTTCACCAGAGTATGTTTATTGTGCAAATAGCATATAGAAAAAAGGAATTTAACATTTTTAAAATGATTAGTGCTCTAGGGGACAATGTAAAGTCGAATGTGGTTCTGATTTTTATTGTTACACAATATGACTAAAATTGTGGACAGTTATTATTACTGACTTATTCTAGATATTTGATTGACTGGATACCAACAAATACTGTTAATGCCAGTTTAATATCTAAAGAAGGAGATTCTGAATTCAAGAAGTATATCCTTAATATAGTTTGCAAACTAATTGGAATTTTCAGTTTACTCTTACTTTTCAGTTTACATGCATTTCAGAAGAAATAGAGGAAAGAGTGGAGAAAGGGGAAATAGTATGCTTAGAGAAAGAGGAACTGTTGCAAAAATATATGTTCAGGTAGTGTTCATTCTCCTGTAAGAAAGCTCCGGTTACTTTCTCTGTCCAGTTACAATCCAAATGATACTTTATTATATCCTAGACAACCACACCCGTTACTTTTTAACTCTCCTGTTTCATACTACAGGGTACTTAGTACCAAAAGTCCAAATAAAAACCCCATTATGTGCCTCTTACAAGTTACTATTTCTGAAATACACTAGCATGAAAAATATCTCTTAAAATCATACTTTTAAAGACTCCATCGAATAAACAAAACAAAACAAAACCCATCCTCTTGGAATGTAACTCCAAAGAAATTCAGCACTATTCTTATTTTTTTTTCAGCTAAAGATGACTGAATTTCTCCTGCTATAATTTATGAAAATAGACAACACCACCACCACCACTATGCCACAGTCTGTTGTGTACAGGTAACAACTTTTTAAAATAAAGCCCAGAGTGCAATAGTGGCATGACCAAGAGATAACTAAATCATCTCTCAGAATCAATACAAATAAATGCTGTAGTTCCAGCAAAACTACAGGAAATTTTATGTTGTTGGGTTTTTTCCCTTCTCTGTCTAGGGATTTATTTTATATCATAATTATAATGATCCCATTATTGTTCTCTTTTTAATCAGTTAGTAAAACTAGGAACTTTGAAGGTAAGTTAGCCCATGGCTTTTCATTTTGTAGTTTTTGCTTGCAATTAAATTATATTAATTTGATCAAGAAATGATAAAAGCTGTGATTCCAGCTCTAAGAGCTGTCATACCAGTACTTGGAATAAGTGTCAATTTGAATATAGTGACTTAAAATTTGGATAAATCACCTCAAGAGACTTTGAAAATTTTAACTGCCTGAATGCTTATTTAAATGAGTTTCGGATTTGGAAGGAATAACTAGACATAAGTAAAAACTATGGATTTTTCTTGACTTTAATAAAATCATGAGAATGTTAGGCTCAACCGGAAACTGATTGAATATGAAGTTTCCAAGAAAACCAGACTTTAACAACAAAAGAATCACTTCAAGGTAGAGAGAATGAATATTTAAGAAATCTTCCAACCTCAGGAAAGGGTCTCATTCTCTAACTTAGAAGTGAAATTATCTGAGGACCAGAGAGAAGGTGATTTCCCTTGAATTGATAAGTACTGTGAGAAAATATACCCCAAACTGGTCCAACTCCAAACTTCCTAGAAGCTCATGACTTAATTACCCTTCACTTTGGATCACAGAACACATGGGAAAGGAAGAGGAAGTTAGAAAAGATGAAGCCCAAAAGGCTAAAAGGTTGCTTCTTTATTTCCAGGAATAATAGCAGCAGTCTGGTTTCTAAGGGAATGTGGACCAGAAAGGAAGCAATATTATTTCTAAGGGCAGCAACTTGATGCCTTCCATGCAGGAAAGCAGGTAGAGGACTATATGGGGAACAATTTGTTGTTGTTGTTTCTTTGTTTTGTTTTGTTTTCTACAAAAGTTCAGCTACTTGATTTCTAGGGAAGGTTGGGGGACCAGGGAACAAATTTACTTCCAAGAATTGAGCAAACCCCAACTGTTCCTGTACATATCATTTGCACATAAGTTGTTTACATGTTGTCTCCCCCCATCATTAAGACTGTGAGCTTCCTGAGGAAAGGGACTTTTTATTTTCTTCCTTTGTATGCCCAGCATTTAGCACAGCACCTGGCACACGGTAAGCACCTAATAAATGCTAGTTTATTTTAAAAGATAAGAGGAAAATCTCATAGCTAAGAATTCGGGTGGTGACCTTACTTCTCAAAAGTGGACGGGACAGTGAGCAACTTTATTTCTAATTTTGGAGAAACTGTCTGATGACTGGGGGCGCTCAGGGGCAGAGAGAGGCCAGAGGCAACTTTATTTAGGGTAGTGCAGTATGCAGTTTCCAGGGGACGTCAAGCTATCCCTATTTGGACCGAGTAGGTTTCAGAGAGCTGGGAGGGAGAAAGGAGAAATCTATTTCAAAGAGAATAGGGGCAGCAAGCTGATTTTTCAGGGAGGGGGAAACATAAGGGGCAAACCTATTTCCAAAAATGGAGCTGTCACTTATTTCGCGGAGGTGGAGCGAAGCAGAGAGGCAAACATTTCTAAAAATGGGGCCATCAGCTGATTTAAAACAAGAAACTTATTTCTTAAAAATGGGGCCGTAGCTTGATTTCGTGGAGGTGGGAAGAGACATAGGGGGCAAATTTAATTCAAAAAATGGGGCCATCAGCTCATTGGGAGGGGGAGAGACCTGAGGGTAAACTTATTTCTTAAGAATGGGGCCATCGCCTGATTTCGGGGATCTGGAGACACAAGGGACAAACTTATTTCTAAAAATGGAGCCGTCGCCTGATTTCGGGAAGTTGGGCAAACATTTCTAAAAATGGGGGCATCAGCTGATTTGAGGGAGGCGGGAATGTGGACAAAGACACAAGGGTCAAACTCATTCTTAAGAATGAAGCCGTGGCCTGATTTCGGGGCGCTTGAGAAAGACGGGCAAATATTTCCAAAAATGGGGCCATCAGATGATTTGAAGGAAAACAAAAACACAATTGACAAACATTTCTAATACTAAAGCTGTCGCCGGATTTCGGGGAGAGACTCGGGATGAACTTATTTCTAAAAAATGGGGCTGCCGCCCGACTTAGGGGTGCCGCGGGCTCAGGGGGAACCCCGGCAGTGGCTGCGCGCTGCTCTCTAGGGCGCAAGCAGAGGCCAAACTTATTTCCAACAACGGGGCTGCCCACGTGCCAAACCTGAACGCTTGGAGCGGGCCCTCCGCTCCAGGACCTTCCAGCTGACGTCAACCATGAGCCCCTTCGCCCCAGTCATGGCTACACCGGCCGCCGCTGCTGCTACCGCCGACGGCGACGCCGACGCCTTCACTGCTGCCGGGGTCAATGTGTCCCTGGCTGCCCCAGCCCGGCCTCCCCGGCACCCTCCCCTGGGCCGCCCCTCCGCGCATGCCCCGCCTCCGGCCCCGGCCCCCGCGAACCCCGCCCCGCCCCACGTCTCCGTACGACACTGTCGCAAAAGGGGCTCCGCCCGGAAGTTGTTTGGACCGGCGTCTCCTTCCCCGTGAATCCCGCTTGAGGCGGCCGGAGAGATACAGAGTTCTCCGTACCGGGGACCGCGGAGTCGCGGACGCCGTGTTGTGACGCTGCTTCCGGTGGAGCTGGGGTTAGGCGCTTGGCGGCTGCCGGGAGGCGCTGCCAAGCCTGGGCCAACACCTGGGCCGGGTTTAGGGTCTGGGATTAGGCAGGAGGTGCTGACAGGTCGGGGAGGGCAGGCCGCCGGTACGGCTGAACGATGGCAACGGCGGCCGCGGGCCGGCTTCTGGGCACCTGGGCGCTGCTGGCTCAGCTGCTGGGATTGGGACTCCTGGGCCCGAGCCCGGCCAGAGCGCTGCACAACGTCACGGGCGAGCTGTTTGGTCCCGAGGCCTGGGGGACCGTGGCCGCCTTCGGGGACTTCAACTCGGACAAGCAGACGGACCTGTTCGTGCTGCGGGAAAGTCAGTGTCGCCTCTTGACAGCTCCTCCCCGCTCCCAACCCCGTCCCACCATCCTGGTGCCATCTTCCTGACCCTCCCCTTGCTTTCCCCATCCCATACCCTAAGCCCTGACAACCACTCTCTTCTCCATCCTCAGGCCCTGACAGCCCCCTCTCTTTGCCTTATCCCATTTCTGACAGTACCACTTCCTGCCTCTACCATCTTCATCCTCCTGAGAGCCACCCTCCCTGCCTCTGCCCCTCAACTGAGCCCTGAAAGCATCCCCATCTCCCTACTTAGACTGACAGTCTCCTTTCCTGCTTCCACCATCCTCAGCTTCATTCTCCAGAAAGACCTCTCGCCATCCCCAGAGCAACCCCTATATCTATTCTGAGCCTGAGTACCCCACTGCCTAACCCTACAATCCCAGTCCTTCTGATAGAGGCCTTAACAGCCTCCCCATTCTCAGCACCCCACTCCCAGCCCTTCTCTCTGTTCTCTCTTCTTTCCTGTTCTCAACCTTAGCTCTGACAGCTTCTTTTTTCCCCAGTCTCTCCTCAGGATTCTTAATAGCACCATCTCTTCATCCCTAGGCCTATGCTAAGAGCCTTAATGTCTCCTCTGTCCTAAGATCCTAACTGCCTTCTTTGTCTCCCTCCCCCAACCCACTGTCCAGCAATAACCAGGGCCCTTGACAACCCTTCTCTCAACCCTGTTCTCTAAGGCCCTAAAAGCCCATTTTCCTCATGAGTCCCTCCCCCCCTCCAGTTTTCAGTGTTCTTACAATTTATTTTTCTTCCCCACTGCCTCAAACCTGTGGAGCTCTGGCATCTCTTAACATACTACTTCCACTCAATATATAAAATACTTCTAATGGCTGTAATAGCTCCTGCTTCCTTTGTTCCCTTTTTCTCCAAACTCTAAGTTTCCTCTTCTTCCCTTAAAGACCTTTCAATATATACTTCCATGAGAATACAGACATCCATGTTCATGGATGCTAACAACTCTCTTTTCTATCAATATCCCCATCTTCAAAACTATAACAGTTGCCTTTCCTGGCCCCCTAACTAGTTGAATGCTCCGGACTTTCCAAAAGTTTTCTTCCCTTTATTCTAGGGAACTCTAAGATAAAGCAATTTGTTTTAGTGAAGCACGTTCATAAGGCTTCTTATGTTCTAGTTCTGGTCCTGTTATTGGTGTTTGGTTATTGGTTACTAACTTGCTATGTTACCTTGGGCAAGTCATTTGTGGAAGCCATAGTTTCCTCCTCTGTAAAGTAAGGATATTGCGGTATATAATCTTCCAGCATTCATATTATAAGATTTTAATAATATTCCTATTTTCATATTCAAGATCCTTTGCTCCCTTCCTGACACTCTTAAGAATACAAAACAACCTCATTCCTGTGAAACACAACAGCTTTTCCCTCAGCTGTCCCAGCTATGCCCATTTCTTCCTTGGAGTTAACCCCCAACAATTATTTTCCTTGACCATAGACCCTCACAGCTTGATGTTTTCTTCATACTCAGATCCCCCAAAGATTTGGTCCACAGTCTATTGAACATCCCTAGCCTTACTTACCTAGTGTTCCTTCCTTGACTCTCACCTTCCCTTGGATCCTGATTTTACTCACTCCTAAGAAACATAGATAGATCTTCAACTGTCTAATCAGAATCCTTCTAAATCTTGAAGATAGACAATTTATCAGCATAAGGAGTATTTTAATTCAAGATTTAAAAAGGGAGAAATTGGCTTGATCCAAAGGCTAACATTTGAAATGACAAGTCAAAGTAAGGTTTTTGATGACCCTCAGTGGCACTCCAGTCTTTCTCAAACTCCAGGCATTTTCCCTTTGGCTCTGCTTCTTATAGGAAGGAGAAAAATTGTTAGCCATCTTATGTAATTAAAGAAAAAAAAAAGGTTTGCTTTACAAGGTATCGTGGGTCAATTAACATAAGAATGTAAAGCAATTAAAGTTTTAAAAATATCAGTCTGTCAGTTGTGTCCTTTTTTTTTTTTTTTTTGGTGCCCTGTACCATATTAAGTAGTTTTTAGTTCCAGGTATGACTTCATTACGGTGAGGTAACTACAGCATAGAAACTCTGTCCACCAATGTATATGTCAACTTATATGTAACATATTCTGAGAAATTTAAATTTGACATTGAGAGAGGTGGTGATTTGTCCATGACCACATAGCTAGTACATATCAGGCAGGATGTGAGCTCAGCTCTCCCTACTTCATTGCTACATTTCACTACTATAAGGGGAAAAAGAGAAGTTGTAGGTAAAGTACCAGTGTTCAAGTAGTTTAGATAAGTCTTTTTTTTGTTGTTTTTGAGCAAATACTTAACAACAATCTTACTACTAATCAAATACAATCGAACCCCCTTACAACTCTGTTCTAGAAGACAGGTTTAAGATATGATTTGTAATGTTTTATCAATCAATTTTTATTCCTATGTTTTAAGGGAAAGATTTGACCCTATAATACAGCAGCATAATAATGAGTTTTAATTAATTTGTTCTTTTAAAATGAGCTGTGCTGGCTCCTGATTGAAGCTATCTTCTTCTGTTAATATCGTGTTTATATCTGCTTCTGTGGTTCTTCCTCCCCATTTGTCTCTTGCTTTGAGAATTAAACAAGTGGGAGTAGCTGGGTGGTGCAATAGATGAAGCACCTGCCCTGGATTCAGGAGGACCTGAGTTCAAATGCAGCCTTAGATACTTAACACTAGCTGTGTGACCCTGGGCCAAGTCACTTAACCCTCATTGCCTTGCAAAAATAAATAAATAATAAAATAAATAAACAAGCACTGGGGTATTTTATAGGAATCCCTATCCCATTAGAGTGGCACGTTGGTTTTAAATATCCCTGGATGTGTACATAAGATGGAATAAATCTGAAGAGGAAAGGGAATTCAGAAATTCCATTTCCAGAAAATAGTGCCTTAAAAATTTTTTTTGTACAAATTCCACAGCCAACCATTAATATGATTTGCTACCCAATTACATTTGTTCAAGGCTTCTCTAACACGATTCTTACTTCTTTTAGGAAATGATTTAATCATATTCCTGGCAGACCAGAAGGAACCCTATTTTAAACCCAAAGTAACACTATCCATGAAGTAAGTATGTATTTTTCTTGCTGTAAAATGTTATTTGCTTATAGACTGATGAATGGGAAGTAATTGGTTGAACTGTGTTCTGTATGTGTTTTTTGTCTGACTTGGATTCTGAGTTTTTAAGTTGACATTGAGAACAAAATTCAAATTAAGCTTTCAGTATCATACTTATTTGGGGATTCATTCTGTTTTTAAATCCTCCTATCATGGGCAAGGTGCTGGGGATATAAAAACAATGAAAGCAGTAGAACTTACATTCTACTGGGAAGATACACCTTTTACACAGATAAATAAATGCAAGATAATTTGAAGAGAAAACAAGCACTAACAATCCAGGGAATTAGGAAGAGCTTCCTATATAAATTGGCAGGTTATATGATCAACAAAATAGAGACTAGACATTTTCTCCATTACCTATTAACTCTCAAAAAAGACCCAAAAGAGGAATTATGAGCCAGAGATAGAACAATTACATCTATCTCCATAGGACAAGGAAACAAAAATCTTAAAACAGTAACAGCCTTATGAATAAAACACAGCACTAAATCAACTACTGTCCTTTACCAGCCTCCATATTACAGTCGGACACCCAGACTGGCCCACCTGCTTGTACTCTAGGGCTCACTCAGGAGTTTTTCTCCTGATGAAGTCTTTCTCAGCACACCTTTACCCCCAGCATTCTACCTCAACAAGCTCTGTATAGCCATATACAGAGGAGTGTGAGATAAATAAGCAGGGGGACAGTGTACTATCTTGAGCAGCCTCTAGGTTAGGGAACCCTAAGACAGCAGAAGCTCTGCCCAGAACATACAATCCACCCTTCCCCATATCCTGCAAAAAGTAGCAAACTCTCATCCCTGCCATAGAACTAAAGAACACATGATTGGGTAGGGGACTATTGTGTGATGTTATACCTTGTCTGAAGGAAAGGTTAAAGGAATCCAGCTGGACCCAGACCAGTCCCTCATAGAAGTTAGTTGGGGCAGGACCAATGAAAAGTGGATTTCCTAATGTAAGACAAAAATAGCTTTAATATCCAGCCCCCAAGAGTAAATGCACTATCAAAAGAGGAATAAGAAAGTGAACAAAAAGCAACTACAAAGAAAAAACAATTAAAACTACTAAAAATATCAGGAAGAAAATAATTCAACGAACACCTTGAGCCCAAGAAGCTAATTAAGAAGCATTTCAATAAGGGGCTGCTAGGTGGCACAGTGGATAGAGCACCGGCCCTGGAGTCAGGAGGACTTGAGTTCAAATCCAGCCTCAGACATTTAACACTTACTAGCTATGTGACCCTGGGCAAGTTACTTAACCCCACTTGCCTCACCAAAAAAAAAAAAAAGACAAAGACAGTTCAATAATCCAAGCCAGAGATGATGAAGATAAAGACTAGGGTAGTAACCACATAAGTAGGGAGATAATGTATGGATGCAGGAGACTAGGGAAAGTGGAAATGACAACATTTGGCAACTGATTAGATTTTGCCATGAGGAGGAAAGAGGAGTCAAGGTCAATGACAGCGTTACAAACCTGGATGATTAGAAGGATGTTGCTGTCCTTAAAACAAGTTCAGAGGATGGGGAAGATTTAAGTTCTGTTTTGGGAATGTGAGGTGCCTACAAGACATACAGTTTGAAATGCATAGTAGGCAAGTGGAATTGTATACAAAGTGCTCAGGAGTGAGATTGTGGCTGGATATGTACGTCTGAGTTAGCTACATAAAGATATGGGAGCTGATGAGCTCACCAAGAGAGAGGAATAGAGGGCTCAGAATAGAGACTTAGGTTATAGTCACAGTTAGAGAGCAGGTAATAAAAGATGAGCTACTGAATGATACTGAAGAGTTCTCAGAGGAATCAAGAGAGAAAAAATGTTTCAAAAACAACCAAAAAATGTTGGAGAGGGGAACCATGAAAAGAGTCTTTGATAGTATTGAATTCTGTACAGAGGTTAAAAAAAAATGAGAAAAGACCATCAACTCTGGCAATTAAGAGGTCATCAGTAATTTTTGAGTTTTCAGTTGAATGATGATGTAGGAAGCCAGACTACAAAGGACTGAAATGTGAGTGAGAGGAGAGGAAAGGAAGTGGAGGGAAAAGGTGCAGATAACTTTCTCTAGTTTGGCTTTGAAATGAAGTAGAGATATGGGACTGTAGCTTGAGAAGATTTTAGGGTATAAGTGGGAGTTTTGGTTTTTGCTGTTTTCAGAATGTGAAGGAAGATGGCAAGAAAGAAACCCTTACATAAGGAAAGACTGAAGATTAAAGAAAGCAAATGGTCATAGGGACAACTTGCTTTGGAAGGTGAAAGGGGATGAGATATAGGATACATGTAGAGAAGTTCACCTTGGCAAGAAGAAAGATCAACTTTTTACCAAAGATTGGAGTCAGGAAAGAGATAAGAAGGCACAATGTCAAGAAGTTTTGAGAGGAGAGGATAAAATACAGAGCTCACAGTAAAGATCAACATCACAGTTATGCCTGTGTATAGCTTAGGTGTAATGAAAGTGTAGATTTTTGGAACTAAGGAAATTAATGACATGGGAGGTTGGAGTATTTGAGGGGATGTTAGGGTGTGGGTTGAAAGCTCCAAGCGTAAGGGCAGGAGCGGGGAAAGAAAAGACCATGAGCTAAATACTGAACTTCTTGAGAAAGAAGGGGTAATGACTGAAGTCCATTAGATGGTAGCGACCAGGATTTGGTTAGAATGATCTAGTAAGTGTAAACCTCTAAGTAAGAATGATTGCTGAGAATTCAGAGGTGGGGAAGAGGGAAAAGGAGTATGCCTACTATGCCTAGCCTAGTATGTCAGGAGGCTTGAGAGATCGTACACTCAGTATTGGAAAGGCTGGCCAAGGATGAAGTGTTTAATTCAGCATGCATTTATTGATCATTTTATTGTATTAACACTGGACAAAATAGAAAAGGAATAGAAGATAGATTATATCAGATCTACATAGGGGAATAGTTCGTACTTCCATAAGTTGACTAGATAAATAAGATTTTATGGGTAAATGCCAAAATTCGTGGTATAAACTAAATTGATGGGGAAAAGCTATTCTCGTTTATTTACTCCATTGCCTAGATAGTGTCTGAAATGAAGTTAAGTACTTAATAAATTCGTGCTTTTCTGACTGATTATTAAAAAGCATAATTGCTAGGTAAGTGTAAGGTACTAGTATTATTATTAGTGCTTTCAAGAGTTTCAGATATGTGTTTTGTCACTACCATAGGTACAAGTCTCTAGAGGATAGGGACTGGTTTTTTTGTTTGTTTGTTTGTTTTATAACAGACCTTACTATGGCTAATAATGGTTATTTCATGGCTAACTAGTAGGATCTTAAATGCTTGTTCAATAGAGTTGAATCAGAAAGCATTTTCTGGGGCTTTTCCCCCTTCAATTGCTTATTTTATTGAATCCAGTTGAAACTGGGGAAAAGTTGAAAACCTCGTTGGCTTTGTATGGTGAAAATTTAATGTTAGGTATTAATTGGTTTAAAGGGAATTTTCTATTCTGTGTGGGGAAGGAGAAAGGATAGTAATGAAAGAAATGATGGAGGGGAATTAGTTAAAAAGAGTGCATAGGTCTGTTGATTGATTAAAACTTTTTTTAAATTGGTGGGGAGAGGGAGGAAGCCACATAGGCATGCCAGACTAGCTGAAGCAGCAGAGCATCCTGGCAGAGAGACAGGAGGCATTACGTGTCAGGCAAAGCAAACCACCACTACCACCACCTTCAACACCATCTTTTCTTGGTGCCTAAAAGAGACAACTGGGCCCTGTACTCAAGAGCCTTGGGAATAGTTGGGTTCCCCAAACTACCAGACTTGCTTCTAGCCCAGCCCCCACAGCTATCATTGAATGAAGAAACCCTTGTGGAGAAGGGGGCCACCTTCCTCATCACCACCAGCAACAACTGCCACAGACAAGCTGATGGACACAAGAACCTGAGACTGGAATCATGCCCCAAGACTAGTTCTACTTTTAACCCAACTCTCCCAGCCATCATGTAGGGGGAGGTGACTCCTATGAAGAAGGAACCCACCATCCCCATCAACTGCCTGTCAATTGCCACTCACAGGACAGGCAAGCCATCCTGTCTGAAACGGCAAAGGAGGGAGAGAGAGGAAACAGCATGTACCAGGCAGATCAAACTAATACTACCACCTTGACCACCATCTCCTCTCAGGTCAAGTTTAATCTGCATTATTAACATTTTCTCCATCGCTTTCTTAAATCTAGACAGTCAACAAAGCAATAAATCAAGGCCTAATTTGCAGCATTGCCAATTTATGAGGCACAGGTGCTCACAATGAAAACTTAATAATTGGCTCCCCAATTTAATAATGACCTCCCCTTCCCTGATAGAAATACTCCAAGACTTTGAACCCAAGAGCCTCAGTAATGGCAATGCTTTCAGCCTAGTGAATTCAGTTATCATCTTGGGAATCGACCTCTGGTTAGATGCAACATTACAACTGCTCCTACATGTGCTACAGCTACAGCTACTAAAGGTGGGGGGAAAAAATTATTGCTTCCAGAGTCCTTGGCACCATTAAATGATTCAACATCAGAAATTGATAGGATTTTATCAGCAGAAATGACTTTAAAGAGGCATCAAAATGTGCTTTGTTACTGCACCATAATGACTATGATTCGTTTCCATCTGACTTGCAGCTGGAACCTTCTCTATATGTTCTCTTCCTCATTAGAATGTGAGCTCCATGAGAGCTCACTGGTGGTGGTGTTCATTTGTGTCCAACTCTTTGTGACCCAGTGGACTATAACATGCCAGGCCCTTCTATCCTCCACTATCTCTCAAAGTCTTAAGTTCATGTTCATTGTTTCCATGACACTATATATTCATCATATCCTCTGCCATCCCTTTTTCCTTTTGCCTTCAATCTTTACCAACATCTTTTCCAATGAGTCCTGTCTTCTCCTTATGTGGCCAAAACATTTAAGCTTCGGTATTCAACTTCCAGTTAATTCGTTGCTGTTGTTGTAGTTGTTGTTGAGTTGTGTCTGACTCTTTATGACCCCATCCATGTTCCATGTTTGGTTCTAACTGTTGTTTCTTGGGCCATGTACCTCAGGAGACAAATAAGATGATCTGGTATTCCCCTCTCTTTGAGGACTTGCTACATTTTGTTGTGATCCACATAGTCAAATTTTTTATTTAGTATATTCAATGAAGAAGAAGTAGATTTTTTTTTCTGGAATTCTTTTACTTTTTCCATAATCTAAGAAGTTTGGCAATTTAGTCTGTAGTTCCTCTGCCTCTTCAAAAACCATCTTGCACTTCTGGTAATGCTTGGTTCACATATTGCTGAAGCCTAGCTTGCAGAATCTTAAGCATAATTTGCTGGCATGTGAAATGAGCATATGTGTTTGGTAATTTGAACATTTCTTTATCATTACCCTTCTTTAGGACTGGGACATGAACTGATCTTTTCCAATCCAGTGGCTACTATTGAGTTTTCCAAATTTCCTGGCATATTTAATGCAGCACTTTAAAAGCATCATCTTTTAGGATTTTAAATAGCTCAGCTGGAATTCTATCACCTCCACTAGCCTCTTGTTAGCAATGCTTCCTTAGGCCCACTTGACTTCATCCTCTAAGATGTCTGGTTCTAGATCAGTAACCATCCTATTGTCATTAGTGGTAACATTAAAATCTCTCTTGTATAGTTCTGTATATTCTTCTATCTTTGGGGGCGGGGGGGAGGGCAGGACAATGAGGGTTAAGTGACTTGCCCAGGGTCACACAGCTAGTAAGTGTCAAGTGTTTGAGGCCAGATTTGAACTCAGGTCCTCCTGAATCCAGGGCCAGTGCTTTATCCACTGCACCACCTAGCTGCCCCCTAGTTCTGTATATTCTTGCCACCTCTTTTTAATCTCTTCTACGTCTAAGTCCCTACCATTTCTGTCTTTTATCGTTCCCATTTTTGATGAAACGTTTCCTTGATATCTCTAATTTTCTTGATGAGATGTCTTTTTCCATTCTGTTGTTTTCTTCTATTTCTTTGCATTGTTCATTTTAGAAAACTTATCTCTCCTTGCTATTTATTCTCTGGGGATTCATTTGGCATTCAGTTGGTTATATATTTCCCTTTCTCCTTTTCCTTTTGCTTTCCCTCTTTCTTCAGCTATTTGTAAAGCCTCATCAGACAGACATTTTGCTTTCTTGTTCTTTTTCTTTGCAATGTTTTTTGTTGCTGCCTCTTGTGCAGTATTGTAAACTTCTGTCCATAGTTCTTCAGGCACTCTATCTACCAAATCTAATCCCTTATTTATCACTTCCACTTCATATTCCTAAGGAATGTTATTTAGGTCATACCTATATGGTCTGAGGCTTTTCCCCACTTCTTCAATTTAAGTATGCATTTTGCAGTAAGAAGCTCATGATCTGAGCCACAGTGAGCTCCAGGTCTTGTTTTAAGTGACCATATAGAGCTTCTCCACCTTTGGCTGCAAAGTAAAGAATCATTCTGATTTCTTTATTGATCATCTTCTGATGTCTATGTGAAGAATTGACTTTTGGATTGTTGAAAAGGAGTATTTTCTGTGACCAGTGAGTTATCTTGACAAATTTCTGTTAGTCTTACCCTGTTTCATTTTGCACTCCAAGGCCAAATTTGCCTTTTATTCCATTTATCTTTTGATTTACTACTTTAGCATTCCAATTCCCTATGATGAATGTGACATCTTTTGGGGGGGTGTTATTTCTAGAAGATGTTGTAGGTCATCATAGAACTGATTAACTTTGGCCTCTTCAGTATCAGTGGCTGAAGCATATATTTGTATTATTGTGATGTTGAATGGTATGCCTTACATTTGAACAGATATCATTCTGTCATTTTTGAGATGATACCCCAATACTGCTTTTCTCACCCTTTTATTGTCTATGAGGGATACTCCATTTCTTCAAAGATTCTTGTCTACAGAAGTATTTACATACATACATATATAATCTGAATTAATTAAATTCACCCATTCCCATCCATTTAAGTTCACTGACACCCAATATGATGCTGCTTAATCTTTCCATCTCCTATTTGACCACATCTTGCTTGTCTTGGTTCATAGATCTTACATTCCAGGTTCCTATGAAATACTGATCTTTACAGCATTGAGCTTTACTTTCATTATCAGTTGTATCCTCAGATGAGCTGCCTTTCAGTTTTGGCCCAGCTGCTTCATTAGTACTGAAGCTATTTGTAGTTGTCCTCCACTCTTCCCCTTGGCATGACCTTAAGTGCTCCTCTTCCAATGTCATCTCTTTTATCATTTTAGTATTGTCTATGGGCAAAGATGAATGCTTTGCTATTTCCTTCTCCAGTGGATCACCTTTTGTCAGAACTCTCCACTGTGATCTGTCTGATTGGACAACCTTAAGTGGCATACCTCATAGTTTCATTGAGCTAACAAGACCCTCTGCCATGACTAGGCAGTGATCCAAGGTGGAGCTCACTGGTATTGTTACTTTTTGTTTGTATCCCCAGCATTTAGCACACTACTTTGTACATAGTAAGTGTTTAACAAATGCTTTATTCATTTTTGTATTCTCTAACTCTGGAAATCAACCCTACTGAGAAATGCAGACTGACTCATATAGCTCTAGTAGAATAGGGTCTATGAAATTATATAATGAGTTAGACAAAGGGAACTGAAACCTTTTTAGAGATGCATGCACCCTAGGCACCACACCTTTGACTGAACTAGATAAGGACAAACATGGGCTGGGAGAGGTCCTTCAGTGTCATGTGTTATACCTATGAATACCATTCTAGTTTTTTTCTGTCTTCATAGTCTACTTGTTTTCTATGAGGGAAAGGACCTGGGCTAACCACACTGTATCATATATGTAAGCATTTATTCTAGTTCATTGTGTTTAAAAGTAGATGTCTTATAAGGGGAAATTAAGGGACTGAACTGCCAAAATTAATTGAGAACCCTATTTCATATGTACATGTAGATATGTAGATATGTATGGATATGTATAAATATGTGTACATATATATCTTAATGAAATCAATTCAACTTTTATAAATACTAGGTTTTCCTTTTACCCCAGAAAAGGAAAATGTGTTTTAAAAATCTCAGTTGTCATAAAAAAAAATGACCCACATAATATCTTGGAAATTATTCGCATTGTCTTCATCATGCCCTCAACCCCCATATCCCTGTTTTCCATTGTTGAGTTTGCCTCTTATTTGACTAAGAGGTCAAATACAGTGTTAAGTTAAATAAAAACTTTAAAATGAAGAGGAAGCATTTTTATTCATTCTCTCCTTCCCTTTTTTGTCAGAGGGAAAAAATATCCCTTAACCTTTACAAGAATAACTTCTCCATCTTTACCTCTAGTCTTATCCTCTCATCTTCAGTCTCTTATTTACAATAGCTCCTTCACTTTCACCTACAGGCCAACCCAAGTCTCCATCCCCTAAAAGCCTTCCCTTTGATCCTGCTACTCCATCAAGCTGTCATACCATTTTTTCCCATAAGCATGGTGTACTGGAGCCAGCTCATACCAGTTCTTAAAAGCTAAATATTAAATTTTTAGTCTGAGCATTTATACCTATGAGTGAGATTTTCCCTACCCCTTAGATATAGGCTTGAATCAGTCTTTCCCCTCATACAGGATAGACTGTAAATGCTCTCATATAGAATAGACTATAACTGCTTTGTCTTTTCGTACATTAATCATTCTCCTTTAAACCTTTAAAGGTGTATCTATGGTTAGGATGGACCAATCAGGGCAAAGAGAAGAACTCCCAAAATAGCCGCTCTGGAGTTGCCCTGGACCAATCAGTACTGGTAGAATAAGAAGTAAAGCAAAATCTTGATAACACTCAAAGTTGACTAAGTGGCAGAATTGTGTACCAGCTAGGCTTGGCTGATTCTAAATCTTTTGATGGATTTTCTATTGCCACAATGTGAAGTCATAAGCAATAATGATAATATTGATGGGTGCAGTGGGAGGAGTTTTGTCTAAAAATGGTAGAGTATAAATACTCTTAAGCCCTGTATGGGTAAACTGTTTAACATTTACTAGCATATCACTGAGCATGAATCCAACCTCTGCCACTTAACTGGCTGTGTAATTCTGGGCAAACCATTTAACCTCTCTGTCTCCATTTCCTTTCTGTTAAAAAAGAAATATTAATACTTGTACTACCTGATTCAATTCATAGGGTTATTGTGAGGAAAACACTTTGTAAATCCTAAAATACTATAATTAATCAAATATCTTATTATTATCATCATTATTAAAACATTGCCTCTTCATTCTTCTTTGTACTATTTGGCTTTTTTAAAGACTACATTTAATGAAAGATTATCATTGATCTCCTAATTGTCAAATTTCAGTGGCTTTTTTTTTTTAGTACTTTTTCTCAGTAAATTTCATTATTTGTTTTACTATAATCATCACTCCTTGAAATGCTCAGCTTCTGAAACACTCCATATATATTCCTGTTTGTTTCCTAAACTCTCCCTACTACCTCTCTGGCAGTTCCTTCTCTGTTTCCTTTGCTAGGTCTCCCATTTGTTACCCAGTGCCTAAATGTGACTATTTTCTATGATTTTGTCCTTAATTTACTTTTCTTTTCTCCCTTTACTCAGAATTTATGTTGACATTTTCATCTACTATGACTTTGTGGAAAACTCTGGTCTAAATCTCTAGTGCCATCTTCTCTCTTCCCACTTTTCCACCTGCTTACTGTTTCCACATATATGTGCTGTTATTTTTCTGAAATTTTGTCCAAAATCAAATTTCTTGTTATTCTCCCCTCACCCCCCCCCAAAAAAAAGTTTCCCTTTCTCCTATCTGCCATATCTCAATTAGTGCCATTGAGATCTTCCCATCAACTTAGGTTTGAAACCTGAGTAGATCCTACCCCTTCCTTTTTGGTATTCTCTCACACATAATTTCTTCACTGTTGTTTGCATTTCACCTCCATCCCTTCATTTACATTTCCTTTTATTTTCCTAGTTTAAGTTCTCATTTCCTCTTGTCTGTATTATCATTATACCCTGTTTATATGGTCTTTCTATCTCTTGTTAATTGCCCTTCCAGTCTACCATACACACTGCTACTAAGTTAATTTTCATTTTCATTTTTTTACTGTTTATATTGATGCTTTTTATTTTTTACATTATAGTAATTTTCCAATCCCTCATCAAACATTGAGTTTTTTGGTGTAACAAATAAATAAATAACACCTGAGCAAAGTGAATGTATCTGGTATTTCATATATATATATGAAATATATATATAAAATATATATATATATATATAACATTCTACCCCCGTAGTCTCTTCCACCTCTTTTTACCCAAAGAATGGAGTGTTTTATTATCTTCTCTCTCTCTTACTTAATTTTCCCAAAGTGCAGCTGTGATCACATCACTCCCCTACTTAGAAACCTTCAGGGACTCCTTATTATGTATAGAATAAAATTCTTTTTCCTAAATATAACATTCAAGGTGATTCAAGAAGTGGTTCCAACAAATCTTTCTAGCCTTATAACTCACTACTTTCCCTCTCAAATCATGCATTTTGCATGGATAGTATACTTCAAAATAAGGTAAATATAAATGCTTTCTTCCATAATATGTCTTAACAAAAATTTTTTAAATCCTTTTTTAGGAATCAAAGTTCATTGATAACAAGTGTAGTTCCTGGTGACTATGATGGAGATTCACAAATGGATGTCCTCTTAACATATCTTCCCAAAAATCATGCCAATAATGAATTGTTAGTTGTTATCTTCTGGGGACAAAATCAAACATTAAGTAAGTACATTTATACCACATATTAGCTCTTTAATTTGTCAGTGGATATTGAAGTAAGCAATATTCCAGCTATCTTTAACTTGAATGTAACAGAAGTATGATTCTAATCTCAGTTCATAGATATATAGTTCTGTAGTTGTCGTTAGTTTTGTATGTACAATTTAAATAGCTATTACTACTTTTATTTCTCATTCAATGTTCATGATATTTTTCTGGCTAAAGTGACAAGTGATTGAACCTACAGAAGTCTCTCTCTCTCTCTCTCTCTCTCTCTCTCTCTCTCTCTCTCTCTCTCTCTCTCTCTCTTTCTCTCTCTCTTTTTAATGTAATCTGGACTCCAGAGGAAAAAGAAGACTATGAGGGTAGAATATAGTCAGATTAAAAAAAACTGTATTTAGAATAAGTTTTGTATTATATACAGATAAGTTAATTCAATTTGATTCAGTAAACATTTATTAATCTCTATTAGGGACAAGACACTAAGCCAGGTTCTCAAAGTACTCAGGCAAAAATTTAAAAAGCAATTCTTACCCTTAAAGAGCTTATATTCTCCTGTGAGATTCAAAATCTAAACAGATAAATAAATACAAAACAATTTGAGGAATGAGAGCATACTAACAACTAGAGAATCAAAGGGGTCAGAAAAGGATTCTCAATAAGGTGACATTTAAACTGAGCTTAAATGAAGCTAGAGAATTGAAGAAACATTCTCTGCATGGGAAACGGCCTTTGCAAAAGCACAGAAAATGGGACATAGAGAGCTGAGTTTGTGCAACAGTGTTTGGAACATGAAGTCTAAGAACAACAATGTGAAATAAGTCTAGAAAGATAGACCAGAGCTTTCTTATGAAAGGCCTTGAAGAGTGTCATGGTCAGACCAGTCCCTTAGGAAAACTATTTTGGCATATACATGGAAGATGGAATGGGGAAAGAAGAGACTAAAAGAAGGGAAACCACTCAGGAGTCTTTTGTATGGTCTGGGCAATAGATAATGAAGCCCCTGAGATCAGGGGTAGTCAAATAGGGGAGGTTTAGAGGTATAATTTACAAAAATTTACAAACAAAAATGATTGGAAATCAGGAGTTAAAGAGAATAAAAAGTCAAGTATAACTTTGAGGTTGTGAAACTTGGTTGCTATAAGAATGGTGTGGTCCTCAATAAAAATAGGGAAGTTTGGAGAATTTGGGGCAAAAGAGTATGAGGTGGTTTTTGTTTGTTTGTTTGTTTTTTAAGATATGTTGAGTTTGAGATATCTATGAGACATCCAAGTGTAGATATCGTACAAATAGCCATGTAGTGCTGGGGTTCAGAAGAGAGATTAGGGCTAAATATAGAGATTTGGGCATCATCTATATGGAGAAGATATATTTGTGATATATATGTATGTGCGTGTGTGTGTGTGTGTGTGTGTGTGTGTGTGTGTGTGTGTGTGTGTATGACCACACAAAAATATATGAACTGATAAGAGTCAATGAGATCACTAGGAGAAAGGATCACTAGATCACTAGAAAAGAGAACATACAAAGGAGGAAAGCCCAGGACACAATAATAGAGAGACTCCTATAGTTGGGGATGAGAGATGGTTAATAATCCAGGAAATAAAACTAAGGATCAATCATTCAGATAATCTGGTGTTCAGTTAAACACAAGGACCTCAGTTACTGGAATAAGGACTTGCAGTTTGATTAAAAACTGATGGGAAAATTGGATAACAGTATCGAAGAAATGGTTTTTTTGAAGAAATTAAATTCTGAACAATATCTTATACACACATAAGCATCAAATAGATATATAACCTAGATATAAAAGGTCAATCATAAATTTAAAAAACACGGAAAAATTACCTATCAGATGTGGAAGGTGGGATTTTAGCTGGGATTTGGAAAGTGAAGGGAAGCCAGAAGGTAGACAGAGAAAATTCCAGGCATTGAGGATAGTTAATGAAAATAGAGTTAGGAAATGGAGTGTATTGTGTGAGAAACAACAAGGGGGCCAGTGCCACTTGATTGCAGAATACATGGTGGGAGAGAATGGTATAAGAGTCTGGAAAGGTAAGCAGGAGGTTATTAAAGTCTTTGGATGACAAACAACTTTTTTAAAAAAATTGATCATGTAAGTTAACAGGGATTTAACTGGAATTAACTGGAATTTTTTGAGCGAGCAGGATGACATAGTCCGACTTGTACATTAAGAAAATCAATTTGATGGGTGAATGGAGTAGGGAGAGTTGTGGCAGGAAACCCAACCAGTACGTTATTGCAGTAGTCTGTGTGTAAGGTAATGAGATCCTGCATCAGAGTGGTGGCAATGTCAGTTGAGAGAAAGAGGGTAGATAAAACAGATGTTATGAAGATAGAATCATCAGGACTTGGCAACAGATTGAATATCAGAGGTGAGAGAGAGTGAGGATAATAACTAGTTTGTAAGCCTTGGTTACAACTGGGAGGATGGTGGTGCCCTTGATAGTAAAAACAGGAAAAGAGAAAGTCGGGGCGGGGGGAATAAATTAGCTCAGTTTTGAACAAATTGAACTTAAGCTGTCCATGGAATATCTAGTTAGAGATGTCTACTTTATTTGGAAATATGAGACTAGAAGTCAAGAGAAAGGTTAGGGCTGGACAAATAAATCTGGGAGTCATCTGCATAGAAAAAGGAAGCTGATAAGATTACCAAGTGAAATAACTGTGGAGAAAAGGACAGAACCTTGGGGAACATATATCATTAATTAATGAAGATACAGGAAAGGAGAATTAAGGAGGAGTGGTCAGACAGGTAGGAGGAGAACCAGGAGGGAGTGTCAGAAAAACCTAGAGAGAAGTGAGTATCAAGAAGAAGGTGATCAACAACAGTGTTAGAGGCTACACAGAGGTCAAGAAGAATGAAAATTGAAAAAAATTACTGAGTTTAATGGATTAGAGGTCATAGTAAGGATATAAGAAAAAGGTTTGGGGTCACAAGGCAGAGAGAGAGAAGTGGAATGACAACAGATTTTAATCAGATAAGGGATTTTCAGAGTTCATGAACATGGAAGTAGTACTTTTGTAGGTGATGGCAAGATTAAGGGTATGACCATATCCTTGTGAGGCTGAGGTGCAGTGGAAGAGTAGATCATGGGAAATGAGTAAGTTAAGGAACTGGGAGCTTAAGGTGTCTTTCCAGGAATGCCAAGATGTATATTGAAGTTCCCTAGTATGATGACAGGAGTTGAAGGGGAAAGGGAAACAGTGAACCAGACACTGAATTCATTGAGTAAAAAAGGAGAATATTCTGGAGGTTAGTAGACAACAGGTACTTGATTGCTTGGTAAATATAGATTGAGTGACCATCAGATGAGGAGATGTTAGTCACTGATGACAGTAGGGGAGAGCCTGAAAGTGACAATGTGGAACAAGGAGTATTCCAGCTCCCCCATTTTGGGGAGCAAGATTTCAGTAAGTTGAAAAAAACAAAAGGATCAAGAAAGGAAGATTTAAGACAAAAGCAAGTTTCTTGTCTGTAGAGATAACTCCCAAAGTGCACAGTAAAAGAGATGGGAAGTTTGGAGATTTGGTGGAGGATAAGGTGGGGGGAGGGTAGAGGTTGGATTGAGGGGAATGGTAATATGGGAGCGGGCATCATAGAAGTTAGTATGATAGCCAAGGGTTCAGAGTCATTGGGAGGGAAGCGTATGATGGTGTGGGAGTTTGTTAATCATTGTAAAGAGTTAGGTAGATTAATGACTGGTAGAGGGGGAGCAATGGAAGTGTATGTTCCTCCTTGAGCAGGCCCTAGCAGGGGATTGGGATGATGTGGCAAACCCAAGCAGCGAAGTGAGATGGAATAGTTTCCCTCCTTCTCCATAGGTCCAATAATACTTATCTGTGTTTAAGGGAAATTACATTGGCACCTGTGTAGAAGATAAACTGATCTAGAAAGGGACTTGAAGGAAAGAAACTAATCAGGAGGCTGTTTGAAAAACTTAGACGAAGGGATGCAGAACTATATTGAGGTGGCTTTGTGAATGGAAAAAAAGGGTCAGCTGTGAGAGATGTTAGAGAGATGGAAACAGCAAGATCTGGCTATTGAGCACAATGATAAGTTTACACACCTGGGAGACTAGAAGAGAATAGAACTGGCAGAAATAGGAGAGTTTGAAAGAGGAGTGGAGTCTGAGAGGGAGATCTGTTGTGGACATATTGAATTTGAGCTGTCTCTAAGACATCTAGTTAGAAATGCTTTTTAGGAAGTTGGTGATATATGGCTGAAGCACAGGGGAACTTTGAAAAACCTAAAGAATGATATTTCCTTTTAGAACCTAGTTGTCAAAGTATGTCAAATAACTGATCCCATGAATTTACTTTTTTCCTCCAGATCCTCGCAATAAGACTGTTTTCAATAGGACATTTTATGATGAACCACTAATTATGGAGTAAGTATCTACTATGGCTTCTCTATAATAACTTAAAATTACCCAAATAAAATTAATTCTTATCAGATATGAAATTATGCTGTCAAGTATTGAAACTAAGTATACTATATTTTAAACTTTTATGCTCTTGATTGCAAGTTATGTCACTACCATGGTTTATATCTATAATCCCGTCATCAAAAGAGAACAAAGTGAAAAACAAACACTGGGGAAAAGAGAGGAGTAATGTTTACAAAATTAACAGTTCAGTTGCTTTGATTGAATTGCTTATGGAGCAGTTCTGAGTTTGGGAATAATGCTATCCAAAAAGGAAACTACTTCAGGATAATTGTTTTTAGAAAGAAGTTTTTGGGTTTGTTTCAAGTGGGCCTTAGAGGGCAGGTACTGAGTCTTCTTACAAGATGCAGAAAGACCTTGATACTAAAATTTAGAAGAGGTACTTCAGAATATTTAAGACAATACAAAGTGGTTTTCACCAAAACTATCTGGCAAGAGAGAAATGGGTCAGTGGAACGCCTTAGACATAGCACTCACTAACCAAATACATTCAAAATATTGTTATTTCTTTAGTCCATAAAAAATAAAAACTTGAAATGCACTTTTTATCAAATGCTCTTAGGAAAACTGATTAGCAATAAGTTAAGAAATTAACTTAGACCCATGTATATTATACCATCTACATCAATGAATTCCAGTTGGATCAAAGACTTCAGCATAAAAAATTCTATTAAAAGGTAGAAAAAAGACATTATGCATTCATCTCAGTCATGGAAAAGCAGAATGGTGCAGTGGCTATCCATTCAACCTAGAAATTAGGACAAATGGACTTCCAAGCCTGCTTCTGAAACATACTCACCATGTGACCTCAGACAAGTCAGTTCAGCTCTTATTGCTCTAGTCATCTCTGAAACTAAGTTGCAGAGAAGAAAGCAACCTGCATTAACAGAGGGAGTTTTCCTCACTGTGGGGTTTACTACACCATGGAAATTTCAAACGTGATCTATGTTCCTCTGTCTAGAGAAAGGGAACTACATTGCTTCTATTAAATTTTTTTTTAAAAGAAGGAATTATTAGACAAAGTTGGCATGATTGATTATATAAAAATAATTTTCTATACAATAACAACAAATAATACTAATAGCTAGTATTTATATAATGTTTTAAGATTTACAGATCACTTTACAAATATTACTACATTTTATCTTCACAACAACCCTGCAAGGTAGATACTATTATTATCTGTCTCCACTTTATAAGTGAAGAAACTGAGGCAGATGTTAAATGACTTTTCCCAAGAGCCCCTAGTTTTTAAATGTCTTAGACCAGATTTGAAGTCAGGTCTTTCAGACTCCAGTCCCAGAGCTCTGTCTGGGGCAAATTTCAAAAGAAAAATAACTTGGGAAAAAATATTTATGGCAAATATTTATAGCAAATGGGAAAATTAAAATGACATCTTAAACACAAGAGACTGTTAACTGAAAATGGCAACTCCTAATTCCTAACTGATAAATTGAAAAGGGACACAGACTATGAAAGAGGAAACACAAATTGTCAACCTTCATTTGAAAAGTAAGCAACCTCAGTAGTAGTCAATGGGATTAATATTAAAAAAAAAAAAACCTCAAAGGTACCATCTCATACCCACAAAATTGATGGGAGAAAAAATTTAAAATAATGATCTTTAGTTTTAGCAGAATTGTGGAGAGAAAGGCACATATTCATTGCTTGTTTTATTTTTTGTTTTTGTAGGCAATGGGGGTTAAGTGACTTGCCCAGGGTTACACAGCTAGTAAGTGTCAAGTGTCTAAGGTCGGATTTGAACTCAGGTACTCCTGAATCCAGGGCCAGTGCTTTAACCACTGCGCCATCTAGCTGCCCCCATTGCTTGTTGAATTGCAATCTAGTACAATACTTTAGGAAAGCAATTTGGAAGTACATAATAAAAGATACATAAGTCTCCTTCTAATGCTCCTGTTGATACCATGCCCTGAAAATGTTATCCAAAAGAAAGATTCATTAAAATTTTTAAAAAGTATTATTTGTAATTTCAAATAGTTGGAATCAAATTCAACATTCACCAATAATTCAATTCAGGATGCATTTGTTAAGCTTCTTCTATGTTATCGGCTCTGTTTTAAGAGCTAGAAACACAAAGAAAAAAAGTGAAACAGTACCTGGACAGCAGGTACATAGTAAACTAAATTGTTATTATTACTTGCCCTTCATCCTCAAAGAGGACAATGACAGATGTCATGACTTGCATTGAATTGGATTTAAGTGAGGAAGGCTGTGCAAAAGTGACCAACCTAATTTTCTCCTCCAGAGCTATCTTGGTCCAGTGGCAAGATATGTTATCAGCACGACTAGGGATGGCCCTGCATAGTAAACTAAATATAAAATACATACAAAGTAATTTCCAGGAATAGGGCACTTGTCATATATGAAGAGTAACTTGTTAGCAGTAGGGTTCCAAAGGCACAATGGAAGGATAGGGTAGAGTGAAATGGGGTTGAAACTGACAAGAGGGAATCAGGAGGAATGGTAGTCATGGAAGGGAGCATCAGCCTAGGCAATTGATTGAATTGAACCTTAACAGCAGATGATCATTCCGTTTAGGCAAGCAGTGGTAATGCTGATTTAGTCATTGAGTCCCTGAGCAAGAGTGAACACTGGTGAGAACATGGGATGGAGTTAGGGTGCAAGGATGGTACACATGATTGACCTCTTACTCTTGATGACCAAGGTGGGATCCTGGAGCTAACTGGGGATTAAAGGGTTTGGCATATTTAAAGTGCTCACTTGACAGTCATCAGCCAGGCTAACTCTACCCCCCAGGCTTACTCTGGCATGAAATAAATTATCTCTCCCAGCATAGAAATCTCAGAGATCTTTGACCCTTGACTGGTGCCAGATATTAGTTAGCCTGCCTACAGGCATTTATTAAGCTTCTACTTTTTGAGTGACACTGTGCTGAGCACTTGGGGATAGAAAGAAAGACAAAAGATTGTTCATACTCTCAAGTAATGTACAGGTTAATGAGGGAGATGATATAAAAACAACTGTACAAGTCAGACATACATAGAGGAAAGGGGAGGAAGCAGGAGGGTAGATAATGAGCATGGCAGGCTTGTTGGAATCCTGGGTCTTTCCTGGTTGTATAGGGGGATGGTTGAATAAATTATGGTGGGAGGGTTTACTAGATGTATGATTTCATTTCTTTAGCAAGCTCTTGGTGAGGAACGTTTTCCAGTGTAGTGTGACTCTTTTTCTCCTGCTTAGATTTTTAGAGTTATTTGGGGCACTGAGAAGTTTAGTGATTGGCCCTGCATAGTGCAGCCAGCAGGTGTAATAGGCAGGGCTTAAATCCGTATCTTCCTAATTCAGACACCTATTCTTTTGCTGCGCCAGGTAGCATCTCACAGTATGTTCAAGTGATGGAGGTATGGACAGGGGATGGCATGGGTCATGAGGTCAGATGAGGTAGGAATAGTGATGCCAAATAAAAACAAAAGAGGATCATTGGAGCATTTTTTAAAAATGCACAGAAGAAAACAAATACAAAGAAGGTCAGAAGGAAACAGGGAAGTAAGGAAGCTTTGAAAGTAAGATGTTGACTTTATAAGATTTTATTTTTAAAAAGCAAGTTTAGAAAATGGGGGCGAGAAGCCAGGAAGTTGCCTGAGCTCTCCCGAGTTTCCCTTAGAAACAACATTAAATCAAGCCTGTAAATGTATTCTGGAGCTACAAAACCTACCAAAAAAAAAGAGAGAGAAAGAGAATCATAATCTTCCAACTTGAGATAATTTGGAAAGGTCTGTCTCACTTGGGCAAAAGGGGAGCACAGCACAGCTCAGTGCAGCACAGAGGGTGTCTGGGCAAGTAAGCAGAAGACTCTCGTCCACAGCACAGATCAGCACCTGAGGCTCTTTAGTCCTGGATCAGCAGGCCAGTTGTGAGACCACACCCTCCCAGCCCTGGCTGAGAGGGCAAACTGCCAACTAGAGAACCACCCGCAGGACAGGCACCACTAGGCCAAGCCATCTGAGCACAGGGAACAAGTCCAGAGCGGTGAGGAATCCCCAGGCCTCAGAGGCCTCAAAGCAGAAAGCCACTGACCAGGCCCCTATTCCCCAGCACGAGAAGCTTGCAACAGTGGCCCCTGTGCCCCAGGAGTAGATCTCAACTTTAAAAGTCACAAAATAGGCTAAAATATAAGTAAGAAACAGAATAGGACCCTTACTATAGAGAGGCTTCTATGGCGACAGGGAAGACCAAAACACAAACTCAGATGTTCTCACTCAAAATGCCTACATGTGAAGCCTCAAGGAGGAAAATGAATTGGTCTCAAGGCCAAAAAGCCTTCTTGGAAGAGCTCAAAGAGGATTTTGAAAATCAAATGAGAGAAAAAAAATGGCAAAAGAAATGAGAGTTATACAAGAAAAGTATGAAAAAAGAGTCAACAGGTTGGAAAAGAAAGCACAAAAATTGACCAAAGAAAACAATTCATTAAAAACTACAGTTGACCAAATGGGGAAAAAATCCACTGAAGAAATCAACTCCTTTGAAAGTAAAATTGGCCAAAACAGTGTTACTGTAAACTGTCCCAAATCTCACGTTGTTGACCTGTCATCAACATTCTTATGTCTGGTTATCTAAAAATGAAAGCATTCCACAGGATCATCAAATTTTTTTTAAGGAAAAAATAAAGAATACTGGTCCTGTTTTCTAAAGAAACCTTGTAGAAAATTCTTAATTTGGAACTATTAGTTGAAATTTTCAACACTCTACTGCTATGCATGTGTTATCGTTTTCGTAAAACTAGAATGAGTTTTGTTTGTTAACATGATCTGCTTAGATTTTTTTTAAAACCTTTGAAAAAGTAAAATCCTTTCTTTGAAAAAAAGAAAAAACAAAGTAAAATTGGCCAAATGAAAAAGGAGGTACAAAAGCTTACTGAAGAAAATAATGCCTTAAAAATTAGAATTGGGCAGATGGAAGCTAATAACTCAATGAGACCCCAGAAGTCAGTCAAACAGAATCAAAAGAATGAAAAAATAGGAAAAAAAAAAGTGAAATACCTCATTGGAAAGACAGCTGACCTGGAAAAAAGATCCAGGAGAGATAATTTAAGAATTATTGGACTACCTAAAAGCCATGATAAAAAAAAAAAGTCTAGACACCATATTCTAGGAAATTATCAAGGAGAACTGCCCTTATATTGTTAAATCAGAGGATAAAATAGTCATCACCAATCACCTCCTGAAAGAGACCCCCAAAAGGAAAACTCCAAGGAATATTGTAGCCAAATTCCTGAATTATCAGGTGAAGGAGAGGATACTACAAGAAGCCAGTAAGAAATCATTTAAATATCATGGAGCCACAGTCAGAATTACGCAGGACCTGGCAGCTTCAACACGAAAGAATTAGAGGGCTTGGAATATGATATTCCAGAAGGCAAAGGAACTTGGCAACCAAGAATCAACTACCCAGCAAAATTGAGCATTATCTTTCAGGGGAAAAGATGGACATTAAATGAAATAGGGGACTTTCAAGCATTCCTAATGAAAAGACCTAAACTGAACTGAAAATCTGATCTTCAAATACAAGTCTCAAGAGAAGTATAAAAAGGTAAATAAACAAGGGGAAAAAAACTTTATTCAATAAGCTTAAACTGTTTATATCCCTACATGGGAAGATAATCCTTGCAACTCTTGAGAACTTTATCTCTATTTGGGCATATAGAAGGAGTATACACAGAGGGTATAGGTATAAATTTACTTTGATGTGATGATATAAAAAAATTAAGGGGTGAAAAAAAGGAGTATATGGGGAGAAGAGGAAAGGAGAAGTGAAATGGAATAAATTACATCACATGAAGAGGCACAAAAAAACCCCTATTACAATAGAGGGAAAGAAGGGAGGGATGACGATTGTTTCAACCTTACTCTCATCAGATTTCGTTCAAAGAGGGAATAACATATACACTCATTTGGAAAAAGAAAGTTTAACTTACTCGATAGGGAAGTAGAAAGGTAATGGAAAAGGGGGGCACTGATAGAAGGGAGGGCAGATTGAAGGAGGCAGTGGTCAGAAGCAAAATGCTGGTGAGGAGGAACAGGGTGAAAGAAAAAAAGAATAAACAAAGGGGGAAATGGGATGGAGGGAAATACACAGGAATCATAACTGTGAATGTGAATGGGATGAACTCTCCCATAAAATGGAAGTGAATAGCAAAGTGGGTTAAAAACCAGAATCCTACAATATGTTGTTTACAAGAAACACATCTAAAGCAAAGAGATTGCAAGGGGCTAAAATTCTAGCTAGTCTGTCTAAAATATCTAATGAGTGGTCGCCAATAAATTATAACCTTTAGCAAGAGTTTAGACTTTTAAGCATTTATTAAGGAGAATAAGAATTTGGCGAAGAGAGAGAGAGAAAGGCCTAGATTCATCTATCTATTAAAAGGAGAGAAAGCATTCCTAGCTCCACTCTCAACCAGAGTCCTGATGAAACAGCGCGAGAGCGCCAGCCTTGCCCCCTTTTTCTCCCACAAGCAAACCACTTCCTGACACCAAAGAGCCGCATGTCTTGTCCTCAGACTCCTTCTCCTCATGGCAGAGCGTCCTGCATTAAGTCTCCAGCAGGTGGCGTCATTCCAATTGTTACAAGATACACACATAGTAAAGGTAGAAGGTTGGAGCAGAACATATTATGCTTCAGCTGAAGTTAAAAAAAAGCAGGGGTAATAGTCCTTATCTCAGACCAAGCCAAAGCAAAAATATATCTAATTAAAAGAGATAAGGAAGGAAACTACATCCTACTAAAAGGTACCATAGACAGTGAAGTAATATCAATACTAAACTTATATAGACCAAGTGGTATAGCATCCAAATTCTTAGAGAAGTTAAGTGAGTTACAAGAGGAAGTAGACAGTAAAACTATACTAGTGGGGGATCTTAATCCTCCCCCTTTCAGACCTAGATGAATCTAACCACAAAATAAATAAGAAAGAAGTTAAAGACGTAAATAGAATTTTAGAAAAGTTAGATATGATAGACCCCTGGAAAAAATTTCAATGGGGACAGAAAGGAATATATCTTTTTCTCAACAGTAAATGGCATGTACACAAAAATTGACCATGTATTAGGGCACAAAAATCTCACAGTCAAATATAGAAAGGCAGACATAGTAAATACATCCTTTTCAGATCATGATGCAATAAAAAATACATGTAAAAATGTGCCATGGAAAGATAGATTGGCTAATATGACAAAAAAGGAAAATAATAAATGTTGGAGAAGATGTGGAAAAATTGGAACACTAATACACTATTTCTGGAGTTGTGAACTGATCCAACCATTCTGGAGAGAAATTTGGAACTATTCCCAAAGGACTATGGGCCTTTGACCCAGTAATACCACTACTAGTTCTGTATCCCAAAGAGATCATAAAAAGGGGGAAAGAACTCATATGTACAGAAATATTTATAACAGCTCTCTTTGTGGTGGCAAAGCGTTGGAAATCAAGGGAATGCCCATCAATTGGGGAATGGCTGAACAAGCTGTGGTATATGAATATATTGGATTACTTTTGTACTATAAGAAATGATAAGCAGGCAAATTTCAAAAAAACCTGAAAAGACTTAAGTGGACTGATGCCAAGTAAAGTGAGCAGAACCAGGGGAACATTGTAGACAGTAACAGCAACATTGTGTGATGATCAACTGTGATAGACTTAACTCTTCTCAGCAATAAATACAATGATCCAAGACAATTCCAAAGGGTTCATGATAGAAAATGCTCTCCACATCCAGAAAAAAGAACTATAGAATTTGAGTGCAGATTGAACCATACTATTTCTACTTTTTTGCTGTTTTGTTTGTTTTTTGAGGAAATGTGTTTAATGTGATTGTACGTATCTAACCTATGTCAGATTGCTTTCTCTGTTGGGGAGAAGGGAGGGAACAGAGGAAGGGAGAAAAATTAGGAACTCAAAATCTTACAAAAACAAATGTTGAAAACTATCTTTACATCTAACCAGAAAAAAAATACTATTAAGATTGGGGGGGGGGGCGGGGGAGCAAGTTTACATAACAGAAGCAAGAAATGGAAGGAAACAGGCATTTATTAAGTACCTAGTATGTATCAGAAGTTGTGCTAAATGCTATAATAATAATAGCAGGTAACATTTATATAGTACTTACTATATGCCAAGCACTGTGCTGAGCATTTTTAAATTATTATTTCATGACCCTCACAAAAACTCTGGGAGGTTGGTGCTATTATTATCCTCCTTTACAATTAAAGAAACTGAGGTAGGCAGAGGCTAAGTGACTTGCCCATGCTTACACAGCTAGTAAATATCTGAGACTGGATTTGAACTCAGGTCTTCCTTACTCCAAACCCATCACTCTATTTACTTTTTTACCCAGCTGCCTCTAAACCATGAATAGGTATTCATAATTTCACATATATTCATCTTTTTTCTTTTCCATTTTGCAGATAGACATGTGCTTTTTTGTTCATCAGATTCAAAATAAACTTTTTTTAATGATCAAACAGTATTAGAAATACAAAGAAATCTAGAAGAGATTATAGAAAGTAATGCAGAGGAAAAATAATTTTTCAACAAACAGTATATACTATGACCATATAAATGGAAAAGTAAATAAGAATAAACAGACAGCCTTATAGGGACTTAGCAGTGAGCAGTGAACGAAAGTTATGTAATTTTGTCTATTGAAAATAATGTATTTTAATGTAAATAGCAGAAAGAGAGAAAGAAATGAAGAGAAGAAAGAAAAGACAAAAAGGAAAGACAGACATTAACCTGGGATTGTGTTTTGTTGCCTTACCAAAGTCAACAGTTATACATCAAGTGAGTGGGGGCTATGAAAGGCATGAAGGATCAGTCTGATTTAACATTTTTATTTGTGACTTGCATGAAGATATAAAAATGACATGTTTATCACATTTGCAAATGACACAGAGCTGACAAGGATAGCTAATTCACTAAATGACAAAATCAAGATTCAAAATGATCTGAACAAGCTGGAATGATGGGCAAAATCTAACAAGATGAAATTTTCTAGGAATTACTGTAATTTAAACTTTAAGGAAGAAGTGTAACTTAAATTTTAAAAAGCCAACAACTGAAGTACAGGAGATATGGCTTGATCACAGTTCATGTGAAAAAGACTTAGGGGTCTAATGGACTGGACACTCAATATTGAATCAGTAGAGTGGTAACACTATCCAAAAAACTAATGTGATGTTAGCACACATTTAAGGAAACATGGTGTCCAAAGCATAAGCAATGATAACCACATTATAGGCTGAATTAGTTAGGCTATAACTGGAGAATTGTGTTCAGTTCTGAGTGATACAAGTGAATGAATAAATAAAGCATTTATTAAGCACTGACTATGTACAAAACACTGTGCTAAATGTTGGGGATACAGATAAAAAAAATAAGATAGGCCCAGTGAGCTCTAATGGAGCTCACATTCTAATGAGGAAAAAACACATAGGGAAAGTTTCAGCTGCAAGTCAAATGGAAAAAACTCATAGTCCTTAGAATGCAGCAGCAAAGCAAATGTGGTTATCTCTTTAATGATATTTTCATTGATAAAATCATATCAGTTTCTGATATTGAACTGTTTGATGCTGCCAAGAACTTTGGTGGCAAGATTTTTTTAAGTTTTTTTTTTCTTTTCTACATCTTCAATAGCTATGGCTATTGGCTATGGCTTATGGCACCTGCAGGAGCAGTTGCCACACTGCATTTCACTGGGTCTGCTTCCTAGAATGATGGTTAAAGGTACCAGGCTGGAAGCATTGCTATTATTAAGGCTCTTGGGTTCATTTTCCTGGGTTGTCAGCCTCAGGGTCTGATGGGAGATGATGTGGTGGTTTGACTTGCTTGGAACATTTTGATTCCTGTCTATCCCTCAGAGTGCTCTGATGCTTCAGCTTGACTGGCTTGCCTACTCTGAGTGGTGGTTGGTTGGCAGTTGGTGGAAATGTCTAGCCCCTTTAATATTGGAATTGTTTGCCATTAAGAAATGGGTATAAAAGGATCTGGTGGTCTTGAGGGTGATGCCACTCCTAGGGTTCTTGCACCTGTCTGTCTGTTGGTAGCACTTGGTCAGCAATTGTTGCTGGTGGTGAGGAGGTAAGTGCCCCCTCTTTGTAATGAGGAATAAGCAGGGCATGAATTCCAGACCAAAGGAGAGTCTGCAGTTCTGTTACTCTGAACCAGCCAACTTTCCAAGTGGCTGATTGTGATTGAGCCCAGCAGCAGTCTGCTATTGCACATACCCAAACTAGGTCAGGAAATTGCAGAGCTCAGATGAGGGGAGCAGCAATCAGACTTTACCCTGGATCAGACCACTTTGGGAGCATTGAAAACATATAGATTCCCAGTCCAAGATGCTCTGAAGATCCTGGAACAACAAAATGTTCAATAACTCAAGAAAAGCAGGAGAAATGCAGACCTTCCCTAGAAATGTGCATACTTTGGCCCTAACATCAAGTGCAAGGTCAGAAAGTAAGCTAGAGGGGGCAGCTAGGTGGCACGGTGGATAAAACACCGGCCCTGGATTCAGGAGGAACTGAGTTCAAATCCGGCCCCAGATACTAGCTATGTGACCCTGGGCAAGTCACTTAACCCTCTTTGCCGCTCCCCCCCCCCCAAAAAAAAAATAAAAGAAAAAAAGTAAGCCAGAAGAATAAGTAAATGACCCAAAAGAAGAAGGGGGGGAGGATTTTTTTTAAAGCTATTATGGTGACAGGGACACTCAAGATATAAACCCAAAAGAAGAGAATGACTCTAAAACATCTGTAAGTAAAGCCTCAAAACACAGATTAGGTACAGATTCAACTAGAATTCCTAGAAGACATGAAGTAAGGGTTTCAGAAGAGTCCAAAAAAAAATGTTTTGTCACTGAAATGAGAATACTAGAGGAAAAAAATGGGAAAGAAGAGATATGGAAGAAATAATTGGAAAATGATTCAACAGTTTGCACAAAAGGTACAAAACTTTGCCCAAACAACAAACTCCCTGAAAATTAGAATGAAACAAACAGAAGCCAGTGATTCCATGAGATAACAAATATTAAAATGAAGTTAAGAACCTGAAAAAAAAATAGAAGAAAATGTAAGATATCTAATAGCAAAAACAACTGACCCGGAAAACAGATGGAAGATAAGTGGGAAAAAAATTAAGAATCATTGGACTACCTGAATTCTATAATGAAAACAAGAATGTAGGTAACTAATTTTAAGAAATCTTAAAAGAAAACTGGGGGCAGCTAGGTGGTGCAGTAGATAGAGCACTGGCCCTGGAGTCAGGAGGACCTGAGTTCAAATCCGACCTCAGACACTTGACACTTACTAGCTGTATGACCTTGGGCAAGTCACTTAATCCTCATTGCCCAACTAAAAAATATAAAAAATTAAAACTCCACAGATCTATTAGAACCAGATGGTAAAGTAGAAATAGAAAGAATTTGTTGATCACTTTCTGAAAGAAACCTCCAAATGAAAACTTCTAAGAACATTATAGCCAAAATGCAGAGCTTCCTGGTCAAAGAAAAAAATACTGGAAGCAGCCAGAGAGAAGTTCCAAGGAGCCACATTAGGATCACACATGATGTATCAGCCACATTCTAAGGGAGGGAAGAGCTACCTTGTAAGGTATCAAATTCTCTAATATTGGAGCTGTTCAGACAGAGGCTCCATAAAACCTTGTCAGTGGTGTTATAGGAGACAGTCTTGGCTTTATGTTAAAATTCTACATCTAAGGTCCCTTACAAGTCTAAAGATTTTTTGCAACCTATGGATATTGTCAGGGTTTTTAACTTTTGAATGTCTCTCTGTGTAACATTTTTCTCTATTTGAGTTACATTGCATCCACAGCCCTAAGGATCAATGTTGATTTTTATATGTAGTTATTTCTCTGAAAACCCTTGGATGATTTAAGATTCTTCATGATTTAAGATTCCAAAATAAATTGCCAAAGATCATATTAATAAGGAAGCAAGCATAATCCTTCCCTTTAAAATGACTGAGATTTTGATAAAATTTCCAGAACATACTTGATTTCTCTTCATTATTTTTCATTTCAGCTTCAATGGTGATTTAATCCCTGATATTTTTGGTATCACAAATGTATCTAGCCAACCACAGATACTAATGGGCGGGTAAGTAGATACTAATGTTATTATATGACAGTCTACATTGTATAACTGTTGGTGCTATTCTGACTTCTATGTAAACTGAAGCTAAAGATTGGTTCCTATATCTGTCATTGAAAAGCTCAGTCCATCATAAATAAGACCATAATTTTGCAGATTTTATTTGGGGTTTTGTTTTGTTTTGTTTGCAGGCATTGAGGGTTAAGTGACTTGCCCAGGGTCACACAGCTAGTAAGTGTCAAGTGTCTGAGGCCGGATTTGAACTCAGGTACTCCTGAATCCAGGGTTGGTGCTTTAACCACTGCACCATCTAGCTGCCCCCTTTTTGCAGATTTTAAAAGGGTATTTTATCAGTATTTGGAATGCCCTTAATCAAAAAGTGAATTTGGCTTGAGATTGTTTCTTAACTTGAAAAAATTGTGTTTGTTCTCTGAGAATTGGAAAATGGGATATTTAAAGTTACTATATTTTATCATTTGATTTTTAGGTGTGTGTTTAGGGATAGAAAAATTTCATTTAAATATGATGGCTCTTAAGACACCATATCATAGTAGATAGAGAACAAGCCTTAAAGTCAAGTGGATGTGGGTTGAAGTCTTGCCTTGATACATCCTACTGAGCAATGCCCTAGAAAACTCTCTAAGACTAAGTTGCAGATCTGCATTGCTAGAAAGTTTCCTTACTGGAAATTTCCTATACCAATGAAATAATCATAAGTCAATACCAAAAAAAAATTAAAATTTTAGATAAAAAACCTTTTTTTTTTTGAACTCTTCTAATTATGCTCTCAAACTTTCTCTGTTACTGTTATGAAAGTCTCATAACAGGGGCAGCTAGGTGGTGCAGTGGATAAAGCACTGGCCCTGGATTTAGGAGGACCTGAGTTCAAATCTGGCCTCAGATACCTGACACTTAGTAGCTGTGTGATCCTGGGCAAGTCACTTAATTCCAATTGCCTCACCAAAAAAAAAGTCTCATAACCAGAATTTATGGAGCATCATTTACTGTGGTACTTGGCCAGACTTTCTAGTCACCTATACACAGAGTGCTCATGTCAGTAGCCCAAGTACACATAGGGAAAGCTCCTATGTACCTGTGTATAGGGATCTTTATTATTGCATTTTCCCTGCAATGGGATAGTCCTGTTCATTTAAAAATAAGTGAACTATGGGCAAACTATTTCTCATAAGAGATCAGTAGCCTTGTAATATTTTCTTGCTTCACAAAATCAGTATACTGACTTTTCAGAGTGGTGTTAAGACTTACCTTTTTCTGTCTCTTCCAAATACCTAAAAATCTAATACATATTCTTTCCTTGCAATAGGGAATGGTGCTTCTCTATGATTATTACTTTTTTTGAACTACCAGTCACAAGCTCACAGATTTGTGTTTTCATAATTCAAGATTTTCTTCAAAAGTACAACACTTTTGTTCAACTACATTTAAGGCAACTAGGTGGCAGAGTGTATAAAGCCGTGGATTTGGTTTCAGGAAACTTGAATTTGAATTCCATTTCAGGGATCCACTAGCTGTGTGACCCCTGGGCAAGTTACTTAACCTCTCAGCCTTAGTAGCCTCATCTGTAAATTGGAGATAATAGCACCTACCTCACAGGGTTGTTGTGAAGATCAAAAGTGATAATGCACAGGCATCATTTTGCAACCCTTTAAGGGTTATATAAACTTAAGTTCATTATTATTTTGAATGTTTTTTAACGAAGAACATACTTTGGTACCAATCAGAATGACTTTAAACAGACAAGGTAAATCTCAAATGATTTAACTTGAGAGGAGTATCTGGATATTCCTATTTTAGAGAGTTGATGAGGGGGAAAATGGTTCTGTCTTGTTCCTGTTGCCATATCTAATAGAATCTAAAGGAGGCCCTTCTGAGGAAATTGCCCATTACCCACCCTTTAGGATATCAGAGTTACCTAATAAAGTCTTCCATGGGCCAAGGCTCAATAGATAGGTAATCCTTATCTTTCCCTTTCTCTCTCCAGCATTTTCTTTGCTTCCTTTAATATCTCCAAAAGCTCTGCCCCTGTTTGTTCTCAGAGTGTCAGAAGGTGAACAAATAATCAAAAGTGGGATGGTGCCAGCCAACTTATTTTGTTCATTTACACAGTTCCTAGTGATAGTGTTCATATAGTCAGTAACATCCTTTTTGAAAACTGAGGAAATACTCAGAATATTTTTAATTTGTGTGACTGAACACTTAAAATAAGTGCATGTGAAATTAATGGTTTTTTGCAGCCTCAGAACACTAAAAGAGTCCATATTCTGGATTTTCTGTTTATTTTGCAAGAAAATTCTTGCAAATATTCTGTTATAACTTTATAAAGCTGGATCTCTTTACTTGATCCTAATCCAAGGTTAGCAAGTATATTTCCATTATTTCTTCTGAGAAAGTATAGTTTTCAAACAAAATCCTTCTACTTCAAGTTGTTTAATTCACATTTTTAAATAATTATCTTTTGTGGAATTATTTTATGGCTATTGTTTAGTACTTCAGTGGACTTATGATCTTATCAATATTTTACCAATCTAGTTCAAATTACAGCCCATCTATTCCTTCTCATCCTAATCTGCCCAGCCTTCTGGAAGTCATCTATGTTTCCTCATCTCTAAAACAAGGAGGTTAGATTCAAGAACCTCTGTGGTCCCTTCCTTATCTAAATCTCCCACCCTATGGTCTTACCATGACTACATTTATTTTGACTTTTGTTGTCAGTAATCAGTTGAAAGTTCATATGATGTTTTGTGATATAGTCCACTGGTCATCATGTCCAATACCTTCCTTATTGTTTCTTGAAGTTAGTATTCAGTATAGATAAGCATTAAGATTATGCACTATATAATCCTTTGACCTATTTCATTTTCTAATGACAGTGTTTTCCTTCTTTCTCCCTTGTGTGTACCTTTACATTCAGAACACCAGATATCAAAGTGTATGTTGACTTGGTCGGGTAGATTTTGTCAAACGCTTTGTACTATTTCTTTCTGACTTGATGTACTGAACAGATGGTGACATATGTATGCACTGCCATCATCTTCATGTAGTCATTTGGTAATTGTTCATCATCAGCATTGCAAGATGAAATAACCAGATTTCCTTACAAAATGATGTTTCCTTCTCTTCGGGCACAAGATGAAACCATTTCTGTCAACTCCTTTATTTGCCTCTCTGAGGATCACCTATAAGACATCCTTTAGCCAACGTTTCTTCACATTTTCTTCTTTTACTTATAGCAAGAATATTTGTATTAATGTGCTTTACTTCTTTCAGGAGTGTAACATTATACTGGATATTAGACAATGATCCCATGGTTAGAGTACCAATAGTTAAATTTGTGTGGGTATTCTAAAACTTGTGTGATCCTTAGCATTCTCTGCTCCCTTTTTTTCTACCACTGTCTCTGTAGAAATTAAGAGGGATACACAGAACTAAGAGGTTTTTTACTTCATTTCATAGGTTTCCTAACATAGCCAAAGAATTCATTACTTAGTACAATAATTAGCCAAAATGCAGTTAATGAGCCCCCTGCCAGACCCCACACTGTAATATCAGGACCCTACTTTAAGCCTTCCTAACTTGGGAGAACCTTCTAGGACCTGTACCTGCTGAAGTAACCTTCATGAGCCTATAGTCACCTACATGCCATGACAAAGTCAGTCACTCAGCAGTCATTTATTAAGAGCTTAATATGTGCTAATTGTTGTTCAGTCATTCAGTCTTGTCTGACTCTTCATGACCCATGTGGACCAACTGTATCCATGGGATTTTCTTGGCAAAGATACTAGTAGAGGGGCAGCTAGGTGGCGCAGTGGATAAAGCACCAGCCCTGGATTCAGGAGTACCTGAGTTCAAACCCGGCCTCAGACACTTAACACTTACTGGCTGTGTGACCCTGGGCAAGTCACTTGACCCCCATTGCCCTGCCAAAAAACCAAAAACCAAAAGATACTACTAGAGTGGTTTTCCATTTCCTTTTCTGCAGGCAGGGGGTAAGTCACTTGCCCAGGATCACACAGCTAGTAAGTATCTGTGGTCATATTTGAACTCTGGTCTTTTTGATTCTAGACTATGTACTAGACCATGTGATAAGTGCTGCTGATACAAATTAAAGCAAAAAGAAAGACTATTCTTCCCCTCAAGGAGCTTACATTCTATTAGGGAAGACTTTCTCTAAAAGGGTAGCTGAAAAGTAAGGTGGGAGGATAGTGTACCTAGGCAGGGTGTAGTAACTGGAGAATCAGGAATGACTAGTTTGGAGCCCTTCCCCAAAATTAAGGTTCTGGGAAGAATGGGAGAAGGTTGTTGTTTTTGTTTTTTTTTTAAGGGAGAAGAATTTTGTTAAGTTTTCAGTAATTGGAGAAGTATTTTTGTCAAATTCAAATGAAAAAATATTTTAAACCTAACCATAATTTCAATTTATTAAAAATGAAATTCAAGTTATCACTTCAAAACTGAGGAAAAGAGTCAGAAAAGAATTCCAAATGAAAATATTATCTTAATATTACTAATAAATTTGCTAATCAGTAGTTGAAGCCTTAACTTCTTCCTTAATCTAACCATGCAGGAGCAGCTGGGTGGCACAGTGGATAGAGCACCAGCCCTGGATTCAGGAGGACCTGAGTTCAAATCTGGCCTCGGACACTTAACACACTTACTAGCTGTGTGACCCTGGACAAGTCACTTAACCCTAATTGCCTCACCAAAAATTAAAAAAAAAAAATCTAACCATGCAATGACTTAAAATAATGTGCCATTATGCCACATTTCTTAGAAGTAGCACTTATCAAGTGTTACTTTTGTATCTGCCACAAAGTGTAGGCAGTGTTAATTAGCAATATCCCAAAATACAATTTATAATTGATATGAGTCAAGCATGGAATGAATATCTTTGCTCGTAATTGTAAAATGAAAATACCTATTATTTTGATCAACAAACTTAACATTTAGTTACTATCTTCCTATCCTACTAAAGCATTCACTTGTGCTTTAAATAGAGGCCAGAAATAGAGACAGCTAGATAGCACAGTGGATAGAGAACTGGTCCTGGAGTCAGGAGGACATGAGTTCAAATTCAGCCTGGAACATTTACTAGTTGTGTGACTCTGAGCAAGTTACTTCAATCTGCCACAGTTTCCTAAACTGTAAAATGGGTATAATCCTAAGACCTGCCTTCCCAGGATTGTTGTGAAGATCAAATGAGATAAAATGTATAAAATGCTTAGCATGGTAGCTGGTATAGAAGCACTTAATAAATTCTTATTCCTTTTTCTTCCCCCTTATAGAACAAGCCTAAGAGCTTATTATTTAAATAGGTAAGTGTGAAATATGTGATAGAAATCTGTGCTACAGCCTTTGGTCCTAATTTGTTCTAATTTACAAGTAAATTACATGGAATGTTTGAATTCAGACAGAATTAGTTATAACTATAAACTTTGTGACCATTTCTTTCTTCTTCTTCAGAGGAATAGTAAAACAGAAATTAAAATCTAGTTAGCTTTTGTCAAGTCAAGAAAGAATGGGTCTTACGTTTTCATCATGATGCTTCCTCTGTTACATTATATACAGTGGTTGGCTAAGTGGAGCACTTATATCATGAGCAAAATCAGTAGAGTTGGGGGCAGCTGGGTGGCACAGTGGATAGAGCACTAGCCCTGGATTCAGGAGGACCTGAGTTCAAATCCAGTCTCAGACACTTTACACTTACTAACTGTGTGACCCTGGGCAAGTCACTTAACCCTCATTGCCCCACAAAATTTTTTTAAAAAAATCAATGGAGTGAACTTCATTTTTACAGATGATTTTATTTTCTTAATAAAGGATAAATTGTAAATCCTTAATTAAGGATAAATTGTAAATCCTTGTCCATAATAACTTATAATAAATTATTATAAAGTATCATCTAGAACAGATCTTGTTTTTCAAAAGCTATATGAAACTATGTTGAGATTTATATTACAAAAAAACAGGTGTAGATAATCTTTTTTTTTTTTTTTTTTTGCGTGGGACAGTGAGGGTTACGTGACTTGCCCAGGGCCACACAGCTAGTAAGTGTCAAATGTCTTGGGTCACATTTGAACTCAGGTCCTCCTGAATCCAGGGCCAGTGCTTTATCCACTGCACCACCTAGCTGCCTCTGTAGATAATCTTTAAGGCAGTTTTTCTACATTGCGTATAATCAGCACCAATACTCATTCTCTTAATAAGTGCAAAGTTTATTTGGAAACATTTCATAGTTCTTTTAGATTCTCCGTTAACATGCACATAATACCACTTTTTATTGTGGCTGTTCAACAGTTGTTTAGAGAAATCCATCAGAACTTGAAAAATGTATCTGTTTTTACCAAAAAAAAGAGAGAGTATCTTTTCTAATATTTTTCATTGATCCTAGAAAAATATTTAATTGTAAGGGAAAAAATCCATGTATTCCCAGAATTTCTTCTCTAGTAAGATTTTTTTCCTTTCTATTTCCCCCAAACCAGACCATGACTAGTGAAATGCTTTTCTGTAAATCATGATCAGTGTCCTGTTGTTTGTTTTCATTTGAGAATAGTTATGTTGAATAGAAGCCTTGCAAAAGTCTTTTAGTAGTCACCCAAACGCTATTCACTATAAATTAATTATTTATAATAGTAATGTGACATATTGTTTTAGAATCTTAAGATCATAAATTTAGATATGGAAAGTGTTTTGGAGGTCATGTAATTCAAGCCTTCATTTTCCCAGATAAACAGTCCCCGAGAGTCATTCATTCAACTGGAATTTATTAAGCACTTATTATATTGCAGACACTGATATCAAATTTTACTTTTTTCTGCCTCAAAGTGTAAGCAGTGTTAATTAGCATTTTCCTAAAATATAGTTTGTGACTGATGTGATTCAAGGATTTGGAATATCATTGCTCTTTATGGTAAAGTGAAAATACCTATTTGATCAAAGACAAACTCTGTCTTCCAATACTGCTAACATGCTCACTTGTACTTTAAATAAAGGCCAGACATAGAAGCAGCCAGATACAGCACAGTAGATAGAGAACTAGGCCTTTGAAGAAAAGCCAAAAACAAAAAGAAAACAAAAATAATCACTGTTCTCAAGGACTTCACAGTCTAATAGGGAAATAGCATGCATACAGCTTTGTACAGACAATATATATACAGAATAATTTGGAGGTGGTCTCAGAAGGGCCCTAAAACTAAGCACATGTAGGAAAGGCATTTAGACATGAGACCTTTTTTTTTTTTTTTTTGGCGAGACAATTGGGGTTAAATGACTTGCCCAGGGTCACAGAACTAGTAAGTGTTAAGTGTCTGAGGCCGGATTTGAACTCAGGTCTTCCTGATTCCAGGGCTGGTGCTCTATCCATTGTGCCACCTAGCTGCCCCTAGACAAGAGACTTTAGCTGAGACTTGAAGGAAACTAGGTGAGCTAGGAAGGAGAGAGACAGAGACAGAGACAGAGACAGAGACAGAGAACAAATGAAATGAAAATAAATGAGTGAATGAATGAATGAATGAGAGCATTCCAGGCCTGTGAACGGCCAAAGAAAATGCTTGATGTTGGGTGAAGGAATGTTCTATGCAAGGAATGGCAAGAAAATCAATGTCATTGCATTGCAGAGTATGTACAGTAAGATGTAAGAAGACGAGAAAGATAAGAGGCGAGGTTAAGATGGATTGGAAAACCAGAGGATTTTATACAGAGAAGTTTATTGAATTGAGGATGGCAGGAGAATGATAGGATCAGACTTGTGCTTTAGGAAGGTTAATTTTACAGCTGAGTGGAGGGTGATCTGAGATGGGAAGACACTTAAGGCAGGGAAGACCAGTCAGTTAGTTATTGTGGTTGTATAGATGTGAGGTTATAAGTATAGTCTCAGTTTCAGAGGAGAAAAAGAGGCATATACAAGAGGTGTTAAAAAGGTAAAAACTACAGGACTTGCCTTGACTTCTGACTAGAGATGGGTGGTGAGAGAGTGAGGAATTGAGAATGACACCTAGGTCGTGAGCATAGGTGACTGGGAATATGGTGGACCCTCAACAATAAAAGGGAAATCAAAACAAGGGGAGAGTTTGGGGGAAGATAATGGATTCAGTTTTGATTATGTTGAATTTAAGATGTCTTCAGGCACTGACTAGCTATGTGACCCTGGGCAAGTCATTTAATCTCAGTCTGCCTCGACTTCCCCATCTGTAAAATATGAATAACAGTACCTATTTCCCTATGTGGTTGTGAAGATAAAGTTACATATTTATAATCTACTTTATAGATTCTAGTTTCTGTTGTTGCTGCTGTTGTTATTGTTTTTGGATATCTATCTTGAGATGTCTAAAATAGGCATTTGGAAATTTGAGACTGGGGTTCAGGAGACCCCAGAGTAGATCTGGGAATCATCTGTGTAGAGATAATAACTGAAACCATAGAAGCTAATGAGGTCACCGAGAGAAATAGCATAAAGGGAGAAGAGAATAGGTCCCTAGACAGAGCCTTGAGGCATGCCCACTGTTAGTAGGTCTGACCTGAATGAAGATGTAGCAGACAGAGTGGTCAGACAGTATCACAAAAACTTGGAGAGAAGAGAGTTCCAGGAGAGAGAGATCAGCCTTGTCAGAGGCTAGAGGCTGAAGAGAGGGCAAAGAGAGTGAGGGGTTGAAATGACTGGCCTAGGATAACCCAGATATTAAGAAATATAGATGGGGCGGGGGGAAGGAGGCAGGGGAGAGAGAGAGAAAGAGAGAGAGGATTTGAACCCGTAAACTCCAGCTCCGAATCCAGCATACTTTCCACTGTGCCAAAGCAGACATATTAGGAAGTGGTTTGTTTTGGTTTTTTCTCCAGACCAAATATGTAATGGAAAATTTTATGCCCTTCAGAGTGAGTATTTTGAGCTATGAATCTTTTCTTAAATTTTATTAAGATGACTTTTATTTAAATCTTACAGTTTTCAGAATATAGCCTTTGATTGCCCAAGGGTGTTTAGGACTATAGCCTTATATTGATTTTTCAGAAAGATTTTTATCAGTTTTCTTCAAGAATAGCATAAATAATAACTTCTGTTCACAAAAATATTTTCAAAGCATATCCGAATTTCATTAAAGTTAGTGATTAATTAGATTTGAAATTTATTTTAGTTCCAAGTGTACATCCTTATTTAAGGAAAATGGAGTTTTATTTTGCTAATCTATAATCAAAGTGAATTTACATTTTTCATATGCAATATTTTCCTATAATATCTCTAAATACATAATACATATAACATTTGCAATATAAATTTTTTTGTTCATTTTGTTGTTGTTTTGTTTTTTTTTAAGTGAGGCAATTGGGGTTAAGTGACTTGCCAAGGGTCACACAGCTAGTAAGTGTTAAGTGTCTGAGGCCAGATTTGAACTCAGGTACTCCTGACTCCAGGGCTGGTGCTCTATCCACTGTGCCACCTAGCTGCCCCCTCATTTTTAAAATAAAGTATTTTGATAGCATGCTTGCCTTCTCTTTTGACTCCACCATTCTGTAAGAATTCTGAAGAAAAGCCTTTATATTTAAAGGCTTCTGATTCTATTTAAATAGCCACCTTTGGATAGTGTTTATTTTTCTTTTGTTTTTTTTCTTTTTGGTGGGGCAATGAGGGCTAAGTGACTTGCCGGATTTGAACTCAGGTACTCCTAGTGGCAGCTAGGTGGCACAGTGGTTAAAACACCAGCCCTGGATTCAGGAGTACCTGAGTTCAAATCTGGCCTCAGACACTTGACACTTACTAGCTGTGTGACCCTGGACAAGTCACCAAAAAAAAAAGCGAATGCATCAAAATATTTCATTAGCTCTAAAAAACAAATTTAATTTAGGGGTTTTTATTTGACTTCCATTAAGTTTAATAAGATTTATGTTGTATTAAGAATTTAGGCTCACATTTCTTTTTTTTTTTTAAATAATTTAGGGTCATAAGATTCAGCATATGATTAATAGTATAGTACTATAGGACCTACTGGAGAGCTCTCCATGACCCTTTTTTGGGGGGAGGGGGAATGATTTTATTAATGTATAGAGCTCTTCTACTGGCGCACATTGGTGGCCTAATTGCAAAGTTTGGTATTAGACAATTGCCAGAGAATATCGAAAAGTTTAATGATTTGCCTTGTCATATAGCAAATTTATATTAGGGATTGAACTTGAACCCAGGTGTTCCTAACTCCAAGGCCAGCACTCTGTCCACTATAGTATAATGCCACAGATCAATTAAAATTGGGTCGGAGGGTACAGGGTATTCATTTTAAAACTCCCAATAGAGGAGACATTGAGAAACCAAGCATTGTAGAGTAGGAGGAGGAGAAAAAGATAGCTTCCTCCTCTCCCCATGTTGACAGTGATTTTTTTTTTAATCTTACTCAAGAACCAGTGCACATTAGATATGAGAGCTGTGGTATAAATAGGAAATTAAAAAATTGAAGGAAATGGCGGGCATTTTTGTTGCAGGTATAAGATGTTATGGCATGATTTAATTTCTAAACATTATTATAAAGATTAAAAAGATACAGCATTTACTAAGGATTTTCAAATGTTGATATCTTTATAAGTTTATCTGAAAAGTGAGTGAATTCAAAATTGTTTTGAAGTCACAGTTGCCATAGGCAACCAAACATCTGCAGTTGACATTAATTACATTTAAATTCACCCTTTAGTAAATGCTAATTTTTTGTGATTAAAGGGTAATGATGCCCACAGAGTAGTACACCTTAATATTGTTGTAGTTCCTGTAGAAAATAATAATAATAATTAGGTTTTCTTTCAGAGGTCAAGAAATGTCAGTGTTCAGATAAAACACATCACTCTGCCTCCGGAATAAATTGGCCACCTGGAGGTCACTGCCTTGTCATTTTCCTTTTAGAATTAGTTTCATTTTATGTTTCATCTCATACATCTTCACAGTCATTTCACACATTTGAGAAGTTTACAGTTTGTATGAATATTTTTACTTAAAAAATGTATATCAATTCCTTCTTGCTAAAAACTTGTGCTATATCTGAGGAGCAAATGATAAAATGCATAATAGGGCAAATGAAGCAGATTTTAGCTATACATTTCATTTAGCTATTCATTTGCACACTATTAACAATAATTGTATTTTGTAATTATCTTATAGTAATTATGCTGTAAAAAAGCAAGCAACAATTTTTATTCTTGACAAAAATCAGTAATATCGTAGGATGAGCTTAGCTGCATATAGGCCACAAAAGGTATTATGTAAATATTAAGCAAAAATAATTTTGGGTTCCTACTATATAAGAATAAAATAAGAAAAATATATAGATAAGGCACATATATTGAAAGCAATGTCTGGAAAATAATTGAATGTGACACTTTATAGTCACATTGGATTCCTCATTTGGGACATACTTTTAGGTAAATGAAAAAGTTAGACAAATCCTTTCACATGCAATTCAACATTTATTAAGTTCCTAATATAAATATAATATGTGATACTTATACATAATAGTTGGGATCTTCCAGAAGACTTTAATTGATTAATTTCAAAGTATTTGGCCTGGATTTTGTAAAAGGTAAAATTAATAAGTGATCAGATAATTAAAGCCTGTCTTGTTTCCTTTCAGGGACCAAACTAATTTGTTTTCATTAGGAAATTCTTCCTAAATGTCTCATTGGGCCAGGCGTTTTCCTAGAGTTTCTAGAATGAGTTTGATCATTCTGATTCTATTTGGTGGTACAACGTAATAACTTTACTGTTTCTTATCTACAAAAAAATAAGTCAACAATTTTTTCCCTTTAAATTCTTTTGAAAATTTCAATCTTGTACATTGGTACAAAAGAATAGTCTTGTTATTTAGCATCGAATCTCAAATAAAAAATGCCAAAGGCAATTTCTTATAAAATTCTAACATCTTGTTATTCCTATATCTCTCTTTGGTGTTTTAAAAGAGGCATGTTTAAGTAAATATTAGATTCATATATATAAGCATAGATAAAAAATGCTAGGGAATGGCAGATATAAATGCAAAGCTCTAACAGATAAGTGGGAAATACATGGAGTCTGTGAAGAGAAAAGCCTTTCTTGTTTTTGCTTTTTGTGCTGTCTATGCTTAACCCGACCAGCACAAATGCTGTCCTTCTTTTATTTATTTAAGTCATTATAGCCAAATTCTCATGTCTAATCAATACCTTCTGATGGGTTCCTTTTTAAAAAATCATTCTGCATAATTCAAGTCAGACAACTTGACATTTCATTAGTATAAGCCCTTAGAAGAATATTGAAATTTACTTGGTTTTGAGTGAATCAAAATTGTTCTTATTGTGACTCATTTAACCACTGGTAAATGGCTTCCAAAAATGGGCCAAAATATAACAAAAGAACAGTAGAAGAAAAATTGCATATGAAATGACAGGCATGATCTTTCCCAAAACACACTGAGACCATAATGTTGAGTTTTCCTCAAATAGTTTAACTAACCTCTAAAAAAGGAAACTGTAGACAAAGGAGGCCAGAACCTTAATTGGAAAGGGAGCTCCAAAGCCTTTCCACATTAATGATTAAATCAAGTTCTAGGAATAGAAATATTCAATACATAATCAATATTCTTGCTATTCCAATTTGCATCTACATAGAACATGCTTATATTAGTTGTCTAGTAAACTTTCTAGACATAATTAGTTAAGGTGGCAGCTGTTGTCTTTCCCACACAATGCTTGTGTGGTTTATAACATTAAAAAGGGATGGAAATTTTATAGGTTATGTGATTCCTAATAATTGATTATAGAAAACTAAATAGAATCTTCAATCAAGATCATCATCAAAAACAAATGCTTAAAAGGTGATAACCATAGGTAAATTAGGAGAGGAAGGAATAGTTTACCTCTCAGATTTGTAGAAAGGAGAACAGTTTATGACCGAGCAAGAGATAGAGAATATTATGAAATGCAAAATGGATGATTTTGATTACATTAAATTAAAAAGGTTTTGTACAAACAGAAGCAATGCATCCAAAATTAGAAGGGAGGCAGGAAGCTTGGAAACAATTTTTATAGCCAGTGTTTCTGATAAAGGCCTCATCTCTAAAATATATCAGGAACTAAATCAAATTTATAAGAATCCAAGTCATTCCCCAATTGAGAAATGGTCAAAGGATATGAACAGGCAGTTTTCTGATGAAGAAATCAAAGCTATCTATTACCATATGAAAAAATGCTCTAAATCACTATTGATTAAAGAAATGCAAATTAAAACAACTCTGAGGTACCACCTGACACCTATCAGATTGGCTAATATGATAAAAAAGGAAGATAATAAATGTTGGAGAGGCTGTGGGAAAATTGGAACACTAATGCATTGTTGGTGGAGTTGTGAACTGATCCAACCATTCTGGAGAGCAATTTGGAACTATGCCCAAAGGGCTATAAAGCAGTGCATACCCTTTGACCCAGCAATCCCACTATTAGGTCTTTTTCCCAAAGAGATTATAAAAAAAGGGAAAAGGACCCACATGTCCAAAAATACTTATAGCTGCTCTTTTTGTGGTGGTAAGGAATTGGAAACTGAGGGGATGCCCATCAATTGGGGAATAGCTGAACAAGTTGTGGTATATGAATGTAATGGAATACTATTGTGCTGTAAGAAATGATGAGCAGGCAGATTTAAGAGAAACCTGGAAGGACTTACATAAACTAATGCTGAGTGGGATGAGCAGAACCAGGGGAACATTGTACACAGTATCAATAACATTTTGTGTTGATCAACTGTGAAAGACTTGACTCTTCTCAGCAATACAGTGGTCCAAGATAGTTCCAAAGGACTCATGATGGGAAATAGTCTCCAAATCCTGGAAAAAAAAAAAAAAAGAACTGTGGAATCTAAATGCAGATTGAACCATACTATTTCTATTGTTTTTTGTTGTTGTTTTTCTTTTTTGAAGTTTTTCCTTTTTGCTCTGATTATTCTCTCATAACATGACAAATGCAGAAATATGTTTAATGTGATTGTACATATATAACCTATGTCAGATTGCTTGCTGTCTAGGGGAGGGAGGGAGAAAAATTTGAAACTTGAAATCTTATAAAAACAAATGTTGAAAACTATCTCTACATGTAACTAGAAAATAATAAAATACTTTTGTAGAGGGAAAAAAACAACAAATGTTATTGGGCAATAACTACCTACACTGATTTCCTTATTTCTTAACCATTTATGTAAAGTCCAACTTACATCATATTTCCTCTGTGATGTATGCTAACTTATCAAAAGCCTTTAGCACTGTTTTTTATTCATAGTTTTCATAGATAATAGGATCCTAGATATAGAGGTCAAAAGGATCTTAGAGGCCATTTGGTCCTACTCTCTCATGTTATAGACATGGAACCTATAACCTCTTTAGAAAGGTCACAGAGGTACTAAGCAACAAAGCTTCTTAAACTCAGGCCCAATTTCAAATCCAGTAGACTTTCCTCTTTTCCACTTTCTTTCTCTAAAAATGTCTTGTGTCCTGAATCTCCTCGCCATCAAAAAGTTATCTCTTCTTTTTCTGACATAGTATGTATTTCTCCCACACACTTATTAAATCATGTCATTAATATATTTGTCCTATCATGTAATTAGTATTATATTTATCTCAGCATATATGTACTCATCAGTAAATTTCTTAAAAGGAGAGATTATATCTAATTTATTATTTCTGTGTTTTCTCTAGCAAAATGAATTTCATGTGGTAGGTATTTTTATAAGTAGTTGATACATGAATGAATTAGCCTTGAAGGCAAGGCATAGGACATAGTTTCTGAAGTGCCTGGATGTGTGCTTAATGCCTCAAGCAGTACTTGCCTGTCACAGGCTCTGTATATTTGATCATGATGTTGTTCAGTCATTTCAGTTGTATCCAACTCTTTGTGACTCATTTGGGGTTTTCTTGGCAAAGATATTGGAGTCACTTGCCATTTTCTTCTCTAGCTCATTTTACTGATGAGGAATGGAGGTAAACAGGGTTAAATGATTTCCCCAGGGTCATACACCCAGTAAGTGTCTGAGGCTAGATTTGAACTTAGAAAGATGAATCTTTCTGACCATAGGTCCAGCACTCTATCTACTGCACCAACTAGTTGCCCTGTGATTGTAATATAATAAGGGTTTCTGTGATGACAGTTTCTCAAGCAGTAGAACCATAGCAGTGTGACTATCTTCCAGACTTCTATGTAAACCATAAGCAAAGCCCCCAAAGACTGGGTTCATATATGCCATGTTTGATCCTGGAGGCTAACACCCCAAAGAGTCACTATAGATCTTTGGCTTATAGCTCCCATATCTAGTAATTCTACAAAATATATATCTTATATTTGGCTCATGTTTAGGTTTACCCCAAATAAAGTCATCAGGGTACCTGCTCCTGTGCAAGGACTCAAAGTAAAAATTCATGTGATAGAGACATCTTCTATTTTATTCCACAAAAATGGACTCATAGAGCCTGTGAACTGATGCAGAAATACAAAAATAGTCCAAGAGTTAAAGTACTTGGTTCACAGTCTTCCTCTCCTCTCCTATTCCTACCCTTATACTAGGGGACTTCAACATCTGTTAATATGCCCTCAAATCTTAACCTCTCAGTTCATAAGTCTCCTTAGATCCTATGACCTTTTCTTCCACTCTATCTCAGCCACAAACAAACATAATTAAACCCATAAGAACTGATGAGGTCACCAAGTGAGAGACCAGTGTAGTGAGAAAACAGACAAGACAGAGCGGGGCCTTGGGGTGTACCCACTGTTGCCTTTCTAACTTCATTATGCATTCCTGTTATCTGTACATTCTATAGTCTAGCTAAAATAGCCTTCTTAGTATTCCTCACATATGATACTCCATCTCCTACTTAGATGCTTTTGTTCTAGCCTCAGAACATCTTCTCTACCTCATAGATTTACTTCCTTTACAACTGGGCTCTTGCACAACCTTTTACATGAGTTCTCTTGTGTGATCCCCCCAAATGCTAATGTCCTCTCTCCATAAATTAACTAGTATCCATTTTGCATATATATGTGTGTGTGTGTGTGTGTGAATACATATGTATATTATATGTGTATGTATATATTTATATAGTATTCTCATGCATACATATGTACATATTTTGTTACCCCCCAATAGATTGTAGGCTACTTGAAGGCAAGAATTATTTCATCTTTGTCTTTTGTGATCTTTTCTTCTGAATGGCAAGTCTTTGGTCCAGACCACCATTTCTTAAGGTACAGGCCATGCTGACTTCATTCCAAACTCTACTCCTTACTTTCCAGACTTGTCCATCTCCTCCATAGCAGCCTTGCCCCTGCACAAGTACCTCCCCCACATACAGAGGCACTCACACCTGCTTTTAGCTCCCTTTTATGTGTTGTCTCCCTCCATTAGAATGTAAGCTCCTTGGAAGCAGTGCAATCTTTTTTTCTCATGTATTTATATCCTTAGCACAGTGCCTGGAACATACTAAGTGTGTGATAAATAAATGTTCACTGATTAATTAAACTATCCCATTAGCTCCCCTAATAAGGAAACTGAACTTGAGATTGTCATCAGGGCAGTCCTTTGACATTTTCATAAATCTTTATAATCAACCCATAGACAACCCTTTACAGACATAAAGTGTTGTCCTGTGGTTTGGATTCCACAATTCCCTCCCCCTCTTCTACCACAGCACCCTCCAGCCAAAGGCAAATAGATTTTTAGAGCTACTGGGGAAAAAAGCAATTCCTTCCCCGTAACACCTGTACTGTTCATATAACTAACTGGCTTTTATTCTCCACGTAAAATGCTGCCCATGAACTATGTAGCTAATCTTATAAGTTACCATGCTACGGTAAGAAATTTCTTTATTTTTCTACATGTTCCCAGCCAGGGAACTCTCCAATTTTGGACAACTCCTGAGGTTGGTTCTGCAAAGAAAATCTCCTTTCTCTGCCTAGTCAGATTTGGGGATCATGAAACCTGGAGAATTCAAAATCCTCTATATTCCACATATTACTGCCTGGGAACAACCCTCTCAGGCCCTGCAGGCCTGCATGTGCCTTCCTCAGCCATGTCCTTCCATTGGTGCCTTATCGCTAGAAACACTTAGATGGGAAAAGTTCATGCTCAGAATCTCTGCAAGCACATGCAATGCCTATGTCCCTCCACCAAAAGACTGGCTTTTCTAGTTCCTAAAAAGACTGTATAAGTAAAGGATTCACTCCCCACTCAGGACTAGACCTCATCTGCTGCATTTTGGTTTGTTTTCTGAACAGGGAAATGGACATCCAAAACAGGCTGAACTGGCTTCTCAGCGAACCCAGTCAATTGACCTCCTAAGGCCTGGTCTGTCAATTATTTTTTTTAGGCCACCCCAAACAGCCGGAAGTAATATGGAGTTCTCTGTACTTTTCAGCTAGTTACCAGTAGACTTGCCCACTCTACCCAGAGAAGTACATTTTAACATTTCTAAACAAAAGTATCTCTAATCATACCCTGCAATCTCATCCTGTCAGTTGGAGGAATTCATCAAGTTAATCAGGAGCTCCCATAACAACGCACTTTACATCCATGTTGCCTATATAGATTGGTGGTCTTAAATTACAAAACAGCTGAATATTATCATTAGCTACAAAGATGCCCATTTCAAGTATATTCTCTTAGATCACTTTGTCTCTCATTGGGAAGACAGCACCATTAGAGTTATTACATATAATTTTGTTGCCTATCTTAAGAATGAGAAAAGAAGTGGAATCACATGTACTTTGTTGATTTGATACAAAAACTGAAACTATTCTTTTTCTGAGGGATATATAATTCATTTTTTTTCTGGTTTCAGTGATATGAGTTCAAATAGCCATTATAAATCATCTGTATATTGTCTTAGCATGCCACATAGGCAGAATTTAATAGCTTAAAATACTGTATGTTTTGGTTGCATGTCATAGAAAAGGATCCATTTGCAAATTTTCATTAACATCATTTTCTATTTTTCTCCCCTTAGGAATTTATCATGGCATCCTGTATTGAATACTCAAACTAAAATGCGAATACCACATTCTCATGCATTTATTGATTTGAATAAAGATTTTACTGCAGGTGAGGTTTTTTCCGATTAAAAAAAGTGAATTTTTAAAATGTTGAACTGCTAACAGATTAATCTTTCATTTTAAATAGCACAATAGATATGAAATATTTGAAAACTACTAGATGTAGAAGAGACAAGACTTCAAGTCCCCAGTCAGTACCTTGGTTACTCACAGCTTCAGTTTCCTTATCTGTAAAATTAATGCTATAAATCAGAGGTGTCAGATGAAAGACATAATTTTGTGATTCTAAATCAGATTAAAATATAATTGGGAAATATTTAACAGACTAAATAAAAATATAATAAAACATAGATAATATTAATATGTGATTTTCTGAGTCAATATTTGTACTCAGGTTCACTAAAGCTTATGTAGGGGTTAGTGGCCCTGGTTTCTATTTGAATTTGATATCACTGCACAAAATGATTTCTCAAGTCCCTTCTAGTTCTTACATTACATAATTTTCAGTATTACAACTTAACTCTGTACCTCAGTTTCTTTATCTGCAAATATATTTACATTTCTCAATTTTCTCATAAGGTTTCTATGAAAAGCAATTGAGATAATTATGCAAAAACATTTTTGAAAGTTTAATGTCTTTATATAAAGCTATATGGTCTAAATTTTTATGATGATTAATTAGTGGTATCAAAGTAAATGGAAATTATTTTTTTATTTTGGTTTCTACATTATAAGAAAATGGAAAATTTTAGAAACATATTATAATCATTTTTTCAAAGTTCTATATGATAACACTTCATTAATTTTGATTCTACTCATTAGGAATTATGATCTTTTGGACATAAGCTAGCTAGCATTTACTTGCAGAGTGTATGAAAAAAGGTTGATTAAGTTAATTTTTGAAGGGAAGAGGTTGGTTCAGATCTGAAAAAAAGTATCCCTGATTGATATAGTCCATCAACTTGTCAGTAACTCAGAGTGTTAGAGGATTGTTTGGGGCACTGTATGCCTGAATTATCCGTGACCATACAGCTGATACATGTTAGAAGCAGAACTTTAACCCAGGTCTTACTGATTCCAGCATTCATCCCCAGTCTACCTCATCACACTTCCTTCAGTCTAAGCTAGTTATATAAATAAAAATTGCAAGGGAAACATCTAGTTTGCTTATGAAAGCCCACCTTTTGCAGCTGTTTCTTTAACATGAAATAACAATAATAATGACCCATATTTATATAGAACTTTAGTGTTTGCAAACTACTTTTTCTTACAGTAAGCCTGGGAGGAAGAAAAGAAGGTTAAATCAATCATTTAACCTCTCCAAACTTCAAATTCTCCATTTGTAATTCAAGGGATTTATAAAATTACAATCTCTAACATTTTCCATTTCAAAAAATTTCAAAACAGATTTAATAACATCCATTTGTACACAATGCACTTTTAGAAATCATTAAAACAAGTCTGATGAGATATCTAATTAACATAACTAATTATTTATGTTATTGAAATTAATATGGTTGCATTCCTTTGAAAATATTCTACCTCTACCTGTGTGCCCTTTCACCTCCCGAAGTCATACTTTTCTCTTCTGCAAAATAAGAGGGTTGGTCTAGATGTCCTCTCATTTCATTTCTAGATATATGCATGTTGTATATGTGTGTACTCTAATTCAGATTCAGTAATTAAGCTTGGACTCCCTATAATTATTCTTAATTAGTGAAGTTTTACCATGCTGGGTTGTTTTTTTTTCCATGAAGTTGGTGAAAATAATTCTGTCAAAGCTTTCAAAGCTCTAAAACAGAAAATCTCATTGTAGAATGTTACCGATTTCAGGTTAATTTAACACCCATGAATTGGGCCTTTTTTCTCTACTAGTTTTTCTCTGTTTAAAGTTATTTGTGGATATATTTAGGTTGGAGGAATAAGAAGCAGAAGGCTGATTTTGGTAAAGATGATTTAGTATCTTTAGTGAAAATATAATGATATTTTGAGTGGAATGCTAAGGAAATTCCTTTAAATTGTACTTTTGGCAAATTGAGATATTGATGCAAATGAAAAATCTTTTCTTGACTACCTTTTGAGTAGAGATAAATCTTATATAAATCTTAAGACATCCATTCTTTTTTTTTTTTTTTTATGGAAAGCACATCTTTATTGGCCATATAAACATCTCTGGTCAAGACATCCATTCTTATAAAGGGAAAACCCAGCTTACTTAGAGTCCGTTTAACTATTTTTTAAGTGAAAGGTAAAAGAATGGAAGAGTTCAGATCTAATAAAGAAATTTTATTACCCAGGTTTTAGGATCATATTACATGACTTTGGTGTTATGTTTGACAGTTATTCATATCAAGAAATCCTAGTATAACTTTTAAGAATTCCCTGACACAGCTGTAATAGAAGGTAGATGTTTTGACTGGGTCCTCTTTAATTTTGTTAAATAATTTAAATTTGGCCTTCACTATTCCATGACAGCCCTTTTATCCTTCACTCATTAGCTCTGTTATGCTCTCTACAAACAGTGTTCCATACCTCCACTCCTCTCCTCAAGAGACCCCTCCATCATGCTCTTTCCCTTTTTACAGAAAACCTTCCCTTCCAATTTATTGAAAAATAGAGGCTATCTTTATGAGCTCCCTCTTTTCACCCTATTCCACAATTCAGAACCCCTTTACATAATCCCCCTATTCTCACCTCTTTATTCTTTCTCTGAGAAAAAGGTAATCTTTCTTTTTGCCAAGACCAGCCTCTCTAATTGTGTCTCTTTCTTACCTGCTCTTCTGCTCCAGAATCTTGGCCCATCATTCATTCCATCATGGTCTCTTAAATCTTTCCATATCTACTGGTTCCTTCCCTGCTACTCCTTCTCAGTCTTTATTGGATCATTATCAATATTGTGCCCCCTAATTGTGGGAGTATTCTAAAGCTCTTTACTGATTCTTATTCTCTCTCTCTCTCTCTCATTGAATTCATATGGTTTTAAATTATCAACTCTGTGAATAACTCCTGCATCTACATATCCAGCCTGTTTCTCTCCACAGTTCCAGTCAATGAGTCAGTCAATCAGTAAGCATTTATATTCTATGCCCTTGTTATATGCTGGGCACTGTGTTAAGCATTAGGCATACAAATAAAGTCCCTGTCCTCAAAGAACTTATATAATGGAAAGGGTCAACTGGAACAGAATTGACCTCTAACCTGTGAATGACCAGAGCTGAACAGAGCAGGCCAGAGACAGGAGAGTCAGGAATTAAATAAAGTTTTATTTTAGGAGTGAGGAAAAAGACTTGCAAGCAAGGAGGAGCTATAGACACTTGTGCTGGGGCCCCACCCATAGTGGGGAGGCCCAAGGTAGTGTGGGGAGATTGCAATACTTATACTAGTGACTTCCCAGTAAGCTGTAGCCCTGACAATGAGAGAGCAGCAATCATGAGACAAGTTTGATCATTGCAGGACTCCCCAAGTTTGTCCAGTGTTAACACCTGGTGAATTATGGGACTAGCCCAGAAGGTGAGATTACCCAGAGGGTGATCACAAAGGATTGTTGTCTTGCTGAGGGCACAGTTGCTTGCTGGACCTTAGCTCTGGAAAACAGGGGCTTACACCAAGGTTTTAAGCCCGAGTGATTGGAAGGATGGTGGTGCCTGGACAGTAATCGGATTGTTCCGAAGACAAGAGAGTTTAAGGGGCAAGATAGCAAGTCCTATTTTGGACATGTTAACTTTGATGCACCTATGGAATATCCCGTTTGAGTTGTCTAAGAGGTAGCTGGTGATGTGTGAGTTAAGTCACCTTGAAGAGAGACTAGGGCTGGATACACAGAAGGAATTATCTACATAGGGATATTAATTGAACTCATAGGACCTAAGATAGTATAGAGTAAAAAGAAAAGATGAGACCCAGGACAGAGCCTTGGGGCACATATCACAACTGCCAATTGGATATTTCAAAGTCTATGCCTGTAGACATATCGATTTTAAAAGAGCCAAAACAGAATTCATTGTCTTTCCCCAAAAACCCACCCCTCTTCTGAACTTCCTCATTATTGTTTTTTTCTTTTTTTTTTTTTAGTGAGGCAGTTGGGGTTAAGTGACTTGCCCAGGGTCACACAGCTATTTAAGTGTTAAGTGTCTGAGGTTGGATTTAAACTCAGGTACTCCTGAATCCAGGGCCGGTGCTCTATCCACCGCACCACCTAGCTGCCCCACCCCCCCTTTTTTTCCCATTATTGTTAAAGGCACCACCATCCTTCCAGACACTCAGGCTTACAATCTGAGTCCCTTTCGACTCCTTGATGTCCTTCACCCCACATATCTAATTACTTGGCAAAATATTGTTATTTATCCCACCAATGTCTTTTCTCTATTTATACAACTACCATACTGGGTCAACGCCCTCATTATCTTTTACCCAGACTATTGAAACATCTTTCTGTTTTCCCTTTCTCAAGTCTGTCCTTTTTCTAGTAACTGTCAAAAGTGATTTTTCCTAAGGTTTATGTCTGAACATGTCATGCTCTTGTTCGATGAACTGCAGTAGTAGTTACCTATTATCTCTAGGTCAGGGGTTCTTAACCTGGGGGCAGGGAGTCCTATAGATAGACTTTGGGACTCTGTGAACTTGGATAGGAAAAAAATTATACTTCCAACCTTTTGTTTCCTTTATAACCCTATGTATTTTTTAGATATAAGAAGGGATTCATAGCCTTCATCAGACTGCCAAAGAGGTTCATGATACAGAAAAAGGTTATGAACCCCTGCTCTAGGATCAAATGCAAAATCCTCTCTTTGGCATTTAAAGCCTTCACAGCCTGGCTCCATCATATCTTTTGTACCTTATTATACATGTTTCCCCTTTATATACTATATAGTCCAGCCAAAATGTCCTTCATAAACTTCTGCACTCATAGCCTTCCATTTCCCATCTCTGCCCTTGCTCAGGCTGGCCCTCCAGTGATACCCTTCCTCATTTCTACCTCTTACAATTCGAAGTTACCTCAAAGATTAAGCTCAAATATCATGAAAAACTCTTTAGTCATCATCTTGTACGTGAAAAATGTTCTCTCATTAGACTGTTAACTGCTTTAGATCAGGGACTGTCTTTTGGCTCTCTTTGTACCCCAACACTTAAAACAATGCATAATACTTAGTAAGCACTTAATATTTATTAACTGACCTTAAGCTGCTAATGGCTTCTTTTCTGCAAAAATAGGTTCCCTTTTATTTTTGTATTTATCTGTCTTGTATGTGCTTATTGAGGGACATGTCTATACTTGTACAATGTAAACTACAGAGACTATTTCAGTCTGTCATATGTAAGAGCTTATTCAGTGGTTATTGATTGATTGATTGATTATCATTGATCCTTCCTGAAATATGATATTTCAAATTGAACAAGTTACTCCTGAAGTGCTTTTACCGGAGAAGAGCCTAACAGGATTATCCGTTCTTCTAAATGCTTTACCTCCCTTAATGCAGTTATGAGAAAACAATGGGATTTGGCACATACTCAAAGGCTCACCTGGAGATTAATTTAAACTGATTGAATTAAGTGAGAATGGTTGACTTTGCTGATTAGCCTACTTCAAGTTAATTAGATTGTAACCACACCCGGCTGGCCTTTAAAGAGGTATTGTTCTCAGAAGCTGAGGACTTTGAACTCAACTCCAGACCACCTTTAAATCCAGTGAACCAATGGATTTGGATGATGCCTACCAATCAGCTTGAAGCAGTGTATAAGGACCACCTCTGCTGCAGACCTATAAAAAGCTTCCACACTCAGTTTGAGAGGAGTTCATGGTTGAAGCAGGCTCATGGTGGAGGACTTGAGGAAGAACCAGACCAGGCTGGAACTCTAGGCTAGATAGGCCTTCTCTTAACTTTCTGAACTCCATGTGTTTTCCTTTTTACTAATACCTAGTATGCTTTAATAAATGCTTAATGCCCAAAGATTGGTGCTAAAGCTTCTAATTTAAGGCGACCACACATTTAGATTGTAAACATCACAGAGTCTAAGATTCTAGTAGTGTTTGGTTTGGGGTTGGTTTGGTTTTTTACTTCTGTATCACACTGTTGACCTAGTCAACTTTCTGTCCTGTAAAAATTCTAGATCTTTTTCAGGCACATTTCTCTGTAATCATGCTTTCCAATGTTATATTTGTGACATTGGCATTTTTGAACCTAAGTATAAGACTCTACATTTATTCCTTTTAGTTTCATGCTTTTAGATTTGACCCTACATTCTAGCCAGGAGAAGTCCTTTTGCAGGAGGATTCTGTCATACATTACATCCTATTAACTTTCCTTTCTTTTCTCTTCCATTGACACTTTGGATTAGTATGCCATCTCTGCTTTTGTCCATGTCGTTGATAAAAATTATAAACAACATAGGGCCAAGAACAGATCCCTAAGGTAATCTACTAAAGACTTCTTTTCAAACTGGTATCAACCCATTAATGACTATTTTAGGAGTCTAAATCCACCTAACTGTATTATGGTCTAGTCCACATCTGTCTTTTCTGGGAGTCTCGCATTCTTATGAAAGATCTTGTCAAATGTTCTGCTGTTATGTAGGTCAGTTATATTTATAGCATTCCCCTGACCTACCAGTCTTCAGTAATCCTGTCAAATAAGGAAATTAGATTAATCTGGTGTGATCTGGCATACTTCATTTTAACATTTTAGCATGTACTATGTGTAGGCTAAGCTCGAGGAATATGAGATTAAAAACAACAACACATCCTTACCTTCAAATATGCCAAGCATTGTGATAAATGTTGGTGTTAACACAGCATAGCATATGATAACCCTTGCCTTCAAGGAGCTCACAATCTAATAGGGGAGACAACAGGCAAACAAATGTGTAAAAGCAACTTATGTATAGGATAGACAAGGAAAAATTAAAAGAGAGAAGGTACTAGAATTAAGAAAGAATGGGATAGTCTTTTTATCAGAAAAAGGAATTTAGTTGGGACTTGTTGAAGGAAGTCAAGAAATGGAGGTGAGGACAGAGAGGATTCCAGACATGGGAGACAGCTAGAAAGAATTCTTGGAGCCATGAGAGGGAATAATAAAATGTGTACACTTAGCTACTAGAATATAACTAAGAATTGTTGTTCTTGTTTTTCCTTCATTCATTCACAGAGGACTGTGACATTGGGGTGATGTCATGAGTTGCAGTGAATTGGATTAAAGTGAGGGAGGGCTGTGCAAAGTCATCAACCTCACTCTCTCCTCCAGAACCATCTGGATCCAGTGGCGAGATATATATCAGGATGATTGGAGATGGCCTCGGATGTTCAAGGCAATTGGGGTTAAGTGACTTGCCCACAGTTACATAGCTAGTCAGTGTCAGATGTCAGATTTGAATTTAGATCCTCCCAACTTCAGGGCCATTGCTTTATCTACTGCACCACCTATCTGACCCTATAATTAAGAATATATGAAAGGTAAAAGAGGATAATCTTATGAAACATTCAGGGAAGGAAGAATCACTACTTATAGTTATAGGATACAGAAGATTTCAGGAAGGAAGTGTCTTGTACTGGTCCTGGATGGAAAAAGAAGAATTTCAAATGGAGACATGAGAAGGGTTTATTTCACTCACGGAGTATAATCATGTACATATATAGAAAGATGGACAAATTCAATACAGGATCAAAGAAAAGCAAGGAGTTCAGTTTAAGTTGCATAAAATTACCCAGTATAAAACACATTTCAGAGATTGGTGGGCAGAGCAGTTTGACTGTAGTAGAGGGTTTGGAAAAATGGTAGGTTGGAATTAAGTATGGGAATGTAGAACAAAACCAGATTCTGAAAGGATTTGGTCATCCATGCTTATGGAGTTTGGCATTATCCTGTAAGTAGCCACAAGGGAACCACTACAAGTTTTGAGTAGGAGAGTAACAATATCATGGTAAGATTTTAAAATTAGCCTGGCAGCAGTTTGTAGGATAGATTGGAGGAGTAAAGAACTCAAAGGAGACCATCTAGGAAGCTATTACAGGGACAAAGTGACAGGGGTTTGAATTACAGCGTGGTAATCAGAATGGAAAGGGAAAACAACAGGAAAAAATATTTCAAGAAAAAAAATTGACAGATTTGATGATTGATTATGGGGACTGAAGAATGAGACGGTCATGATTCTAAGGTTTCAAGTTTGGATGCTGGGAAGAAGAATACAATTAACAAAAAGGCAAATGAGGCAAGAAAGTTGATTTTGGTAGGAAGATGAGTAGTTTTACAAGTTAAATTTGAGTTAACAGCAAAACACCATGCCAGCTGGCAGGCAGCTTGAAATGCAGGACTTAGTAGGGAGATACAGATTTAGACATCATCTACATAAAGGTAACCATGGAGCTCAAAGGAACTTTGCAGGTCATCTAGTTCCCCTATAATTTAAAGAATAGGAAACATGCCCTGAAGGCCTAAGTGACTTATTCAGTCTAACTTAGCAAGTTAAAGCTGCGAATAGGGTCTGATTCCATCCATTTATCTTTCCTCTCAAACCTGGTACTTTATAGTTGAAGTCACAGAAACAGGTGAGAGAGCCTAGAGAGAAAATAGAGGGGAAAGCAATGAACCTTTGATCATGCAACTACTGAGAAGTCAGTTCAGATATCACCTTCTTCAAGAAATCTTTCCTGACCATTCTATCTGAGAAGCTAGCCTACCAACCAATAAGACCTGGATGAGAATACTGCCTCTGGCACCTCTGACTGTGAGACTCTGGGCAAGCTACTTAACTTCTCAGTGTTCTAGACATTCAAGACTACATGTTGCAGAGAAAGTGCTACCTGCATTGGTAGACAGTTTCCTTACATGGAAGTTTCCTTTACTAATAAAATTATAGGTCCAGTTAAAATCTCTCAAATGTAGGTGTTATGTACGTGTTATTTCATAAAAAGTTATTTGTATGTAAGGTCTCCTTACTAGACTGGAATGACACTGCAAGTGCTATTCAGTTCAACTTACACTAATTAAGCATCTTCTATGTTCAGAACATTGTGCTAAGCTCTGAGGAAAGGTTTGGATAAGAAAGAGTCATTGACCTTGTAGAGCTTGGAGTCTAAATTGAGTCTAATTGGAATAAGATATGTAACAAGTAAAATCAAAGTAAAGCTCCCTGAAGGAAGAGACCATCATTGTCTCCCCAATTATAAATCAATCCCATCGCACCACAGAAAATATAACAAGACTCCACTATAGTCATAAACTTTCCCCCCAAATTGTCCCCCCCAATTATACTTTATTTTGTGGCTTATGACCTTTTTAGTACCACTTTGTCAGTTGGCCAACATGCATTTATTAAGCATCTACTGTGTCAGCATGGTGCTAACTGCCCAAACAGTCCTTAATTGGCATCTCTTATAGCTGGAGGTTTTTCAGTTCACAAAGAATGAAGCTTCCTTTCTGAAATGTTTAGATGGGGTACGGGAGAGGATTCAAACAGAAGCTGTTGGATAGATATATTTGAACATTTTATAGTTTTCATAGTAGTATATGAGGGTTGGAAGCCACTGCTGCCAGAATATTACCTTGGCAAGAAGTATAAGATAATTGGAAACAGTTTTAAAGAAATGATGAATTTTTCTTCTGTGTACATACACATTCTCTCTCTGTCTCTCTGTCTCTCTGTCTCTCTGTCTCTCTGTCTCTCTGTCTCTCTCTCTCTCTCTCTCTCTCTCTCTCTCTCTCTCTGTCTCTCTCTCTCCCCCATCAGATCTTCCAAAGGCCATTGTGAAAATCTGGAATGAATAAAATGATTACTATTTAGTTCTTAAACAATTGTTGATCTTTATCACCAAGATGAAAGGCCTGCTTAGTAAAAATCATGGTTGTTGCAGATGTTATCAACTTTACTGATAAGGTTAGAGAGGCAAGAGATAATGGAAAACTTTTTATAGCAGAAGTAACTTCTCATGCTCATATTTTTTTTCTTTCTAGAAAAAAAAATAGTTTCCAAATTGTTTTTTAAAAAATATTGAGCCTATAAACATTCATTACATGTTATTTGGATACTTTCTTATTCCATAGCTTTCAGTATATTTTCTTATCTCCGCAAAAGGCAACCACCTAAATTCTAGATTTTTATTTCCATTGTCTGAATTACTAGGTTTGACAGAACATTCTAAACAGTAATAAACAATAAAGAGCCCAATCTGAAAAGAATGAATCTAATAGGAATAAACATACAGATTAAAATATCAGCCCAACAAATGTAAAATGGGAGAGATGTAACTAGATAACAGTTTGTCAGAAAAAGATCTGGAGTGTTTCACAGAATATCAAAGACTGTCTATTCCAACCCATACCTGAGCAAGTATCCCATCTACAACAATCCTACAAGCAGTTTTCAGGCTTTTGTTCAAAGACCTCAATTCAGAAGTCTAGTGTCATCCCAGAAAATCTTTGTCACTTTTCAATACTCCTTATTGTTAGGTATTATTTTCTTGCTTCAAGATTAAATCTGTAAGTTCCACCCATTGATCTTCATTCTGACCTCTGAGACCAAATGGAACAAGTCAGAGTTCCATGTAACTTAACAACTCTTCAGACACTTAAACTTAAAGAATGTCATCATTGCACTCCCATCTAAACATCCAATCCTAACATCTTTCCTTCCCACTTTTCCTCTTCTTGCATTCTACTCCCATACATGCATTTTACATTCCAACCATGGTGGCCATCCTCTTGCTCCTCCCATAAATATCATCCCTCACCTCTGTGCCTTTGCATTAATTTTTCTTGCTGCCTGGGGTACTCTTCCTCCCAACCTCCATCACTTAGAATCCCTGACTTCCTTTAAAACTCTGCTTAGGTGGCAGCTAGGTGGCACAGTGGATGGAGCACCGGCCTTGGATTCAGGAGTACCTGAGTTCAAATCCGGCCTCAGACACTTGACTTACTAGCTGTGTGACCCTGGGCAAGTCACTTAACCCCCATTGCCCAGCAAAAAACAAAAAAAACAAAAAAAAAAAACCTCTGCTTAACCACCACCTCTTCCAGAAGGCCTTTCTGGGTCCAACTAGCTGTTAGTGCATTCCTTCAAATATGACTTTTCATCTATTCTTACTGTATATGTTGTGATTTTTACAAGGTCCTGGAGGATAAGGAATGTTTTTGCTTTTTCTTTGCATTTCCAGTGCTTCGCACACTACCTAGCACATAATAAGCACTTAAGACAGGAAAAATGGCTAACACAGTGGATGATATCATTTGAAATTTAAAAGATCTTTTCAGGCTAAACTATTGGTTTTAATTAATTATAATAAAATTATGCAAGTATAAATGTATTAAATTTCATTAATTTTAATTAATCTTCTATTTGAAGATGGTTTTTTGAATCTTATTTCACAAGTCCAAGACTAGGAAAATATAAATATAGAGCATTTTGCCACAACAGGGAAATTTAGGTGGACTGTTAGCTTAACATGTCAATAGTATTACATGGCAACCAAAAAAAAAGGTAATGTATGAGTCAGCAATGTAATTTGGCAGCAAAAAAGAAAAAGATGGTTATCTTGGGCTGTATTAGAAGGGACAGAGAGGGGCAGCTAGATGGCGCAGTGGATAGAGCACCGGCCCTGGAGTCAGGAGTACCTGAGTTCAAATCCGGCCTCAGACACTTAATACTTACTAGCTGTGTGACCCTGGGCAAGTCATTTAACCCCAACTGCCTCAAAAAAAAAAAAAAAAAAAAAAAAAGAAGGGACAGAGAGGTGCAGCTAGGTGGCGCAGTGGCTAAAGCACTGGCCCTGGATTCAGGAGGACCTGAGTTCAAATCCAGCTTCAGACACTTGACACTTCCTAGTTGTATGACCCTGGGCAAGTCACTTAACACCTCATTGCCCCACCAAAAAAAAAAAGGGATACATAGAGAGAATAGAAGACTTGGGGGCAGAGAGGTGGGGGGGGGGAATGCATGCATGATAGCTGTTTTTTAAAAAGCTTTGTAACGTTTTTTCCATAGTTTTCAGTTATATGAAGGGCTATCATGTGAAAAAAGAGTTATACTTAACTCTGTTTGGACCCAGAGTATAGAGCAAATGAAGTAAATATAAGCTTTATGTAAAGAGAAAAAAAACTTCTTACCTATTAGAATGTACAAAAGAAGGATGGATTCTGTGTTAGGAGATAATGAAGTTCCCCTCATTGGAGATCTTCAAGTAGGGGCTGGATAACTACTTGTCAAGTATGTTATAGTCGAGATTCTTTTTTTCAGATATGGATTGAATTAGATGGATACTGAGCTTCCAACTGTATAATTCTGTGTTCATTGAAATATTTGAAGGGGTGTTTAGAAGGATTTGATTTGTTTTTTTCTTCTTAGACCCATAGGAACAATAGTTGGAGGTTATGGAAAGACAGATTTAGACTCAATGTAAGGAAAAATTTTTTCCAACAGTTTGAACCCTAGCTAATCAGCAGTCAACTAGAATTAATTCTGGCTTTACCTTGTATTTTGTGGAAGGAATTTGGGGTATTTTGTGGGGGGCGGGATATATACATTCATACATGCATACATATATATATATATATATATATATATATATATTTCTGAATTAATTTAAAATATTAGAGTTTTATCTTCCACAATGTAATTTACAAAGGAATTCCATCTAATTCTCCTCTACGGTTTAAGTACCTTCTGACACAAATTTAAATATCATTATATTCAGGATGGGGGAAGGGGGAGTGAGGTTAGGGTTTTTTGTAACCCTTTTTCATTTAACGAAATGACATAATAGTATTTAGGCTACTGGAAATAACATAAGCCTTGTCATGGCTTTCCTAAATTTTTATTACTAAATGCACAATACCCTACCTAAGAAGCTCATTAAGCTTTTTACCTCTGCATTTAATGTGAAAATTCTACCATACACTCAGAATCCCAGATTTGGAAGACACCTCATAGACCCTTACTATATAATCCTTTGTTGAATGTTCTATGACATAAACTAAGTATACCAATTTTCTTTTCCACTTTATGTTGAAAAGAATGAAACATGTAAATACTGAAAAACTATTAATCTAGCAGTATTTGAGAATTTGGTGGAACAAGTGTAATCAGCAGGATACTTTTCACAAATAAAAACATTCTGATGCTCTTAGGAGCTGTAGAACCTCCTTATTCTTCCTTTTGATAATATGTAGTCTTGCTTAAAGGGTTTCCTTTTTGCCTCAGTGCATTTGTATAGTTCACTGGAATTAAGATTGCTGTAGAGATTACAATGCAAATATAACTGTTATCTAAGGCTCAGATGTTTAAGGGATCCAAATGCAATTATCTTCAGAAGTTCCATGTAAATTTGACTCACATTAATATTTAAAAGCACAGAAATAAAAACTGTTAGTCTCATTAAACTTAACAATTAATAGTTTGATTTTAGCTAAAGTTTAACTTACATTTAAGCTAGACAGATGTGTAGGCCAAAGGAGAATATTTTCTAGGTTTTTGGAATGAGTAAATGTATTTATATAAATCCTTACATAAACATCATATGTATAAGCAACTAGGTGGCACAATAAATATAGTGTTGAGCCTGGAGTCAGGAAGACAGGAATTCAAATTTTACCTTAGACACTTATTAGCCAGTGGACTAAAGGACTAAGAAAATCAGCAATAGAAGTCATTTGACAGTTTTGCATACATTTTACCTCTTTTTCTGAGAAATTGAACCAAATTAACACTATGGCCTCTGGAAAAGGAGTTTCAATTGACCATACTTGTGACTTCCGAGACCATAACTTCCTTCCCAGGCCACTGCTCCTTTTTATATTTTGTCTCTTCTATTAGAACATAACCTTTTGTGAAAACAGGAACTGTATCATTGTTTTATTTGTATATCCAGCATTACACAGAGTGCTTGGCATCTAGTGAGTGCTTATTTAATGTATTGCAGTTACTAATATTGTTCATTCTTAAATGGTTTTTTCAAGCTGTATCAATATTTGATCATATGGAACTGTTAAATAACATGTATAATAGGATTTGAACTCAGATCTTAATTCCTAGTGTGTCACTCTATCCATTGCACCCCCTAATATATGATCTTATGACTTTCTGTTAAGATAGAGGAATACCTATATGGTAGGATATATATAACCCTACTGCTATTGATTCTTCATTGTCTCTTGCTCTGTCAGTCTTAACCTTTTTTTGTGTCATGAAGCCCTGGGACAGTCTGTGAAGAGTATGAACCCTGTCTCAGAAATACACACACACACACGCACACACGCACACACACACACACACACACACACACACACACACACAGAGATCTAAGGTTTACTAGATTACTAGAGAGGTATAAAACAATTCTACATGTTCAGCTTTTACAACTTTTAAAATATTTGAGCATAGCAACTTTTTTAAATGCTCTAGACAAGTTTCTTCAAACTCAAATAGAAACAGATCCCTGCTGGCTGCATACTGACTTAAAAAACCACAAATTAACATTATCTGTATTGTATTATATTTTTATTTATTTTGTTAAACATTTTCCAGTTACAATTTAATCTGATCTCGGGACAGTCTAGAGTTTTGCAAGCATTTGGCGCCTCTGCTCTAGACTAAAAATAACGTGTGTGTATCTATAAATATATATATATGTGTGTGTATATGTATATGGGTGTATATGTATATATGTATGTGTGTGTGTGTGTTTGTATCCAAAGCAAGAAGGGTTTAGCACAGGACACTGTGCGTAGAAATCATAATATGGTTGTTGAATTTACTGTTGAATTGAACAAGGAAGGCTTAGTGTTTAAAGTAAATGGTGTAATGTTAACACAAAACAGAGTAGAATTGTGTTGCCAGCTTTTGTTGATGTCCTCAGTATCAAGGAAAATGGTCACTTTGCTATTTAGTTCTAGAAAATGCCATGTAATTTGATATTACTTAACACTTTATGAATGTGTTCTGTATCTATTTCCTAAAATATACAGTGAATGCTAAGGCAGGAACTGGGGCAATTATTTTTTATTTTCAGCTATTTCTCAGTGGATGTCTTTGAAATAAGGCTGTTTTGACAACATGAAGTTGTTCATACTCACCATTAATAGAACTCAAGAAAATAAGCTCAATTTTGAAAACAGATTTGTTACCTACACCACTTCCCAAGACATTCCTTTAAGTTACAGCTCAACTATTTACCAGGATAAGTGATCATTGATAACACAGTAATAAAAACACATTGATCCTTTTTTAAATGTCAAAATGGGTACCATATATTTTGCTCCTCTGTAATTATTTTTCATCCTTGATTCCAATCTGGTCTACTACTCTGTGCAGCAAAAAAAGTAGCTCCTTTTTATCATTACAATTTTTGACCCAGATTTCACTGGTTACCAGCTAAGTTTTCATAGTGGACATATTATATTTTTAAATTTTCAGTTCCAAATTATCTCTCTCCCTTCAGCCCTTCCATTCCCCTTGATTAGGTAAGAAATACAATACCCCTTATATATATTTCGCATTGTTTAGATGTTAATATAGATTTTTAATTCAGGCTCAATAGAGACAAGAAATGTATGCACTATAGCACTTGGCATGGGAAATTAATTGCATAGCATGCCACATAAAATTCTTTTTAATCTTGGCTTCAGTGCTTTAGGCATCCCCTCACAAAGGTTATAAAGCTAAAAAGTGTTTAAAGAGCTCTTCACTGAGGCTTATTTTATATTTTAAAAGTCTCATGTCATGAATACGTAGGAAGAAACTTAAACAAAGTGCTTGAATTGTTAAACAATCTTCCTGTAAATGAAATAGAAAAATGCAATAGCCTTACATAGCTAATATTATATGGTGACAAGAATCATAGGCATTCTTATTTAATAAAAATTGTTTCTATGAACAAATCCTGACAAGGATGTATTTTATTTGACTTTTCATACTGAAATCTTGGAAACAATGCAAAACTTGGTCTTTGTTATTGACCTTTACATGATATGAAAATAGCCTACACCTTCATGGCAAGCTTCATTTGACTTTTTTTTTTTTTAAATTGCCCCTCTTGTTTTCAGTTAGGTAGTATAATAGATTTAATTTTCATCTGTCTACTAGCCCTGAGGGACACTTAATTCATTTTATAGATAAATTTGGGAAAATAAAAATGAATATAAGGAAACATTTACTTGTACCTTTTCCCCAAGTAAGACCATTTTTTTACTGTTATACTTTTTGAAAAGTAATTTTGATCATGTTAGAATATAAAATAGTTTTTCATTAGCAAGGGTTTTGACATTCTGTCACTAAACACTGAAAATCTAGAATGTCATTTCTGGTGATTTGGAGTATTTCTATACCATAGGAATTCTTTAGCATTAATTTCTGAAAATTCAGGTTGTTAAGTGGGGCAAAGTGATAAATTAAGCCTACATAGGATAATTTAGATTAGATCATTAAACCATCAGTCATGTGACAGGTTAGAATCATACAGGAATCCTAATTATGCTGCCACTATTTTTGATCTTGTAGAAGCTGCCTAATTACACCAAGCTCCTTCAGACTAAGGACTGTTTGTCATTTAGTCTTAGAACTCCCAATAACTAGCACAGTCCCTTGCACACAGGTAGTACTTAGTAAATGCTTTTTAAATTGCTGCTTGTTGTTGAGTCATTTATGCTCCTTTGACTCAAAGAAAAAGGTATATTTACTGTGAAGCAGAATTCTTACCAATCTTATCATACACGTGTGCTGTATTTCCTAGAATCTATGACTCTTATCTTAAAGATAGTAGGATTTTTTTTTTTACATCCTCTAATTCTTCCTTCTGAATGCAACTCTCTCTGCTTCTCATGGGGTATTTTTTGGAAATAAGAAAAACATTTTTTTTAAATCACAGTCATTTCAATTCAGGCTTTAAATTTTTCAGCTAGTTTTATGCTTTATGGCTTTCACCTCCATTTGACATTAAGGGAGCAGAAACAGTAACAGGGAGCTTGGAAGTCCTATCCTCCGGAAGCTTACAGTCTGCATACCCTTATCAGTACTTAGGATTTCTAACTTGGAAAGACACACTTCCACAAGTTTCTACCATCTTCTTCCAGCAATGACACATGTGGTTAACCACATGTATAGGCTAGTAGTGATCTCATTTCTCTCAGCAAAGAAGTACTACATCATGTTGTCATATGCTCCATTTTGTTTGGGTTTTTTTTGTTTTGTTATGGATTCTGAAACATGATGAACAGGACATGGGAAATAATTCTGTAACAGAATGAACTTAAAGATACAAAGGCAACATATGAGTCATGATGCTACCAGGAGCATTGCCATCATTTGGCTTTCAGTGGAGTTTGCATTTGATTGCCTTAAGTTATGTATGTCATTACTTTGACCCTTTTGTGGATCCCATCAGGAGTGGCATACCTCCCCTGGTGCAGTTTACAATTAATGACTGAGAGGCAACACTTTAAATGATTAGTTACTTAAAATAAGGAACTCTCCCCCATTGATTTGGTCCTAATGTTGATTGCTTTTGCTACACTGTATACAAATAAATCTTATCCTGGGCAGTTCACTTAACCTCCCTGAGCCTAAGTCAATAAATATTTATTAAGTACCTACTATGTGCCAGGCATTGCTGAATTAAAAAGTAGGGTGATGAAGTCCAGCAGAGTACAGCCAGATGGGAATGAAAAGATGGCTACCTCCTTTAGTGGGGTGTCTAGAGGAGCTCTCTGCTGTGTACCTTCCATCTTCTCCAACCAGAGGGAGGGAAGGGCCCCAGGAGAAAGGGCTACTGATAAGGTGTGAGGTTCAGAGTTGGTATAATCTTGCAGGATGACATGGTTCTGGAGAGCATGATGAAGTCCAAAAGAGTCCAGCTGGGTGGGAACTGAACTCAGTTCCTTAGTTTTCTCATTTGTAAAATAGAGGATGTGGGAGAACAGAGATCAATGGCACATATTTCACAGGATTGTTGTGAGGATCAACTCAAGAGATAACATGTAAAGCACTTAGCTAACATTTATAAGACAGATAAATCAGAGAATTAACCTGATCCACTTTATACCTAGCCTCACTTTCTTCTGTCCTTTCAGCCACAGTTAATTTTTTATGAGCATGAAAAACAATGCAGATGAAATAAATAAAATGCTTCTCTTACAATAACAGTTAGCATATGAAGTGCTGAACATAAAAATAATGAGTTCTAAAAGCCTGCTGATATAGAGTAGATCTTGCATTGCTCATGGCAATATTTCTTGCTTTTCCCCTAGAATAAATGGAGTTTCCAATGTGAAGATCAACATGCTATAAATGTTTAAAATCCCAAAGGGTGAATTGCTTGTCCATTTGCATAATCAAGAACCCAATTTATCTGAAGAGAATTAAATTAAAACCTGTATGTTTTAAATGATGCTGGAGGGTTAATGTGTGTGGTTTCCTATAGTTTTCCTTAATCAGGAAAACATAAAAGAGCTAAAAGTTTGATAGAGCTTATTATAATTATCATGGGCTTTGTCGTAGTATTTAATGACTAAGTTTACATTTATGGTGGCATAAAGTCACTCTTAAATATGGAAAAACTCATAGAAAACAAATGTACAATTATGAAAAGCCTAGCTTTGCCAAGCATCCTTTCCAGGAAGACTTTCACAGCACAAGAGATTTTTTTCTGCATTAATAAGTTCCTTTATTATTTATTAGCTGTAACATTCTCATGACTTTCTGCCTTGTTATAGTTAAATTTCATTATTTTTATTTTCATGCTTCTTACCTTTTCATGTTTCTTTGTCCCTGATATAGACAGCATCCACACAATGTGTCCTTTTGTCTTTTATAATACCTTGCACAGTACCATATAGCTTTATATATGCCACTTTGAGGTGACATAGGGATGTGTGTGTATGTACATATATATATATATATATATATATATATATATATATATATATATATATATGCATACATAAACAGTATAGATATTTATATGTATTCTGTATACTTACCTGGGATTTGCACTCTAGCTAATTTTAAAAGAACTTGAAATAGCTTATAAAGTTGAATAAAATGACACAAGTTGGGGAAATAAAACCTAAACATACGAAGTATCAAAGTATCAGGTACATGAGATAAGTTTATTACCCTGACTGAGGCCCTCAGTTTCCTGGCATTTAAACAAAACAGTAAACATGCTGAGTTCTTTAGTTTTCATTGTCTGAGAGAGGAAAGCACAAATTTATTAAAATGGATAGTAAATTCTGCCTATTAGTGTATCTCAAGTATTAGTTTTCTGTATATTCAGCCCTAGCCTTTCTCCTCAGTTTCTGTCATGTATCACCAACTGCTTCTTTGACATCTCAAATTGAATGGCCCATAGTCATTTCAAAGTCAAGATGTCCAAAACAATACTCTATCTTTATCTTCCCCTCCAAACACATTATCAACCCACTCTGCAAGATCTATTTTTGTGTTTTTGTTTCTGTTTTTTTGCAGGGCAATGAGGGTTAAGTGACTTGCCCAGGGTCATACAGCTAGTAAGTGTCAAGTGTCTGAGGCCATATTAGAACTCAGGTCCTCCTGAATCCAGGGCCAGCACTTTACCACTGTGCCACCTACCTGCCCCCCACATACACATACTCTGCAAGATCTTATCTGTCTTGGTACTCACACCTCATCATTACCAACCTCTGATTAGAGATTAGTGCTGAGCAATAGAATACATCTAAAGGGGAAATTATCACTTTTTAGATCTAAGATTTTTTTTATCTCCTCTTCTCATTTGTCCTCCTCCTCTTCTCACTCTTCCCATTCTATACCAGCATGTCCAAATCAAAACTCATTATCTTATTCCCCAAACCTACCCCTCTCTAAGAACTTCCCTGCTTCTACCAAGGGAACCAATTTGGCCAAAGTCCTTCCATTTACCCAGATTTGCAGCCTCAGCAGTATACTCAACTACTTTCTCTCCTTCACCCTCAGCACATACAGTTATTTTCCAAATCTTGTTTGTTCCTCTACAATCTTTCACATCTGTCCCCTTCTGCCTACTTAGAGAGCCACTATATTAATTCATGTTTTCATTATCTCTTGCTTGAACTATTATCATAGCCTCCTAATTAGTCTTTCTGCTTGAAGTCTTTATCCTCCAATCTATCCTCCACACAGTTGCCAAGGATGTTCCTAAAATATGGATTTGATAATGTCACTCCTCTATTTGCACCCTGTAGCCTCTAGAATTAAATATAAACTTCTCTGTTTGACATTTTAGCTTTTCATAGACGGCCTCCAACCCCACTCCAACAAACGGACTGCCTTACGCTTCCTCGTATTCATTCTGCCTCCATTTCCCTGCTTTTGCACTGCCTGGCCCTCATTAAATCATATCAGATTGCTTCTATTCTCTCTCTTCTCCAGTACTCTAAATAGCTGTCTACATCATATTTCTAAAACAGTCTCTCCCTTGTTCAGAAACTTTGTTCCTTCCCGTTGTTCCTAAGTTAAAATACCAATAACTCCTATCTTTCCTACACTCATTTCGTAGTACTGTCCTTCATGAACTCTACATTCTAGCCAAATTAGAGTATTATCTATAAACTAAACACTATTTCCTACCTCCATGCCTTTGAACGCATAAAACAAACTCTCTCCTCTCTTCTGTGCCACTGAAATCCTTCACTACTTATTTTCCTTCACAGCTCAGCTCAAATACCATCCCCATCAGAGATCCTTCCTGATCACTCCCCTTTCCCAAGATGTTAGTGTGCTATCTTCCTTCCCGATTCATCTTTTCTTCTTCTTTTTTTTTTTGGTGAGGCAATTGGGGTTAAGTGACTTGCCCAGGGTCACACAGCTAGTAAGTGTTAAGTGTCTGAGGCTGGATTTGAACTCAGGTCCTCCTGAATCCAGGACCAGTGCTCTATCCACTGTGCCACCTAGCTGCCCCCCGATTCATCTTTTCTTATACCTGTTTGTATGCATGATATCTTTTTCCTGGTAGAATGCAAACTCCTTCAAGGTAGCTTTTGTTTCTGCTCTGTGTTCTCAATACCATAGTTGTTCAGTCGTTTCAGTAGTGTCTGACTCTTTGATTCCATTTGGGGCCATTTCCTTCTCTAGCTCATTTTACACATGAGGAAACTAAGGCACACAAAGTTAAGCAACTAGCCCAGGGTCACACATCTGGTAAGTGTCTGAGGCAAAATTTGAATTCAGGAGGATTAATCTTCCTACCTCCAGGCCTGGCATTTTATCCACTCCACCACTTAGTTGCCTTTGAACTATAGTAGGCACTTTATAAATGTTCATTTGAATTGAATTTCATTGGCCTTAACAGGAAAGGAAAAAAGATTGAGAGAAATATCCTCTTGATATCTAGATCAATAACACCTATGCATTCTGTGATGGAGAGTGAGATATGGACAAAAATAAAGAAATTGACTCTAGTGAAGTTTTAACTGGTACATAGCAGTTACCAGGAAGCAGAATGCTGGATATGGAGTCAGGAGCCCTGGGAGGAGTCTGATATTTATTATTTAGTCCCTCTATGACTACATGCAAGTCACTTAACTTCTCTGGACCTGTTTCCTCATCTGTAAAGAACAAGATTTGGACTAGGTGGCCTCTGGGCTCCCTTCCAGCTTGAGATCTATAATCCTGTGTTTTGTTGACTCTGAGAACCTGTAAAGTCCCTTCTAGTCCTATCTATAAGGAAGAGTAGGAAAAGGCCAAAAGAGCACATACACTATTTCAACCTGCAAAAGCTTCATTTCTCTGCCAAGGGGAGAGTCATGTTAGTCAAAGGTAACACCAGTTTAGAATATGATCTTATTTGCAAAACATTTTGAGAGAAAGGAGAGAATGAATCATGCAAAACAGTGAAAAGCACTGGTGGGAAACTGGCCCTGCAAAGGGTTTGGTATGAGACCGAATTTAACCCAGACCGACTGAGAACTTTTTGCAGATATATTTAAAAGAAAAACATCAAAGAGATATTAAGTAAAATATCTTCTGGTGCTTATAGTAATCTGTTCCCATAAATAATGATAGTGGAACTACCACACTTGGACTTGACCAGTCTCAATACCTGATTAAAAAAAAAATGGCAATGTCACTTAAGAAGTGACTATATTTTATGGTATATGTACGAAAGAAATCTGCTAAAAAATAACAGTTTTAAAAGCACTTAGATCAATTATTATACTATCTTAAAGGGTAAAATTCCAAACCAATGGACAAGATCAAGGATAGTGCTTTTATATATACTTTTTTTTTTTTGCGGGGCAGTGAGGGTTAAGTGACTTGCCCAAGGTCACACAGCTAGTAATTGTCAATTGTCTGAGACTGGATTTGAACTCAGGTCCTCCTGAATCCAGGGCTGGTGCTTTATCCACTGCACCACCTAGCTGCCCCCTATATATACTTTTAAAGTGAGAAAGTAATATGTAACTACCAAACTATATAAATACCTACTTCTTCTATCTTTATAAAATAGAAAAAGACTTTATACATAAAAATTTTAGGAAAGAGGAGGTAGGCTTCCAGAGATGATTGTCCATAACAGATCACATTTGTAGAATAATACGACTGATCAGTGTAAAGATTGCAACATTTCATTGTATATATAGGTTGTTGATTACCACCCCCCCAAAATTGTTTGATTGGATATACCAAAAGACAGCCTTTAATGCTCTCCTTACAAATGGTATCTTCTTACCATACTATACATGAGTTTACTACATATGTGAGAAGGGAAATAACTTTGGAGAGTTAGCAGGGGAATATGTCAGTATGAAGTGAAGTTATAAAATAAGATAATATATACATACTAACCTGTGGAATTTACTAGTATTGTGGAAGCCATCCTGCACAGAGTTCAAAAAATGCTTTCTCAGCGAGATTTTCCAAAAGCTCCATTTCACAAATGAACCTGTGTTATTGCATCAAACCATCATGGAACATTGCACAACTTCATAACTATTCCACTGGGGGGGGGTGTGTGTGTGTGTGTGTGTGTAAGTAAAAGAGACAAGGCAAGGCAAGGAAATGCAGATTGCCCAGATTATGACATGTAGTTAGGTAAGCAGTCCATTTAATCAGTCTATCAATATGTATCATATATACAGAATAAATTAGAGGTAATCTCAGTGGAAGGCACCAGCATGGGGTGGGGGTGGGGGGGCAGGACAGGGGCAGGGAGAGGCTTCTTGACAAAGGTAGGATCTTGGGCAGCTAGGTGGTGGATAAAGCACCGGCCCTGGATTCAGGAGGACCTGAGTTCAAATCCGGCCTCAGACGCTTGACACTTACTAGCTGTGTGACCCTGGGCAAGTCACTTAACCCTCATTGCCCCACCAAAAAAGAAAGAAAGATCTGGGGTAACTAGGTGGTGCAGTGGATAAAGCACCAACCATGGAGTCAGTAGGACCTAAGTTCAAATGTGACCTCAGACACTTGACACTTACTAGCTGTGTGACACTGGGCAAGTTACTTAACCCCAATTGCCTCACCCCCCCCAAAAAAAAAAGAAGAAGAAAGAAAGAAGGAAGGAAGGAAGGAAGGAAGGAAGGAAGGAAGGAAGGAAGGAAGGAAGGAAGGAAGGAAGGAAGGAAGGAAGGAAGGAAGGAAGGAAAGAAAGAAAGAAAGAAAGAAAGAAAGAAAGAAAGAAAGAAAGAAAGAAAGAAAGAAAGAAAGAAAGAAAGAAAGAAAGAAAGAAAGAAAGAAAGAAAGAAAGAAAGAAAGAAAGAAAGGAAGAAAGAAAGGAAGGAAAAAGGTATGATCTTAGCTAAGACTTGAAGGAAGCTTGGCAGAGGAAATAAGGAAAGAAAGTATCCCAGGCAGGGGGGGGATGGCCAGTGAAAATGCGAAAGTCAGGAGATGAATTGTTAGAAGAAGAGGAAGGAGGACAGTGTCACTAGGTAAACGAAGTCTGGAAAAGTAGGAAGGGGCTGGATTATGAGGAGCTTTAAAAATCAAAGAGAGTATTTTATATTTGATGCTGGAGGTGATAGAGTTTATTGACTAGAGGACTACATGAGACCAGCACTTTAGAAAACTCACTTTGACAGCTGAGTGGAGGGTGAACTAGAGTGAGGAGAATTCTAAAGCAGGGATGCTAACCAGCAGATGATTGTAATAATCTAGGTGTGAGATGATATGAGTCAACATCAGGAAGTGGCAGAAATGTGAAATGAGAGAAAGGACATTATTTGGAATTGTTCAAAGGATTAAAAAAAAATTCAAGTTGCAGGACTTGGCAACAGGATGGCTACGATAGGTGAAAGAGAGTGAGGGGTCAAAGAGGATATGTAAGCCAGGATGATGACCCTCAATAGTAATAGGAAAAGAGGAGGGGGCAGGGGTATAATGAGTTCAGGTTTGGACATGTTTGGACATGATCCTTCCAAAACATTCAGTTCAAGATGTCCAATAGGCAGTTGGAGATAGAAGCCTGGAGGTCAGGACAGAGGGATAGGACTGAATAAATTAATAGGAGAATCATATGCATAGAGATGATAGTTTAATTCATTAATGTGGATGAGATTACCTAGTGGAATCATATTGAGGGAGAGGAAAAGAGGACCCAGGATAGAGCCATGGGAAACACTCACTGTTAAGCATCAGGTGTGACCTGAACAATGGTCCATCAAAGGAGACTGGGAAGGAGTAGTCAGATATGTGGAGAACCAAGATAAAGTCATGAAAATCTAAGAAAGAAGAGTGTTTCAAGGAGAAGAGAGTGATTGAAAGTGTAAAAAGTTGAAAAGAGGTCAGAGAAGAATGACAATTAAGTTTGGGCAGTTGAGATCCTTGGCAACTTTGGAGAGGGTAGTTTCAGTTGAATGATGAAGTCAGAATCCAGATTGCAGAGAGTTAGGAGATTAAGAGGAAAGTGGTAACAGAAATTATAGATTGCTTTCTTGAAGAGTTTGGTCACAAAAGAGAAGAAAAATATAGGATGATAGCTTGTGGAGATAGATAAGTAAGGTGAGGATTTTTTGAGGAGACTCAAGACATGGGCATGTTTGTAAGCTGTAGGGAAGGAGAATTTGAAATCGAGTGAGAGTGAGCACAAGAGAGGGCAAAATCTGCTGGAAGAAGTGGGATGTAGTGGAATCACTTGTGCATGTAGAGGGGTTTGCCTTTGTGAGAAGATTTGCCTTCACATGAAACAAGAATGAAGGAGGAGGGAGTGGCAGGTGGCCTGTGAGTAATATGAGATGAGGAAGAAGGGAGAAGAGGGAACTCACACTGAATGGTCTCAATTTTTTCAGCTAATTTAACATAATGGGATAATGATTTTATTAAGGAGGTGTAAAAGGATTGCTTTGCTGCAGTGATCGCCCCGTTGAAATTATATAAGATAAATTTGTAATGCATACAGTTGGCAAAGTTCTGTGGTATTCTTCCTCTTCATCAGTGCATGAGTAGGAGTGAAGGCAGAGGATGCTAGGAGTAATTCAAGACTGAAGCTTGTTAGGGCAAGATTGGCAGTGGGATAAGGAGACAAATGTCTTGAGAGAAGACAGTGGAGAGTTTAACTAGTTCACTTAGGGCCCAAGATGGGGAAGGGAGGAAAGACTAGCTAGTGCAAGGGTCATGACCTGGGAAAGAACTGAGGATTTGAGAGAGTGGATGTCCTGGTGAAAATGGGAAATAACTATCAGAATCCTGATTGGATGGCAAATACCAAAACCCATCAAGGGGAGAAGTTACTGTGTGATGATGGTAGATATGGGAAGTGACCTTGAGGAGTAAGCAGTGGCCCATCCCCCTTGCCAAACCAGTAATGGGGAGAAAGAGAGTAAAAGTGCTAGAAAGGGTAGCCAGAGAGGGATGTGTCATCAAAGAGAAGGTAGGTCAAAGTGAGAACTAGAAAGATAATGGAAAGAGTAGGAAAAAAAAGGTAGAAATCATTTCTTCATATAGCCTCTTGAAAAGAAATTTTAATGTTATTAAAACAGTTATTACTTAATACTCCAGTTTAACCTATAGCACCCTCCTGAATTCTAATATTCCCGCTCATTCTTTATTCATTTCCTTGATGTCAAATATATATTTTTATAATTTTATATGTGAAATTTTAAGGTATATATTAATTAAACCCCATAAATTTGAAAAAAGCATCTCAGAAAATCATCATTGGCTTTGAATGTGTTTGATATGTGAGATGTTTGTTAATTGTCAGATGCACATAGTCTATGCATCCAATTTAATAAAATAAGCCAGTTTAATGTTAAATTTATGGTTTGATTTATTTTTCTTATCAAAAACTAGTATCATGACCTCTAAAAACAACCGTATATTCATATCTCAGTACCTATATATCTTACCTTGCCTTTTTAAAGCCTTTGCCATTTGATCCACCAGCACTTGTTTTGAAATGTTGTTTTGAAAACATAGAGCAGCTCCTCAAAGCTTCTTTGTATCTTGATGGTCTATAGGTTTGTATTCTTTTAAGGCAGCTCTTATTCAAGTGTATTAAAAGCTCATCATTGCTTTTTGACATACAGTATGTTGGAGAGAGACATTAGAATTGTTGATAGGGAAATTGTATTAACCTACTTATATTTAAGGGTCCTCAAAATGGAAAATTAGTGGTTTGTTATTCCTTCATAAGTAGATTTTCTCAAGAGGTTGCAGTGGTATCTAGAAAGAATAGAACGTCTTTGTTCAGGTCAACAGCATTTTAGTACTTAATCTTGGTAGTGTGCTCAGAGCTTTATAACTATTATCTCATTTGAGCCTCACACCAGCCTGGAAGATTGGGGGAGGGGGGAGAGTAATTTAAATCATGTCCAATAGGTGGGTAATCACTATTTATAGTTTTTATAGTTGAGGAAACTGAGGCAAATGGGTTAAGTGACTTGCCCAGGGTCACACGGCTTTAAGTATCTCAGGCCAGATTGCTTTATCCACTCACTACACTAACTAGGAGAGGGAGCTTCCTCACCTAGCTCTAGTGCTAAGCACTAAAGATACAAAGAAGAGTACCTGTGTTAAAAGAGCTCATATTCTAATGGGAGCAACAACATGCAAACAACTGTGCATATACAAGATATATACATGGTAAACTAGAGTTGATAGGAAGGTACTAACATTGAGGGGGAGGAGGAATGGCCAGTTTCAGAAGTTGGGGTTTTAACTAAAACTTAATGGAAGCTCAGAGGAGCATGTAAGAGAGAGTATTCCAGGCATGGTGAAATGCCTGGGTTCAGGAGATAGAATGTCTTATTCAAGGGACAATAAGAATCCCAGTGTCACTGAACTGAAGAGTATGTGGAGGAGCATAAAGTGTAAGAAGACGAGGAAGGTAGAAGGGACCAAGTTGTGAAACTTTAAAAGCCAGAATTTTATGATTGATCCTACAAGTAGTAGAGAGCCACTGTAGTTTACTGAAAGGGAGAAGAAGGTATCATGATCAGACCTGCACTTTAGATATCCCTTTGGCAGCTAAGTGGAAGATGGACTGCAATAGAAAGAGACTTAAGCCAGGGAGACCAACTAAAGGCTCTTTAATAGTCTAGGTATGAAGTTATGAAGACCTGTGCCAGAGTGGTTGCTGTGTCAGAGTAAAGAAAGAAGCATGTTGTAGAGATGTTTCAAAAGTAGAATCAACAGGACTTAGCTAGATTGGATATGGGAGATGAGCAGTCAAGACTGACATCTAGAGGCAGCTAGGTGGCGCAATGGATAGAGCACCAACACTGGAGTCAGGAGTACCTGAGTTCAAATTCGGCCTCAGACACTTAACACTTACTAGCTGTGTGACCCTGGGCAAGTCACTTAACCCCAATTGCCTCACTAAAAAAAAAAAAAAAGACTGACATCTAGGTTTCAGGCCTGGGTGAATGGGAAAATGGTAGAACTCTCCAGAGTTATAGGAAAGATAAGAAGTGAGGATGCGACATCTAATTCAAGAAGCCTAATAAGCAGTTGGAGATGGGAAACTAAGGTTAAAGCTGGATAAATAGATCTGAAAATCATCTGCATAGAGATGATAAATGAATGTATATGGACTGATGAAATAACCAAGTGAGATGGTATAGAGGAAGAAGAGGGCCAAATAAGGCAACTCAATTTCAACTCAATACATGGACTTTCTTAATACTCACAGACCTAACAGTCGAGTGACTCCATATAAAGTATACATCACTTAGGCCTTCCCACTATATTGTTGAGCTAGTCAGACTTCTGTATTGTCATGCAAGAGATAGGGAACTGAGGGCTGCTCCAGTTTTAAGATTTTGTGATTGGAGACTGCCAGAAGTCACAAGCTGATTCAGCCTAGGTCTATTTCGATTGCCTGGGACTGAAAATGAAGAAGCTGATATCAATGTTATGTAGACAATTTAGTCCCCAGTGCTGATGCAGAGGCCTGACCTATGAAATGTCCCAATAGAAAATATTTCAGAGAGTACCAGAGACTGTGAGCTATCACATATCTTGATGGATGAGAGAATCAAGGTTGGTGAGACTTACCTAACTCCTGCACTTCCCCCTTAGGGCCACTCAGAGATGTTTGGGTGAGTGTGTTTCAGAAATCCTCTCACTGTACCTGAAGAATGAGAATTATAATTGGGAGAAAGTTGGGGAGATGGGCAGAGGTTTCCACGTAGAAGTATGAGTTTTCCTTTCATTGTCTCTTTTCAATAAATTATGTGGCTAAAGTGTGTTGAGTCCCTGTGTCCTATGAATTTTGCGTTCATTTGACAGAAAGTCAAGGGTCATTTAGTGTAGTAAATACCTCAGGGAGCCCAGTTCAGTTTTTCTCTTACTTTCATCTCTAATCTATTATTTAACTTCATAAATTCAGTGTACACTTTTCCTTATAGAGGCTTATCTTTATTAGAGTATGACTGCTTCAATAGTTTACCTCATAGGTAAAGGCTATAAAATATATGGAAATATTCCAAGAGTAACAATTTTAATATAAAAACTACTATCCAAATTCCTTAGAGCTGTTAACATTTCAACTATAAGATACATACATTTAGGTCAGATACACATGTATACTATAGGTTAAAATAATGCTCAATTTTCTAGGATCATTAGCCTTCCATAATTATATTGGCTACATTTCTCTTCCAGCAATGCACAGTATAGGAAGTTATGAAAATTAAGTTACCTTTAATAAGAATGGAGTAATTAGAAAATAAACATTCTTCATTTGCTAATAATCCTCATAGAAAGAAGACTATTTTCCCCTTTCTTTTCAAGGTAATTAACTAGCAGTTCAGTCATTTTTTGTAGGAAACAATCAGTTACTTCTGGTTTTATTGCTTTAGGCAGTGATTTTCACATTCACACACCAAATTCTCAAATTAAAAAAAAAAAAAAAAGAAGCCTTTGCTTCCAGGTCTAATGTATCCCCATCCCTCTATAGGACTTCACATTAAAAATATATTTACTCTTCACCAGGCATCTTGGCTTCAACCAGAGTTGACATGTAACAAATATTTTGAATTTCATAATACATGAAAAGTAGATCTTAAATGATGTATTCTCTTTTAATATAGTTTTAAATTTTCTAATGACCAGAATTAGTGTTGAATCATATGAACAAGACCATACGAAAATGAGAAAAATCAGTATGTGAACTGAAACAAAGAAAAAAATTAATATATACATGCTACTTAATGCCACCACCAGAAGATAACATGCATATTCACTTTGCCTTGTATTCCTCATCCTACATGAACAGTTATGTTTATGCTACCTCATAGTATACAGATCATTAACTCACAGACGTCATTAACTCACAGGATCATAGGAAAATCATTTTACCTTTTAGTGTCCCAGGCAACTCTTTAAGACCTTAATTTATAGATAATTACTGATCTAAATCAATGGAGAATGTTTCCACACTGGAGATTCCCTACATGGATGAAATAGCAGATCTGAACCAAAAAAGAAAATTAATCCAGTCATGTTACCTGATTATATTAGCAAATAATATTATTTCTGAAGAATTTAAATTGAAGATCATGCATAGGAGATTAGAGAGCATATGGTGGCCATGAACAGGCTATGACATATTACAAATGAAGAATGGCATAGGAGAAGCAGTATAAATAATTGATCAAACAGGCATTTATTAAATACCTACTGTGTGCCAGGCACTGTGCTAGCCTTTGATGATACAAAGAATCAAACTATCCCTACTCTCCTGGTATATATATCAGGAAAAAATTTATTAACTAGAGAAAAATGAGCTGGTCACATAACAAGAAATAGGAATATATTCAACACAAAAAGATAGATAGACACACATACATACACATATACATACATGTATGTATGTATACATAAAGTATGTATATGTGTCTGTATATTGTGTGGGTGTATATATGTGTGGGTGTATATATATATATACACACACACACACACATACACACACACACATACACACACACACACATACACACACACATACACACACACACACACACACACACACACATATACACACACGTATCTCCTCTATAGAATGTAATCCCCTGCTCTGTGTTTGTATTCTCCAGGCCTTGCCCAGACTGGTATTTCTTAATTGAGTCAAAGTCTTTGTTGCTTTGAAGTTTCCCTGGAATGGTCAGTGGGGATCCATACCAACACTTCTGTCTTTCTTATGTCTCTTTTGAGTCTAATATCCACCCCTACTTCCTGAAGGCAATTGTAAGCCTTTTCCAGTACACAAAGCTGTTCTGAGAACTTTGTATAGCTTTTCCATAACATCCTCTTCCCCCAGTTCTTCCTTCCCCACTTTGTAATTTCTTAGTAACATTCTTGATAAATTCCCTAATCAGTTCTTTCCCCACTCCATTGAACTGAATATTTCAGGTTATACTCACTCCAGCCTCCCTACTTCTGCTTTAGTTATTTAGAGGAAAAGGAGGAGAAGGGAACAACATATTTATTAGGTTCCCACTATATGTCAAGCATATAGTAGGGGCAACTAGGTGGTGCAGTGGACAGAGTGCAAGGCCTGGAGTCAGGAAGACTCATCTTCCTGAGTTCAAATCTGGTCTCAGACACTTACTACCTGTATGACCTTGGGTAAATCACTTTAACCCTGTTTGCCTCAGTTCCTCATCTGTAAAAAATGAGCTAGGAAAGGAAATGGCAAACCATTCCAGTATCTTTGCCAAGAAAACTCCAAATGGGCTCACAAAGAGTTGGACATGACTGAAAGCAAGTCAACAACAATGCAACACAGGCCAGGCACTTTGCTAAGCACTTTGCAAATATTATTTCATTTGATCTTCACAGCAACCCTACAATTCTAAGTGCTTTTATTATGCTCATTTTATAATCAAGAAAACTGAGACAGACAAAGGTTAAGTGACTTGCCCACAGTCACAAAACTAGAAAGCGTTGGAGATCACATTTGAACTCAAGTCTTCCTGGCACCAAGACCAGTGTTCTGTCCCCTATGCCACCTACCTCTCACTATGTATACTTTTGAGTGATTTTTGCAATTGAATTACCTAGAGGTTTGTTCCTAGGTTGAAGTCGAATAAAAGTGTGAATTTTCTTAAAGCATTTATTAAGCACTTCCTATGTGCTAAATGCTGAGATACAACTGGAAAACCAAGATCGTTCCTTCTCTCCAGGAATTCTCATTCCAATATGGGAGACAACATATATAGGAGTTTTTCGCTACAAATCATATTAAAAGGGCCTGTGGTCCTTAGAGCATTTAATTAGGTGAACCCTATACTTAACCAAATTTGCATACTAAAGGCACCAACCAAGTTTTCCTTTTCTCATAAAATAGTTTACAAATGCTGGAAAGAATAAAAAAACATTTTTACTGTCATGTATTAGTCCTATTTTAGTCTGATAGAAAATTTTTCCGTAAAATCACACTGCCATAATTCCATATAAATAATTCAGCTTTCTATTTTTACTCATGATAGTTCAATAATCTCATGCTGTTTGAATTGGGGCACCATGATAATTGATGTTTTATTAGTCCACTGTAAGGTTCTCTCTTTATTGGTAAAGTTCTTTAGTTTTTAAACTCTGAGTGAGTTGAACTAGAGAATGTCCCATGAATTTTCTTGAGCTGTATGTACTCTATCCCTTGATCTTGCTGGTTCAAAGATATTTTCTTGAGCATTTTCCAAAGAAACAGTGATTAAACATTTTCTTTCTTGCATTTTTACCAATAGTCCAATGATTCTATGATTATTTTTCCATTCCCATCATTCAGCTTTGTGTGTAAATAATACAAAGCTGAGAGAGACAGCTAAGGCTAAATAGTAGTCAGAAATACCTAAAATCTACTTGACAATTCCTTTATTGTAGCTACAGCGTCTGACAACACAAATTCTAACCCTACTGTCTGCTACCCCACCATTCTGTAGCAATGGGCAACAGAAATAAACTCTTCAGTCTTCTTTCCTCCAGCACCCCAACCTTTTTGTGAAGAATATAGAGGAACAGGAAAACAGAAGACTGTGCAGCCAGAAAACAGGGAACTGAAGCAAGGTACTAGTGTGGTAGCAAACACCCCCAGTAAGAATGGAGACTAGTATTCAACAAGGACCAGTCCTGCCCCTTTGCTATGCCCAAAGTCACTTAGGAAAGGAACTCAAGCCAGTGAAAAGTGAATTCTTCTGCAAAGGGGTAGGCTGAGACAACTTTGAAATCCAGCCCTCAGGGATCCACCATCAAAGGGGAACGTGTCAGAAAGTCAGCCATCTAATTTAATAATCTAATCTAAGGGGAATATGCTGAAATTACCAAAGATCACAGGAAGAAGAAAACATTTAAAGATCTTGAACACAAGCCGATAAATCAACAAAAAAGTTATTAGTAACAGAGGAAAAATGATTTCCAGGATGTCTAAACAAGTCCAAACATCTCTGCATAAATATTGCAAGACACAAAAACCCCGAATCAATACCTAATGAAGCAGAGGACTCTGTGAATTCCCATGAGAGCATGGAATCACAGTAGAATGTCCCCAAATACTTCAAGAGAGAAATATGAATGGTGAAAGGAGAATTTGAGCTGCATAACAGAAATAACTGGTAAAATAGAAACAAAACAAAACAAAACCAGTTATCTGGAATACAAATGTATAGAAGTGAAGGGCAGTCTTAAAGAACAAAAGCAAAAAAGCAATAATGTTTGAAAAAAACCAAAACACATGATCTCTCTACAAGCACAACATTTTTATCTCCAAGATAGAATACATTGAGACAACTGAAGGATCATAGGTCTTCCAAAGGAAGATATCAAATGAAAAAACCTGAACACCACAATGCAAGAAATGATACAAGAAAGTTACCCAGAACTTCTAAACACAGAAAACAAAATGCAATCAAGAGAATTCACAGATTGTCTCTTGGGCAATGCAAGGGGTGGGGGAGAAACATGCTGAAAATGTGGGTTCTGAGTGCTTAAAAAAATTGGTCAAAATACATTTCCTGTGTCATCAGGATCTTTGTTCAGAGAAAACATAAACCAAACAACTTTTGTAACAACTTTCTACCATCATAAGTAGCAACATGTCAAAAAATAGCTGTAAATTCCTGTTCTTCCAGTAGTCATTAACCTGAATTTTTATTTTACTAGCATCTTGCCATTTATGTATTCATATGCTTAAGATTTGCATAAAAATCATTTCTCAAAATGCTTAAAATTCCTAAAAACCATAAATGTTGATTTTCTTCCTCTCTTTTTGATGCCAACTCTAACCAGAGGCCTCTTCATTTCAAGGAAGGCTGTACTGCAGTTAGTGAAGATTAAAATGCAGTAGCTTAATCTTTTCAAGCTATGAATGGAGATAATTGAAGCATAAGCCATTTAATGTTTTTGTACACACTTATTTGAATGTGTCTGTAGTTTCTGGGGAAGAGACTGCACGTGGATGGAATATTTCACTGTTTTATTTGAAGCAGAATAATCTAATGGAAAGGGACTAAATTGGGTACCTAGAATTGCAGGTTTACATACTGGATTTGTCACGAACTCATGGGTGATTTTCCATGTATTTAGGATTATTTCTTGTGGTCGGTGGCAATGACACTATCCATTATCATTGCAGTTGATGTCCTTGAGTGTGTTTTTATTACGTTAAGTGTGAAATATCTTAACAATGTAGGAGGATGAGAACTTGGTTGCATTGTTGACAAAAATTCTAAGTGACATTTCATTGTAGTCTACTGTTTCTTTCAAAGTTTGTGAGGTGCTGATATAACATGATTTTTTTTTTCAATAAAGCTTCAGTCTACTTATCTTGCCCAGGTTTGTAGTGCAGGGGCTGCTCATGGGTCCAGTTCCTCTACTGATTTTCATAAGAGCTTTGGCCTGGGCCTCTTGACCCCTTGCTTCACAGGCTTCATCATGTCAATGTTAAATATAATATAGACACCTGATTGACATAGCCCACAGCATCTTAGAACTTCTCAGTTTACCTTGGCAGGTAGCTGGGGATGACAGGTGTATGCTACCATGCCTGGCCCATGGTTTCCTTTTTAATAAATTGTACATTATTTCTCATTTGCTCTTTATTTCTTAATTCAATTAATCATTTGTTTTTCCTATAACCTTTTCATAATTGAGTAATGTACTTGAGAGTACATTTAATTCCTGTTAGGTGGAGCTAAAACCAACACTCTTCTTAGTTCAGGTCTAACTCTCAAAAGGAAATTTAGTTTCCTTTAACACGTGAAGGATACATAACAATGATACTGTGGCACTCAGCTTCTCTCTAACATAACCTCCCTCATCTTCATATGGAAATGTATCTCCTAATCATGGAAAGAGGATATGATAATTCACATGGTCATCAGAAATCTACCAAGTCAGAAACCCCAACTTCACATGAGTGGAATTTTCTAATGCCCTTAAGTGACCAGGAAACTTCCTCTAGGAAACAGGGGGCAGTCAGGCCTTGAGGCAGTTTTGACTCCTCTTAGGGAAAACTAATCCCTTTTGCTGGAGGTAAGGAGCAAGGATGGGCCTAATCTGTATGGTAGGGCTTATAGATATGAGTCCTATCACAAATATTTTACTATGAACTTCTGTATCCCTAGGCATCTTTGCTATTTTCAAAACTAAAAACTTATAAAGATATCAGAACAGAATTTATTGAATATTATGTTTCTCTTAAAATGGCAAGCTAAGTGACACAAGCATATATAGAGCACTGAGCCTGGAGTCAGGAAGACCTGAGTTCCAATGTGGCCTGAGACACTGAGTAGCTGTGTTACCCTGGGCAAGTCACTTACCTATCTTTTTCAATTGCCTCAACTGCAAAACGATTATAATAATAGTATCTACCCTGCAGGGTTATTGTGAGGATCAAATGAGGTAATATTTGTAAATCATTTAGCACAGTGCCTGGAACATAGTAGGTGCTGTATAAATGCTTATTCCCTTTCCCCCTTCACCTTCTATTTAAAATGTATCACCTTTTAAAAATTTGATTTATCCAATATATGCCAAGCAACCTGAGAGGAGTAGTATCATCGGTCTTGATTCATTTATCTTTCCTATTGACCTTCTGCCAATAGGAGATGCAGTTTGAGTTATTTTTCCTCTAATATTGATGGATTACCCTAAGCCATATCCACATACTAACCAGTCCCACTTGTTATCAATGGGACATATTTCTGAGACAGCTGACCATTGAGTGTTAGAGACGCCATCTGTAGCTGGGAAATAATTTGTCTGCAAAGCTAAGTGGCCTATGTGGTCATTAAGCCTATGCACTGTTGATGTTGGCAAGATACTTTCTCTGTAGTCTTAAAAGTTTTTAATTGAAGCTATTTCACTCCGATTACATAATGTACTAGCCTGTCCACCCCATACCCTTCAAAAGGAGATTCTGCTTCTCAAACTTAGCACAGAGCTCCTCTGATGGTATTCTTTGTGATTCAGTAGCAAATGGCCCAGCTTTAGGTAGCATAGATTAATTCCTAATTAATACACTTTCCTGTGCTGATGACTGCCCATTTTCAGGTCATTCAGAAATCTTAACAGCTTTTAAACATTACTAAAATACTATTCACTATAATCAATCCTACTATTGTTTTAATGAAGTGCTTTGGCATAAAATCTTCTCTAGGATTTCCATGTAAAGTTGTATTGAAGAATTACTATTTTTATGTAGTTCAATTATATTTCCAAGAGAATATACTGATACATGCATATATACACGTCATATTTATGTATCCATATGTATGTATTCATAGAGAGAGAAATAAGGCACACAGTCATGTTTTAAATTTTATGGTTTTTTCTTGTTTTTCGGGGGGTGGGGTTAAAGTAGAATACTCACTGTCATGTCCACTTTCAGGAGTATTGTGTTTGACCAGGTAAAGAAACCACTTTTTCCTAAGAATAAAATTTTATTTCAGTAACCAAAAACATTTCCCAGTATTATAAGACCACTGAAGGAAATTAAGCTTAGTGAGTTTTACCAACGCTATTTTAAGATTTATGAATTTGAGGTTCTTATTTATATACTGATTTAAATATTCAACTTTTCTATGTTTCTGAGAATATAAAGGTATTTTTATAATTATTATTTTAATTATCTTAATTGGCTAGATAAAACAAAATTAGATATAAATTACAGTTTTCTAAATAAGATTAATGTTTTTCTTTCTTCAGAACAGACCAAGATTTCACATAAGCCCTGACTAATTTCCATTTTAAAAGCATAAAGATTAATGTAGTTTTAATATTCTAATAAGTAAGGCCATTATTTTAAGACCAGACATATTCCCCCAGTAAAAATGCCATTAGGTTGTTTTTATGCTGACATTATAGTAAACGAAACCACCAAAATTGTTGGGGAGTTCAGCTGTCCTTGACCACAACAGAATGTCTAATTGGACTGTCAACTTTCCTATTTTTAAAAAATTGATATTATGAAGTTTTAATTTTTTTTGTAAAACCAATCAACTATAATTGTTATCAGCCCTAAGGAAAAAAATTTTCATGTGACTCCAAATTTTAAAAGGTTGTCTGACAAAATCTTTTTTTTGAGGGGTGGTGTGTAGAAGTGTGTAGCTTCAGATTTAATGCTAGTTGAGTGTGTTGTTCAGGTGGGGGTTCCTTATGCCGGCATTCCCTATACCAATCACAGCATGGGTCTATTTCCTACTTGTGCTGTTTTGGCAGCTATAAGGTACAAAGCTGTATAAGCTAGACTAGTTACAGTATATAGATGGAAGAAAACCATCTGGGGATGAAAAATATTAAAAATATATTATGCTAAAGGTATATGAAAGAGAAACTAAAAGTAATGGAATATATTTCAGGTATTATGTAGGCCATTCAAATGTATCTTAATGATCATTGAAAATCAGTGGAAATTTATTGAAAATAATTTAATTTTTATCATTTATAAATTTCAATAACACAAATATTGCCTTAGATTAACTCAGAAGTTTTCACTATTTGCACGTTTATCTTCACACCACAGTTGTTAACTCCACTATACAAATGAGGAACTTCAAACACAAAAATTTTGAATTTAGTCTTATAAATGAAAAGTTTTCCCAATTGTGTTCCCTTTGATAATATGAAACATCATATGTTAGCTTAGTGTAGGGGGAAGGTTGAAATTGTTTCCACTCAGAGGCAGCACAGTAAAGTGGAAAGAATGCTAGAATTAGGAAAATCTGAATTTAAATGACTTATGACATGAAGTAACAGGTTCTGGGCTATTCACTTGTCATCTCTAAACTTCATTTTCCTTATTTGTCCCTTTACACATACTCCCTCTCCCCTGCCTTATTGTTGCCTAGCAAAATGGCAATTACCCTTAAATCTTGTTTATTTGTTACAAGTACTTTTATATTGTGTTCTGTCTCCAGATAAAAATAAACTTATTTTCTTTGTATTTTGAGTGTTTGCTGTAAATTGGTGAACCACACTTTAAGGGAAGAACAGGGTGGAACTTCTACACAAATAACCCTAGACTGACCTCTAGACAATATTGAAATCTTCTTTTCCCCCTGTTCTCTACCAATCTCCATTTCCCTCTCATGTTCTCTTGCTCTTACTCCCCCTTACCCCCAGCAAGAACTTTAAAAGCATTTGGTAAACCTCAAAGTAATAGTTATTATTCACATATTCACATTTATCTTCTGCTTTCCAGCAACCACCCTGTAAGGGCAAGCATTATTATTTGTAGATGAGGGGACTAATTTGTAATCAGTAAGCCAGGACTTGAATTCGGGTCTCCTGTCATGAAGATCAGCACTGTTTCCACAACACTATGCTACTTCCCTGCTGTTTTTGCATTATTATCTAACATTTCAGATTTGCACATAATTGCTTCTTGTAATAGGACAAGGTGTCTCAAAATATTAAGATTTTATCTACCTTGAACATTAGTATGACATTTTCATATTTGATTTTTCATAATAGTTCAAAACAGAAAATGTCACAGTGTTACATGAAAAGAAAATTTACTGAAGACTATGGTATGTCTGTATATAATATTGGTCTTTTTAAAATGAATATTGGGTCATGAAAAATAAGACTGGATTTACTTCTCAACAGTATACCATGAGACTAAGCCTGTTAAGATGTTCTTCAATTTATTTATTGGCTATTAATCCATTCTTGTCTATGACGAAGATAAAAAGTTATTTCCTCTGTTGTTGCATATCATATTGGCTATCAAAATTTGTAATTAGAACTTTTTTTTTTTGCAGATTTGTTCCTTACTACAATATCAAGTTCTAGTACCCCTCAGTTTGAGATATGGGAAAATAAGGTAAGAAATCTTTAAAAGTTGGGCATTTTAAAACTATGACTTGCAGCAAAAGCACATAACTAAAGGAAATATAATCAAAGTAATCACTCTCATATTGGTTTCAGAAATAAATAGAACAGACATTAAGAGCCTGTAGTTGCATTGTTGCATTCAAACTGCAGAAGGAAATGATTCACTCAGCATCAATTCCTCTGCAGGTTTTTAGCACAACTGCCAATTAAACCAATCAGTCTACCCTAATGTGCATGTTAACAGGGTTCCTGCAGTGTTGTCAGCTGTTCCAAGAGGTTACTGTCATTTAATTTGTCAGCATGATGGTTTATGAAGAAAAATCTTTTTAAGGGACTAATTTCCCCTCCTTGCCTCCAGGCTTATATATTTTTAGTCTGGTTTAAACATGACTAAAAGAAATTAGATTTAGATATGAGCTTACTGCCAAATTGACTAGATTGAATTGTTTCTCCCAGCAAGATGTGTTTCTGAACTTTACCTTAAAAACCTATCCAAATTGGTATTTTGGGGTGATTTTTAGATTTCATAAAAAAATAATTCATCAGAGGCAGACTGAAATCTTTAAGGTAGAAACAGAATGTCTTAATTTCCTCAATTTCAATCAATTTCAACCTAAGTAATATTTTATTTGGTCTAAATTGGTTCCATGGTGCTTAATAGGGTAACTAAAAGATGAACAATAAGACTTATCAGAAATATATAACTTGTCTTTTTCTATTTTACCACACCCTTGTGTAATGACTTAAACATGGTAGGTATTCCATAAACATTTATTGATTTGTTGATATTAAGAAATTTTACAAGTAGTGTTTGAGTATAGGAACTAGGCAATTATAATGATTACCATCATCAACTGAGTACACTAATGTGGGGAGACATCCATTGGCAACCATTTTTGATACCGAGGATTTAATCTTTTTATCCAAATGAAAAAAGAAATAAACATGTCAAGTTGAATGTTACTCCTGTGAATTCAACTTGAGAAAAGAAAATCCTTGAATGTGAGTACAGTGATACTAGACTTCATATTTGTGTTCATTCATCAAACATGTATTAAAGCACCTTTTTACTCTGTGCGTGTGTGTGTGTATGTGTGTGTGTGTATGCATAGATGATTATGCTGGGGGAGATAAAATTTAATTAAGCAATCACTTTTCTCATGGAGCTTACTGTTCAACTTTGAAATATATAAACAACACATGTTCTTTGTATGATTTGAATGTACACAGTTTTAAATTTTGTATTAAGTTGTGTGACAATAATAAAAAGTAATTTCATAGAGGCTGCATAGTTTAACTTCTAAGGAATGAAGATAATTATAATAGAAAAATAAATTCTTCAAGTACTCAGTTATCAAAATCATTTTACTGCGAATAAAACTACGTTCCCTCTGTATGTATTGTTATAATATGTATGTGTATATATATGTACATAACTTATATATTGTCATAGAATCATAATCTATGTCATTCCTGACCCAAATACCAGTATAATAATATATTCTATTATATTAATTTACATTTTCATATCACAAAATTCTATCCTTAGCCCACTTTTTTTCTCTCCATTTCATCTCTCCTTTGGTCATCTTTTCCTATGACTTCAGTCATCACCTATATACCCTCAAATCCAAAGTCCCTGTCTCTGTTCCAATTTCTACCCAGAAGTCCAATCCAATATTTCCAGTCATGACGGCTATCTCCTTTTGAATTGTTTATGGCACTCCAAACTCAACATACCTAAAATTGAATTATCTTTCCCAGAGAACTTTCCTCTTCCTCTAATTTCACCTTCTTTTAATACTGCGTTTATCTTCTCAGACACCTAACCTCATAAGCTTGGAGTCATCTTATTCCTCCCAGTCTCTCACCCCATGTATCCATTCATTTGCTAAATTCTATCACCCTTCTCTCTCAGCTGAAGACTGACTGGTAGATTGAGAAAACTGAAGCCATCTACTGTGAAATCTCTCTTCCTCTTCTCACTGTCTCAAAATCCCTTGATATTATTCCCACTTTCTCCCCCTTTTCACCAGTCTCTGATAATGACCCTTCTCCTTGCAAAACCAAACCCTGTAAATGTGCCCTTGATCCTATCCCCTCCTGTCCCCTTAACATATTGCAATCTTTTTAAAAATTTATTTTAGTTTTCAACATTTGTTTAAATAAGATTTCCAATTTCAAATTTTTCTCCCTCCCCCCCTAGACAGCAGATAATCTAATATAGGTTTTATATATATATATATATATATATAAAATAACATTAAACATATTTCTGCATTAGTCATGTTATACGAGAAGAATCAGAACAATAAGGAAAAACCTCAAAAAAGAAAAACAGCACCAAAAACAAAAGAAATAGTATGGTCCAATCAGCGTCCTATTCCACAGTTCCTTTTTTTTTTTTCCTGGATTTGGAGAGCCTTTTCCATCATGAGTCCTTTCTTGTTCCATTGGATTGATGAGAAGAATCTAGTCTATCACAGTTGATCAACACATAATGTTGCCGATGCTGTGTACAGTGTTCTCCTGGTTCTGCTCATCTCACTCATCATCAATTCAGGCAAGTCCTTCCATGTTTCTCTGAACTCCTCCTGCTCATTGTTCCTTACAGCACAATAGTATTCCATTACATTCATATACCACAACTTGTCCAGCCATTCCCCAATTGATGGGCATCCCCTCAATTTCCAATTCCTTGCCACCACAAAAAGAGCAGCTATAAATATTTTTGTACATGTGGATCCTTTTCCTTTTCCATGATCTCTTTGGGGGAAAGACCCAAAAGTGGTATTGCTGGGTCATAGGGTGTGAACAGCTTTATAGCCCTTTGGGCATAATTCCAAATTGCTCTCCAGAATGGTTGGATCAGTTCACAGCTCCACCAACAATGCACCTATCAGATTGGCTAATATGACAAAAAAGGAAAATAATAAATGTTGGAGAAGCTGTGGAAAAATTGGAACATATATTGCAATCTTAAACATTATCTTTCTTTAATCTTCAACCTCTTCCTATACCTTCATTTCTTCCTACTATTTTCAAACATGCCTAAGTCTCCCTTATCATTAAAAAACTTTCACTAGACCCCACCATTGCCTTAAGCTATTCTCCTATATTTCTGCTGTCTTTCTCAGCCAGACTCCTAGAAAAAGCTGTCTACACTCACTGTTTCACTTTTTCTCCTCTTACTTATTTCCCAGATCTTAGAAATATGGTTTGCTTCTGATCTCATCACTCAATTGAACTGTCTCTCCCCAAAATTACCTATAACTTCTTAATTGGCAAATCTGATGGACTTTTTTCAGTTATCTTTCTCTGCCAATCTACTACATTCTAGATTTGTCACTATTGACCACCCTCACCTCCTGAATGCCCTTTCATAACACTACTCTGTACTATTTTGCTTCCTGCCTTTTTATCTCTTCCTTTTCAGTCTCTTTTGCTGGCTCATTATCCAAATCATGTCATGAATGCTCCCTGGCTCTGTCCTGGTATCCCCCCTTTTCTTGATAAACTCACACACATTTTCTCTCTCTCTCTCTCTCTCTCTCTCTCTCTCACACACACACACACACACACACACACCCCTTATCAGTTTACCATGGTTCACTAATGTTTATTCACTAATGTTTATTACTCTAGCTCTATATATCCAGCCCAAGTCTTTCCCTTCAGCTTAAGTCCTCCATTACTAATTTATCTATTGGATGTTTCAAATTCAGTGTCTTAGAAACATCTCAAGTTCAAACAGATCTAAAGTGAAACCCATTACTTTTCTCTTCAAACCTACACCCATCGTCCAAACTTCTCTGTTTCTCTTCAAGGCATCACCATTCTTTTTGGTCTCCTAGGTTTGTAACCTTAGAGTTTTCCTCACCTCTTCATCCTCCCTCACTCATTATAGCCAACCAGTTGTCAGATCTCGTGATTTCTACTTCCATAACCTTACTCACACCTGACACCTCTCTACTCACATAAGTGCCACCTTGGTTAAGGCACCAATCAGTTGCCAAACCTTGCCAGTTCTACCTCTGTAGTATTTCTCTCATCAATTCTTTTTCTCCAGCCACACAGCCACCACCTTAATTCAAGCCCTCAGCCCCTCTCATCTAGGTTATTGCAGTGGCCCTCTAATTGCAATAGGGGATGATGTCAAGGGATTGATTGAAACAGCCTCAAATCTCGTCTCTCTTCACTCTATTCACCATATTGTCAAAGTAATTTTCATTAAGCACAAATCTGACCATGTCATTCTCCTACTCAGTAAAGTCTAATGGCTTCCTATTGACCCTAGAATCAAATATTAACTCCTTTGTTTAGCTTGTAAAGGCCTTCAGAACAATCCCCAAAATTATTTTTCCAGTTTCATTGTACATTACTCCACCTCCCACACTCAGCAGTGCAAACAAACTGGCCTCTCTCTTCTTCACACAGAGCATTATATCTTCTATGTCTTTTTTTTTTTTTTGGTAGCTTAATGTATTTTAACAGCAAACCTATAGGAACAGCGCAGAAGACAGATAACATTAAAAACATGTACTTGCATGTAGGACAATTCAGAAAAGTATAGTGAATGTATGGAATCCATATAATATAGTGAATGTATGGAATCCATATTCAAAATAGCATTTTATTTTGAAGTCCGGAGCAATTTCACGCACCAGACGCTTGAAGGGAAGTTTACAAATCAGAAGTTAACTGGGCTTCTGATGACGTCTGATTTCAGGGAGAGCCACAGTACCCAGCCTGTAACGATGAAGTTTCTTGACCCCTCCAGTAGAGGGCGCACTCCTGCGAGCAGCTTTTGTAGGGAGCTGCTTCCTGGGGACTTCAGCCCAAAGATTCCCAGGCAGTTTGCCTGGTATGAGCCATGTTCCTGAAGACTTCTCATACCACGCCCCTTTCTCTCTCGCCTTGGGCTCAGGTTGTGAAGCACTTAAATGCCAGAGACATTTTTATTTGATTCTGGAAAGAGCTGGAAAGCATTGGAATTTATTCATTGATCCTGTCAGACCTGCATTCTAAGTAAATCCCTTTGGTGGCTTTGAGGGTAGATTCTTATAGGGTGATATTTAAGACAGGGGAAGCCATTAGGAAGTTCTTGTTAATAGTTTGGAAGAAAAGTAATTAAGGCCTGAACTGGGGTGATGGCTATATGAGTGGAGATGAGGGGTCAGATCTTGATGATATGGCTTACTTGAGTCATATACCAAGCTTTCTTTAAACTTTTTTTCCCTCTACTACTTCTTGTTGTTGTTTTGTTTTGGTTTTGGTGTTTGGGGGGTTTTGGGGGGACAGTGAGGGTTAAGTGAATTCCCCAAGGTCACACAGCTTAGTAAGCATCAAGTGTCTGAGGCTGAATTTGAACTCAGGTCCTCCTGAAACCAGGGCCAGTGCTTTATCCACTGCGCCAACTACCTGCCCCCATTTCTTGTTGTTTTATGAGTCATTACTATCCATAACATTTTACCATTTTTCTCCATAAGATTTTGCAAACACATTTTTAGTCTAACATGATGTTGCCTTTGGCTTCCATATTTGTCCACTAGCAAGAAGACTTGGTGTTTGCTGACTGAAGTTTTTAGGTCTTTTGATGTCTCCTCTTGATTACAATTGATTTTTGTACATTAAACTTCCTTAACAAATGCTGATAGTATGGGTGCATATATGTTCTCTTATTAATTTCCACCTTTAGGGGGAACAATTACTTGTTAAAATTGCCTTAATTGCATACTATATCTTCTCATTATTTTTTTTTCTAATGTGCTTCTGATTTTAATTATTGTTTTTTTCAAGTCAATGGAAAATTATTCCTTTATCAGTAACTACTTGTTTCTTGTTTGTTAAAATATAATTATTAATTTTTGCAATATTATTAAATGTGTACCATATCTACCACCACTTGACTTTTATCAAAGTTCAAGTGCTCATGCTATATGAACATGAGACTATCGTATAGTCTACAAGTTTTTGGCTTTTCTCTTTTCTTATTCCTGAACTATTTTCTGAAATATTTTTTTCTTTTCCTTTCCTATACCTACCATCAGGATTGATGTAGTTGAGATACTAATGTATATACTGCTTTCATTGCAAGTTTTTTTCAGATTGTTTTTAAAATATCTCTATCTCTTGGGGGCAGCTAGGTAGCACAGTGGATAAAGCACAGGCCTTGGATTCAGGAGCACCTGAGTTCAAATCCGGCCTCAGACACTTACACTTACTAGCTGTGTGACCCTGGGCAAATCACTTAACTCCCATTGCCCCCGAAAAAAAAAAAAAAGTAAAATGCTCACAGATTGAAATAATGTTCATGGAGATTCTTTGGAAAATGCTTATCTCTGGCAATGCAAATACAAGATGACCAAATACCACATGAAATGATGTTTCATGTTGTGTTTGAATCCACACATTAAGGTCACCTTAGACAACTTGTTTATCTGCCCCTATAAGGAGAATCCATGAACTGTCTGTCTTCATTTACAGCTTGAATGTCTAGACTAATACAATTCTCCTCCTCTAATAGCATGTCCATTTGTTAGTCCCTATACAAGGATCTTGCATTTTAAGTGCACAAAGCTAGTTGAATGAGTATAAACAGTCTTAGAGCTATATGATTCTTGGCACCTTCCACCACTCTCCTGCCACTTTGCCAACAGAAGATGAAGGGACCACCCAGGACTAAGAACCATGGGTTATTATGACAGAAGAATCCATTACCAAGAAGCAGCCTGCTAATTATGAACTTCCCCATATTTGCTAGACTGAGCCTTTCAGAAAAGTCTTTTAGTCTGTTGCAAAGACAATACTTGAGCTTTTTCAGCATTGTACAACCTTCCAAGATTTGTTCGCTACTGAGGTGGAATTGTAGGGTCACCTTCATAAGGCATCAGAGTAAAATTTTTATTCATATTTTCAAGAATGATTCATAGCATTTCTAACATAGCTCTATCTGTGTTTAACAGGATGGAAACTTTTCTTCTGCCAGTTACATAATTCAGAAACCCCAGAACATGAAGCTGGTTGGTCAGTCAGCATTTGCAGACTTTGGTAAGGATAATTATTTGCTTGAATCCCTCTTCTTCCCTCACCCTTAGAAAGAGATAAGGTCTTTCCCATTCCATTTAACAAAATCAACTCTTCTGGGGTATTGGAAAATGGCCACAGTGTCTCTAGAACCATTGCAGTTGGAAAAAAAATACTCATGAACTCACGTTCATGAACCCATGACCTGAGGTTCAACAATTGTATAATCTATTCACATGAAGCTTCATATAAATTATTCCTAGATGATGTATATTTCTGTCATACAACTACTTTTTAAATAGAAAATAACAGAAGGATTATTTTTCTTATAAATCCATAATTAGAGTGACAGTATGCTGTAATATATAAAGCACTGGACTTGGAGTCAGGATGTATTCAAATCCCACCCCAGGTATCAGCTAGTTTGAGGACCATGGGAAAAGTCATATAACCTTTTTGTGCCTCAGTTTCTTCATCTGCCTCAAACTAGGTTATTGTACTTGATATCCTCTAAAATTCCTTCCAATTATAAATTTATGATCCTATGAACTAGACCTTTTTACCATGTACCTAAAAGAAAATTATTAACCAGGATGTATGTGTGTATGGATCTGTATATGAATATTTACATATATATACACAAATGTCTATAAAATAGATATAAAAAGTAAGTTTGAAGTATATCATGTTTCCTTAATTTTTAGGTTTCTTTCAATGTATAATAATTTTGTGGTGTGATGAAAATATATTTACTGTATATTTGCATGCTATTTGCATTATTAAAAAGGCATTTCGTAATATTTAAGAGTTGAAAATATTGGAGCAGCTAGGTGGTACAGTGGATAGAGCACCAGCCCTGGATTCAGGAGTACCTGAGTTCAAATCCGGCCTCAGACACTTAACACTTACTAGCTGTGTGACCCTGGGCAAGTCACTTAACCCCAACTGCCCTGCAAAAAAAAAAAAAAAAGAGTTGAAAATATTGAAGCTTAGCCAGACTTCTTCCCCAAAGAAATCCCCAAAGAAATCTGGTCAGAACAATAATATTTTATAAAAAACATCCTGAATTCTCAATTGTGAATTTCCCACCAGAGACCAAATATCTTTCCCTTTTCTGTGAGCTTTAGATTTAGTTTGATTTGCAGATTCCAAGTTTGGTTATGAACACTAAAAAATTCTTATGACCATTTGGCAATCTGTTAAGGATAACATAGAAAGAATTCCTAAATTGAGTAGTACAAGTAAATATTGGACATGTTAAGTCCCTACCAGCCCTGCAATTCTTTAGCTCTGTTTTTCTAAACCAGTTACTATAATCATGGATAAATTGAAAGTTTCATTATCATTTAATAGTACCACATTCTTCATGAAGTAGCCTAAGGGTGATAATTTAAATATTAAAGAATGTTTATTGATTTTACTAAAGCCTCTAATCGTTTGTATATTGTTTATATCAATAACACATGTATTTTCTGTGATGCATCCAAACATCTCCCCTCATTAATCGTTCTTTTGTTTTATAGTCCAAATGTTTTTTCTACACAAATATAATCCTTAAGTATTTCATTGTTGTCTCCCCCAAATAGCTTTTTGAAAATTTCTTTCATTCCCATAATCCTAAAGTTGAAAGTCTTCAGAAACTGAAATAGTTTTAGATAAGAGGTCCAGTTAAAATCCTTTTCTGTTCCCTGTTACTTTATGGATCAAATGTAAAATTCCTCTGTTTCATTATCTAAAGCCCTTCAGAAGTGCCTTTTCTCCCTTATTGTTTATATAATAATATATACATATATATGTATGTATTTACACATAACATTTTATGTATGGGACATAATATAGATATAGATACACACATACATATATATGTGTATGTGTGTGTGTATATGTGTGTATATATATATATAAGGGAATAGCTAGAAGGGTCCTCAGAAGTCATTTGACTCAGCCCCCACAGTTTATTGATTAGAAAACAGGTTTAGAAGTGTCATATAACTTGCCCAGGATCACACAGGTATTTAATGAAAGAACTGAGATTTAACATGTACTATGGTTGCAAAGCCAGCATGCTTTCCCTTCTGCAGCATGGTACATGCCTATTTTTAAGCTGTTCCAAAAATAAAAGGAAATGTAACTTCATGACTGTAGTATTATTCCTTTTATTAAAATCCTGAATTCCTATTTCTGGATTTCTTACCAGAAATCAGAAAACTTTCTCTTTTCTATGATTTTTATATGCACATCTTTCCACACAAACACCCCCATAGCTCCATTTTATTTTTCTGATGCTTTAATGTCTACAGTGACAGCATATAACTCTGTATCTAATAGTTTGCCTCTGAAGGAGAACCCACCATCATATTATGGTATTTTTAATTATGAGACTCAAATTCCTGAGGTTCAAGGAGCAATCTCTTACAGAGATCCTAAATCTAAATATGCTATTTCTGGAACCAATTCACCAGCCTCACATATTTCATCAGAATTGCCTCCCAGATATGAAGAAAAAGGGACTGTGGAAGTTGACTATCCCACCTGTTCGACTTATTTTCCTTCATCTTCTTAGCCTTACCCACCCTGAACTATGAACTAAGAGTTTGCTTTTCTGTGGCTTTGTTTGTGCTTGACCACACATTTATTTAGTTTGTTTTTATAATAAAAATAAACAACAAAAATCTTCACATATACTTCCTTCCTGCCAACCTGGCCTTCATACTCTTCTTCGTACATGATGCTCCATCTCTTATATCTGTGCCTTTGCATTTATCTTTCTCCATTCCTGGAATTCACCCTTTCTCCCCCTTTACCTCTTAGAATCCCTAGTTTCCTTCAAGGTTTTGCTCCAATTTCAATTTCTTCATCAAGTTTATCCTGATACTCCCATCTAATAGCATCTTCTCCCCACAATTACCTTGTACCTGTTTTCATATGCATATATGTGTGCATACTATCTTCTGTAGCAAGATGTAAATTCTTCCTGTATCACTTATATCTCCAGTGCCTACAACAGTGCCTTAAATGTACCTAGTAGGTGCTTAAGAATTTGGGGTAGAAGATTGTTTAAATGCCTGCCCAGCATAGAATCACAGACTTAGATCTAAAATAAGCCCTATAAATTATCTAGTGTGATCTTTGTATTTTACAAGCCTAGTGAGTAGTTACCTTAAGGTCACGCATCAATTTAATAGTAGAACCAAAATTTGAATAATAATAAATCACATTACTGTAATACTTAAGTTTTACAAAGTATTTTTTTTTTCATACAAAAAAGTTGGGAGATGGTATATGAGTTTTATTATCTCCATTCTATGGACAAGGAAACTGAGAATTAGAGCAGTCAAGTGACTTGTCTAGTCACCCAGCTTAAAGTCAAGTCCAGGTCTCTTCCTGATTATCCCAACTTGCCCTTTCTTTACATCATGGAGCCTGACCTAGGAGTTCAGGGATTCTCGGAATAGCAGCTGGTGGTTTAAGACCTATAACGCCATTTAGAAGGCCACATGAATCCATCCTTTCATCTTAGCATGTAATTATTACTACAAAACCATAATGAAAAACAAAAGTAGCAAATAATCACACTCCATTTATATTACATTCAAACTTCAAATATCTGGTCTCAAAATTTACTTATTTTTATCCCAATATTCTTAGGTTGTTTAAAAAAAAACAAATCAAAAGAAAACAATGTGTGGCATTTACTCTGTAAATCCTATCTTGTTAATATCAGGAAAGACTCAACTAGTCTCCTAAATTTTCTTCATCTATAGCATAATAACTAATGCACTATAAAACGCCCAAGGATTTCTTGACTAACCACTACTACCTAGTGCAGGGGAAAAGATTTTATGTTTAACCTTCAGAGAAGCCAGTGACACCACTCCCTGAAAATCCCAGTGAAAGTAAAACTTTACTATACTTCCTTTCTCGATAATCTTGTTTTATTGTTTCCACTAGGATACAACAAAGTAAATATAGTGCAGTCATCAATGTGCCTTATGCATTTATCTTTTCCTTAGCAAGAACATATGAAGGAATACCTTTCTACTTTTCAGGTAGGGAAAGGGAGAAAAATAGATTACTAGCCTTGGGGCATAAAGTGTCCTTGGCAGAATTTGAATTATAAGGTCTTTTAACTCATTAACCTACATCTGATAAAGAATCAGAAGACCAGACCAACTCTATTTTTATATACCTTCAATAAATCAACATGCATTCACTGCTTACTAAGTGCACTGTACTTGGAGCTGGGGAGAAAAATACAGCAGTGAAATAGTCCCTGCACACAAGAAGCTTACTCTCTTTTGTGGGGAACAACATGTACACATCTAAAGAATTTTACATATATATGTGTGTGTGTGTGTGTGTGTGTGTGTATACACATATACACACACACACACACACAAAGTATTCGAGGAGATGTGAAACTACCAACAGGGCAGGGGGAAGTGGACAATCAAGAAAGGTCCCATATCGGGGCAGCTAGGTGGCGCAATGGATAGAGCACTGGCCCTGGATTCAGGAATACCTGAGTTCAAATCCGGCCTCAGACACTTGACACTTACTAGCTGTGTGAACCTGGGCAAATCACTTAACCCCCATTGCCCTGCAAAAAAAAAAAAAAGAAAGAAAGGTCCCATGTTAAGAGGGAGCACTTAAACTGAGCTTTAAGGTGATTTGAAGGAATCTAGATGTTTAAGGGTGAGAATGGCCTGCCTGTTACATGCAGGGAACAGCAAGTAAGCTAGTTTGGCTGGATCAAAGGATATATGAAGGGGCAAATGGTTAATAACCTTGGAAAGGTAATCTGGAGCCAGATTGTGAAAGTCTTTGAATGCCATACAGAGAAGTTTCTGTTTCATGTTAGACTCAGTAGGGAGCCACTAGAGTCTTCTTGAGCAGAATGGTGACTTGGTCAGACCTGTGCTTTAGTATTATCACTTTGGCAGCTATGTGGAGAATGGATTGGAGAGGGAATTGGAGGCAGCGATTTTGACATATATGATCATAGCATCTCAGAGTTGGAATGGATCTCAGAAATCACCCAATCCAACTGTATATCTGAGAAGGAATTGCCCCATAAAGTATCCCTTCCAAGTAAGTGGTCATCTAGCATCTGCTTTATTAGTTAGTATTTCTATAACACTTTAAGATTTTCAAAGAGCTTGGCATATGTTGTCTCATTTGGTCCTAACAGTAACCCTCTGAGCTAGGTGCTATAAGGAAACTGGGACAGACCAAGATTAAGTGACTCACCTAGGGTCACACCACTACTAAGTGGCTAAGGAGAAATTTAAATTCAAGTCTTCCTGACTCCAAGTTTAGCATTCTATTGATTTCACTGCCAAGCAGCCTCTAAGACCACCATAAGACTTAGTAATAGGAAACTTGCTTCTCTTTGAGGTACTTCTTTCACCTTTTGGACAGTTCTAATGTAGAAACTTCTTTAAATCCCAATATGATTCTTGTATAGCATAATTTTGAGTTCCCAACATAATTAATGCTAGTTACTTTTCTATAGACAAATTCCAGCTTGTCATTATACTTACTAAAATGCAGTGGGGGCAGGTAGGTGGCGCATTGGATGGAGCACTGGCCCTGGATTCGGGAGGACCTGAGTTCAAATCCGGCCACAGACACTTAACACTTACTAGCTGTGTGACCCTGGGCAGGTCACTTAACCCCAATTGCCTCACCAAAAAAAAAAAATGCAGTGGCTGGAATTGAACATACCACTTTTTAGGTAGTTCAACCAAAAGAGGGGCCAGTGAAAATGCAGCCTCACAGGACACTAAAACTCTCAGTCCTTTTTAACATCATACATATTTAACAGTGTCTTGTCCATCCTGTACTTATTTTGTTAATTTTTAACCCAGGTTTTAGACTTTGCATTTATCACTATTATATTTTATTTTATTAGTTACAGTCTTTTGTACTAGCCTATTGAGATTTTTTTATACCAGTTGTATGATCCAATATATTAGCTATTTTCCCCAGATCTACAGATTTGATTATCATGCCATTCATGCCTTCAGCAACATCATTAATAAAAATGTTGAAAAGCACTGGGTCCTATGTCTCCACTAAAAATTTTCTTTGAGGTTGATATTGATCCATTAACCATTAATTATTTCCTCATTCACTCATTTCTGAATACACCTAGCTGTCCCATCATCCAACCTACATATCTCTGTTGTCTGCAAGGATAATACGAGGGACTGAAAATAACTGGCAAAATTCTGCATACAATAGCTACAAGGTTCCTCTGGAGTGCCAAGGTCATTCCTTGATCAAAGAAGAAAATGAAGTTACTTTGACCTGATTTCTTGATAAATTCTGGTATTTAATGATCATTCCTTTCCTTTTGATATACTCACAAACCATCCCTTTAATCACATATACTAGAATTTGCTTGAAATATTAAAATTCACTGCCTTATAGTTTGAAAAATTAAGGATTTTCAAGTTAAAAGGTACCACAGCTGGGGCACCTAGGTGGTGCAGTGGATAGAGCACCAGCCTTGGATTCAGGAGGACCTGAGTTCAAATCTGGCCTCAGACACTTAATACTTACTAGCTGTGTGACCCTGGGCAAGTCACTTAAACCCAGTTGCCTCACAAAAAAAAAAGGTACCACAGCTTCCATTTAATCCAACCCGTGCATTTTCATTCACTATGGAAAAACTCAGAACTTTTTAAAGAGACCCTTCCCATTGCCATCTTGCATAGTTACTGATAAACACATCTCTTTGTATATAATGAGCATGGTATCTAAGTTATCCCAACCTCTTCCTTAGAAGGAATTGCTTTGGAGCTTACTGGTTCCTTGTGATCACCTGAGAATGTTCTGAAGGATACTAAAAAAATTATAAGTAATGTTTAAGCTAAATCACCTTTGCCATTTAAGAATTTGTCAGTAGTTTAACCTATATTTAGTCACTTTTACCTCAGAGCATCATAAAGATTAACTGAGGTGGTTGGTAACATTTTAACATTTCAGCTACTATATTAGCACTTTTCCATGTGCTCCATGAATAAAAAGCAAATTATAAAAAATATTTCTCTTTTTTCCATTAAGCATGCCTACTCTATACTAATGTTTACAAAAATCTTCATTACTTTCTCATATTGAACAAATACTGATCCATGAAATCTATTACAGTCTTTTGTATCTCTCTTACCTTCCAACATTCTAAATATGTCTTCTCTCCAGACTCTCAGGTGCTCCAGTTATGATCCAGTCATGTAGTGAGAGCAAAGGATAACCAGTAGCTAGTCAAAGTGTTTCACTAGTACCCACAAAATGCCAAAAAAGAGCAAAAGGAGTATAGAATGTAGTGGAAAGCCTCTGGAACATTTACAGGAGATTCTAGACAAAAATCACTCAAGTTTAGAAGGTGTGAGCTGTATCTATTTCACGAATAACTACATTCATAACATCAATACTCCAGTGAAGTAATGATCAGTGAGTATTTCTCCAGAACAGAGATTCTCTAACCTGCGGTCAATGAACATTTTTATAAAATATTTTCATAATAATATTTCAATGTAATTGGTTTCTTTTGTAACCTTCAGTGTTGTGGTTTTTGCTTTTAAAAGTCATTATTCTCAAAAGGGATCTATTGGCTTCAGAAGACTGCCAAAACAATCAACAACACAAAAGTGTTTAAGAACCACCTTTAGTCTAGAAAGTGAACAGATAGCATGTTTTATTATTATACCTTTATTTTAGATTTTTTTTTTTTTGGTGGGGCAGTGAGGATTAGGGTCACACAGCTAGTAAGTGTCTGAGGCCAGATTTGAACTCAGGTCTTCCTGAATCCAGGGTCAGTGCTTTATCCACTTCGCCACCTAGCTGCCCCCAGATAGCATATTTTAAAAGAGGAAAACAATCATTCAAACAGCTGTTTACTCATCTATGCAATGCCATTTAACCAGTTTGACTGATTCTTTTCACTGAATTATCTTTGTATGTATCTATGTTTTAAACTCAGTTGATAAATTGAATAGTTCTCAGATAAAAATGGATACCATCTGTGGTAGGAGCAATATTCTAATCCCACCCTCCTTACAAGTTAGGAGAATTTTTCCTTAAAAGGTATCAAGACATTCCTTGAGACTTGATTGGCTTAGACTCTTGACATCTCTTCATCATCCCCTAAGTATTAAGTAGCCAAATAAAATGTGATCTAGATAAGAATTCATCAAAAGATACTGAAAAAGAACAGACAGGTAGGAGAACCAGGAGAGAGTGGTGTCCCAAAAAAACAAAAGAGAAGAGAGTGGCTAGAGGAGAAGGTGATCAGCAGTGTCAGAGACTTCAGAGAGATCAAGAAGAATGAGGCTTGAGAAAAGGCCATTGAATTTGGCCATTAAGCAATCACTGGTAACTTTGGATTGGTTTCAGAGGAATAATGGGGTTAAAAAAAGAGTGAAAGACAGTGGAAGCACATATTGTACATGGCCTTTTCAAAGAGTTTAGCCACAAAGGGCAGAAGAGATATCATTTTATAGCTAGCAAAGATAGGCAAATGAAATGAGGGTTTTTTCAAGAGGAAGGAAGTATGATCTTGTTTATAGGCAGTAGGGAAAGAGCCAGGATACAGATTGAAAACAGGTGATAGAATGGGGATGACAAAGGTGGTAATGTTTTTGAGGAGACAGTATGGGATGGGATCACTTGAGCAAGTGGAGGAGTTAGCCAAGTTTAGAAATAAGAACATCTCATCATGTGACACAAGAGTGAAGGAGGAGAAAGTGACAGAAGGCATATGAGATAAGAAAGAGGGGAGAAGAAGGAGCTTATGGCAGATGGCCTCAATTTTTTCTATTAAATATGAAGCAAGGTTCTTAGCTGAGAAGGTAGGGGGAAATGGAGCCTTGGGAAGGTTTGAGTAAGAGTGGAAAAGTTTAGAAGCTTCACTGTGGAAAGCGGAATAATGAGTTGATGAGGGAGGAAATAGTAGGACTGCCTAGCAGCAATGATGGCCTAGTTAAGGTTGCTTAACTATGTGTAATTTGTAGAGGACCAATAAGAACAATTGTGTGATTTTTCTCTACCTTTGTTAAGCAGCACATGTGTAGCATCAAAGACAGCAGATGGTTATCCAAAGCTGAGGCTTAGTAGGGGACAGGTGATGAAATAATTAGGGGACTAGAGACTCACAAGAAGGGGATAATGCAAAGTTGAATTGGTTCATCAAGAGGTCAAAATGGAGGAAGGGGGAGAAAGTGGCTCCTGCAGAAGCAACTGCCTGAGTGAGAACTGCGAAGACAAGGAATTGGAGGTCACGGTATGGATGAAGCATAGGATTTGATAAGGAGAGGGAGAGAGGTTGAAAGCCAACAGATCATAGTCAAATAAGGAGATTTCTGAATTCCTGAACATGGAGGTGGTACTTTGTGATGGCAAGATCAAAGGTATAATCATTTTTGTGCATAGCTATTGTGAGATAGGTGAGTAGGGTCATGGTAAGTGAGTAGGTTGAAAAGCTGAGTAGTTATTACAGTGCAATTCAAAGAATATTTTTTTAATCTCACATTTCATTTTTTCCAATTACATGTAAAAACAGTTTTTCAAAATTTTGAATTCCAAAGTTTTTCCTTCTCTCCCTCCCTTCCCCTGTTCTTAAGAAGGCAAGCGATTTGATATAGACTGTACATGTGCAATCATGCAAGACATATTTCCATGTTAGCCATATTGCAAAAGAAAACACAGACCAAAAAAAAGTTTTTAAAAGTATGCTTTGATTTGCATTTAAACTTCATCAGTTATTTTTCTAGAGGAGGATAGCATTCTCCATATGGAAATTTATTTCGATTTGGGGACCCTACCTTTGGGCTGAGATTGGAGAGCCTTAGGCCCTCAGGCTCTCTTCTGTGTAGGAGGGACTGGTGCCCCTCCCCCTCTGCTTCAGCTGAGCCAGAAAGCCCTGTGGGCTGTGCAAGAGGCGGGGTATCAGAGATGCTGGACTCTGGCGTGGTCTGTGCTGGGGCCTGTGCTGGGGCACATGAGGCTTGAGCGCAGCCCCCCTCCCCCCACCAGCTGCAGCCCTGGCTGGCAGATTAGCTTGGTCTGTGGGGGCACAGGAAGCCCCGAGATTTGAGTGGAGAGAAGAAAAGGTATATATAGACCTGGGAGTTAGACAGCAAGGGGTTCGGACAGATGAGGCGGAGAAGAGGTCAAGCGGCTGCTGATGAGATTAGAAAGGTTGGAGCATGGCAGACTAGAGACGGGGCTATAAGGATGCAGGAGAAGACGAGAAGGACTAGGAGCAGGGAAAAGAGAGGCCAAAGGGCAGACTGACAGAGCAGACAGACAGAAGGTCAGTGAGAGAGAAACACAGGGGTTCAGCGGTGGCAGTAAGGAGAGGAAAGTTAGAAGCAGGGTGAAACAAAAGTGTAACAAAGTGAAAGGGTACAGGCAGAGTTAGTGAGAGTAGCTGAGCAAGTGAAAATACCCTGAGGTGAGGGGTGGCTAAGGCCCTTATTGTATTAAAAAAGTTCTAAGCGCAGCAGGTGGGAAAGAGACCGCAGGAAAGCAGGTTGTGCATTTTATTTCCCTGTATTCTTAATTTTAAATAGTATCTCATAAATAAACTCTGCTTTGATTATTTAGTTAAGAGACTTCTTAATATTTTGCTTATCAATTGGGAGTAGAGCAGTGTGTGGTGGAACTTTATAAATGGCCCACATTAAATTAACGAAGTCAGATAGCCAAATAGTCAAAAGTTCCAGAATTAGTACCCCAAACAAATTAGTCCCCCCAAATTAGGCTAGTCATCAAAAATATTCTACATCCATCATAAGTCCTTTGGAATTATCTTGGATCATTGTATTGCTGTCATTCATAGTTGATCATCATACAATATTGCTTGGTATATGTACAATGTTCTCTTGGTTCTGCTCACTTCACTTTGCATCAGTTCATGTAAGTCTTCCCAGGTTTTTCTGAAACCAATCTGCTCACCATTTCTTGTTGCACAATACTATTCTATTACAATCATATACCACAACTTTTCAGCCATTCTCCAGTTCATAGCACTTGTTCAGCCATTCCTCAATTGATGAACATCCCCTTGATTTCCAATACTTTGCCACCACAAAAGGAATTGCTATAATTTTTTTGTACATGTAGGTCCTTTGTCTTTTTCTTTCATCTCTTTGGAATACAGACTTAGTAGTGGTATTGCTGGGTCAAAGGGTATGCACAGCTTTATAGCCCTTTGAGCCTAGTTTCATGGTGTTCTCCAGAATGGTTGGACCAGTTCACAAGTCCACCAACAGTGCATTAGTGTCCCAATTTTTCCACATTCCTTCCAATTTTCCTCAAAGAACATGTATGAAATACCTACTATGTACAAGGAGCATGAAATTACTTTTTAAATAAGTCACTCTGGGCAGCTAGGTGGCGCAGTGTTAAAGCACTGGCCTTGGATTCAGGAGGACCTGAGTTCAAATCCAGATTCAGACACTTGACACTTAACTAGCTGTGTGACCCTGGGCAAGTCACTTAACCCTCATTGCCCTGCAAAAAATAAATAAATGAATAAATAAGTCATCCAGATTTTTGCAGCCTTTGAATCATCCTTGATTCTTGCTTTTCCTTCATTCACCTAGTATTTAAGTACCTACTATGTGTCATTTCCTGTGCTAAACACTCTATATATTCAGTGCCCAACTCTTTGTCAGTTCTGCCTTCATGATATAGCTTACATCCACACTGTTCTCTCTGTTCACACAAGTACCACCTTCCTTTCAGTGGTATAACAGACTCCTAACTGGTCTCCTTGCTTCTTGTCTTTCCTTTCTTGAATTCATCTTCCATATAACTCTTAAAATAATCTTCTTAAGCAGCAGTTCTGACCATATTATTGCCCCAATCTAGAGTTTTCACTGGTTCCCTCTTGTCTTTAAGACTGAATACAATTTCTTCAATTTGGCATTGAAAGCCCTTCTTAATTTTTCCAGACTTATTCCACTTCTTTTGCCCTCATCACCACATTCCCATTATACTGGCCTTATACTGCCTTTAGAGCTTTTTTCTATTTGCCCTCTATGCCTTAGCACAGGCTATCTGGCTTCCTCCTCACCCCAGTATGCCTCCAATACATTACAACCTCACCTTACCGCTTAGAAGCCTTAGTAAAAATGCTTACTCCCAAGGAGAGCCTTTCCTGATCCCCCATCTCAGATTTTCTTATATCTATCTTTATAAATATGTGCCCTATCACTTAAATGTAAGCTCTTTGAGGGCAAGTACTATTTAACATTTATGTCTTTGTACCCTCAAATTCTAGCATAGTTCCCTTGCATTGGCTTCATTGAATTACACTAAGTTGCATTGAAACCTACTTGTATTGATTGGCTAAATTAATCAATAACAAATATAATTACTTTTCACTGAAGCACTTTGGTTGCAAGATTAGTTTTCAGTTAGAAAGCCTCAGGATCAGTATCACAACCTTGTATATTGCCTTTATATTAATCAGATTGAATGCATAAGTCATTAGTTAGAAGCATTCAGTGCCTTTTTGGTTATGTTTAAAAAAATCTCCTTAATGTGGCCTTTAAAATCATTTAAGAATTAAAGGCTCAGAAAGAAAAATAAGCCAGTCTTAAGCAGGGATATTATACAAGGTTTTAGAAAAGAACAATACTTCCTAGGGTTATAGTATGTTTAGAAAATGTGGCAATGTATTTCTCCCCTTACGTTTCCATCATTTGTTAGTTCATTGGGCAGTGGTCAAAAAGCAATACCTAATAAACATGTAAACTAAATATATTTCACAATACTTTTCCCTGTTCATGCATTTGTAGGTTGGTATTATCCTGATGGTGAATAGAGTGGTTTAAAACAAGTCTGCTATTGAGTCCACAAGGCAGATGGCATTGAATAATGTCATGAATATTAATACATCTGAAATCCATGATCCCTGCATATATACATTTCTATATAAAAATGCATATTTTGAGAGCTGTCTAAAATTGCATTTTTTTTCTGCCTAATGAGAGTAGCAAAGGCAAATGACCAACAGTGATAGGATTTAGCATGGTTTGAAACGCTTGCTATTGACAGCCATATAAATTATATGTGGCTTTTAAAATAGCTAGGATATGACTGTAATACATAGAATTCATATAATTATTGGCACATATCCATAATTATGAATCTTTACTTATTTTCGTATGAGCATATTTTAGACATTAGGTATCATGATTATTTCCCTCTATTTAGGAAAGGAATCAATCTCCCAGAATGGAGGTTATACTTGAAATTTAAGGATATAAAATACTTAAATGGATCTGTAATCTTATCAATTTGGAAGTTCCCTTCCATGATACAGACTACAACCCACCAATGATGGTGAATTTTATTCAACTGTGATCCATGTTGTCCCAACAGTTTGTCTCAGGGGCTCAGCCAACATGCTAGATAGAGGCCTTCCTCGATTTCTCCCAAAGTGGCAAGCCATACCAGTGGAGCATTTTGTTTGGATGCCTGCCATCTCTTGTCATAATGACCAAATCATTCTTTCTTCCTAACATGTTTTAGTAATATAGCAAATGATACATAGCCCTAGTCCAGGCTCTTGGTCCATCACTTAGACTTACTTCCATGTATGTAGAAATTCATACATCAGTCATTCATCAAATATTTACTAAGCACTTATTATGTGAGAGGGTAACTACTAAGTTCTGAGAATACAGAGAGAAAGGTAAAAACATTGTTCCTGCTCTCAAGGGACTTACATTGTCATGAAGGGAAACAGCATGCAAATGCCTATATACATACAACATACATGCAATGTGAATGGAAGGTTAATCTGAGAGGGAAAGCAGTGGCAAGGATTGTGAAAGCCTCCTAAGAAGGTCGAATTAGAACTGAAGGAAACCAGGAACACCTTTAGCCATTAAGGGCCTTACATCACCTAAATAAGGCACTGGCTAATAAAAAGGACTTCCAGGATATACATATACCTACTAATAAATCTTCAGTGGTTTTCTGTTGCCTCTAAGATAAAATAAATATTCTTTTGGCATTTATGATCCTCCAAAATCAGGCTCCCACCTACTTTTACAGTTCCAAGTCCAGTCACTCCCCATCCTAATTAAACATGCTTGGCTAACTGTTCCCTGGAACTGATATCCCATCCCTTGCATGGATGTCTTTGCCCAAATGTTTTCCTGTGTCTGGAATACAATCCCTTCTTATCTCTCAGTCATAAATTCCCTAGCTTCCTTAAGGACCCACAGTTCAGGTGTAAATTCCTATACTGAGCTTTCCCTAATCTCCCTCCCTCTACATCTCCTAACCAGTCATCAGTCCCTCTTCAAATTAGCTGATATGATTTTGTATAGAGAGGCTGTATAATGCCTTGGATAAAGAGTTAGTTTCAGAACCACAGAGCTCTGGGTTCAAGTACTGCCTCTTACATATACTACCTATGTTACTTGACTGCTATGTAAGTCACTTGCCCTCTCAGTGCTTTCAACAATTCTCTAAAACTATAAGTTGCAAAGAAGTTGCCACCCGGCATTGGAAGAGGGAAGGTCCTCATCCAGAAGTTCTATATATCAACATTTCTTCTTCTGACACTGCCATGTTCTGGTACAAGCCCTCATCATCTCACACAAACTATTGCAGGAGCCTTCCGGTTGGTATCTCTGCCTCAGGTCTCCCCACTTCAACCCATTCTCCATTTAGGAAGTATTCTTCCTAAATCACAGGTCTGACCATATTACCCCACTTTTCAATGAACTGCAATGACTCCTTTTTAACCTTCAGCATCAAATAGAAAACCCTATGTTTGACTTTTAAGGTCCTTCATAACCTGCCCCCTTTCCTACCTTTCCAGTCTTTTTACAAATTACTTTTCTACTGCCCCAAGTACTCTGTGATCCAATGACCCTGGCTTCCTTGCTGCTCTTTGAACTCTCTCCTGCCTCATCTCTACCTATTGATTTTCCTGACTCCCTTCAAATCTTAGCTAAAATCTCAGTGTCTATAAAAGGCCTTTCCAAATCCCCCTTAATACTAGTGCTCTCTCCCTCTGTTAATTATGTTTAGTTTACCTTAGAATATGTCTTGTTTATACATAGTTGTTTGCATGTTGTCCCCCCTCCCTGTTAAATTCTGAGCTTCTAGAAAGCTGGGACTGTTTTGGTCATTCTTGTATATCCAGCATTTTGTAGAGTTTGACACATAGTAGGTACTTATATGCTTGTTTGCCTTGATTTCAAACCAAATCAGATTTCTCTATTGCAAAGATCCTCTGAATCATTCTGCTAGGAAATCTAGGGAGGAGAAATTAAAGAAAGTAAGAATGCTCTTGCTCACAAAAGATTTATGATCTGTTTCGGGATGAGGGGGATATGCATTTTTTAAAAAACGCCATACAATATTAGAGCTAAGTAATACCAAAATACATGAGATAGCACAAGTATGACCCCACTTGTTATAAAATAAGTGAAAATATGCATATGGGGCAGCTAGGTGGTGCAATGAATAGAGCACTGGCCCTGGAGTCAGGAGGACCTGAGTTCAAATCCAGCCTCAGACACTAGACACTTAGTAGCTGTGTGACCCTGGGCAAGTCACTTAACCCTCATTACCTCACCCAAAAAAGGGGGGGGGGGAATATGCATATAATAAGTTCTATAAGTTGAGAAGAGTAAATAGAAATTGTCTGGCTTCAGGAAAGCAGAAAGTTATTTAAGATATAAATTAACAGATGAGTATGACGAAGATTGAATGAGGAAAAGTACTCCAAGATGGGAAAATATGATAAGCAAATGTAGATGAAGGAAAACTCTGAACTTTTAGTAGGTGGTGAATAGAATTGTTTCTGTTGAAATTACGAGCCCTCTGGCTCATCATAAATACTAGTTTTTCTATTTTACTACCTGGTAATCAAGTATTTGATTTAGGCATGATCCTCAGATAAATTAGTTTCTAATTGAGATCATTAAAAAAATATTGACATTTTAAAAAATATTAGCAAGGCAATATTTGAAAGAAGAAATTAAAAGGAAAAAATCCACAAGATGACATGATGAAATTGAGAATCCCATATGATGCTTTATAAAATATAGATGGTTAATTCCATTTTAACTACGTCAGGGCTTAGTGTCTTAGTGTGACATAACATTCATACCAATTATACTTTCCTTCACTTTACAATTAGTTATTCTCAATTACAACCTAGCAAATTAGAGTTATTTCTTGATTGGTACTTGATTTGGAAATAAAAGTAAATCAAATAAGTCACATGAAAATTTAAGTTTTACATTTAGCATGAATGCTAATGGGTAATTGAATGTTCCTTTTCTCCCTTACAAAAGATTTTTTAAAATCAAACATTTTCAAAGAGAAATGATAATTGTAACACAGGAGAAACATTTAGAGGAGAACTCTAGGTATTAGATTTCCTGAGCCTGATTTTATTGTTTGAGTAAATTAGTGTTTCATTTGATCCCTAATGTTTAAATTAATAGCATAAATGTTTTGTTTCTCACATTTAAAAATTGCCTTAGCTCCTGTTTAGCTGTCTTATTATTATCATTCTGACCAAAATGGTTATCATCAGCAGAACAGTAAACTCTATTCCAGCATCATCATAAAGACAGGAAAAAGGGTTTGAGGTATCTGATATTAATATTCTCTTTTAAATATACTTCTTTCTTTTTCATCATCTAGTTTTTGTAACCCATTGGGAGCAGTGGCACTTAACAGCAAGATCATTTCCACTTAATAAAAAGACCTATGATTTAAGCTCAGTGGCATCTCAGCAATCCATATTTCTTACTGTTTCATTTCTTCTTATAGTAAGCTTTATAAACAATTTGTAAGCAAAAAAATAAGTGGATGTTAAGGGATGATGAGTCAAGAACGAATTTGTCATTTACATGTTTGAACAGGTAGTCTATCTAAAATTCCTACTTCTTTTCCTTTTAACAAAAAGACAATAGCTATTTCTCTCACTTAATGCAAAGAAATGTGTGTGTATACATATACAAGTATACATATACACACATATATGGTAATTGTGTATTTTATTTTATTTTAAAATGTTTATTGATACTGTCTCCAAAATTTAAAAGAAAACTCTAAATACCTTCAAACCTAGTTTTAAATTAAAATTCCTAAAATAGTATCATTTGCATTATATGAAGAATGATTTGAAAATGCTATTGCTAGTCTAGTCATTTAACAATCATTGAAACACAAATTGTCTCATAGAACCACTTGGCTGAAATGAGCTTATCTTTGTCCTAATCTTTCCATTCTCCTTATTCCTTCATTCTATCACCATTAAATGAAGGGACAAGATGTGCTAGTGGGGATTTTTATTTATTTATTTTTTGGTATTATTTAGCATCTAGATAACAGTATTTGTGTAATACCTTAATACCCTCTTACAATACATTTTGGATCAAGTATAGACAAAGATAAAGCCATTGTAAAAACATCTAACCTAGTTATTCCACACCTCTGTAATAGCAATCAATCAAGATTTTTCTACTTTCTCCCTTGCCCCAAAAGTTAAGCTATTACAAGTTTTAGGTAAAGCTGAAATATCTAGTATGATCATTTTTCTAAATAAGATGGCTGAAGTGATTAACTGTTCAATAAGTATCCAGTGCTCTTTTGGGGGGGGGGGCAGGCGGCGGCAACATTTTAAAGTAAGTGCTCTTCATTAGGATTTTCTCTTCTATCTCTATTGCTATGGTGATTGCAATGCTGTGGTTGCCATAGGAAAAATGATTAATCCTAGAGTTGCTATTTTGTATGTTTTAGCAAAGACTTGTTTAAGATACCAATGTGCTATCTTAATGAGTCATAGATACCAGATGTGAATCTATTAAATATTTTGAATGCTTTTTTGATTGGAAATGGTATTTGTGTTTAAAATTTGTAAAACTGCAACTTCAAGGTCTTGATTGTATACATATCTTGCATTTAAAGTAGACCATACTGTGCTAATATGTTTTAGAGTTCATAAATATGAACAAAGCTAATTCTTTGGAATAGATTACGTTTTTTGGTTTTTTTTGTTTGGTTTTTTTTGGTGAGGCAATTGGGGTTAAGTGACTTGCCCAGGGTCACACAGCTAGTAAATGTTAAGTGTCTGAGGCCAGATTTGAACTCAGGTACTCCTGACTCCAGGGCCGGTGCTCTATCTACTGCGCCATCTAGCTGCCCCAGATTAGGTTTTTTTTTAAAAAAAAGGTTATATATTAAACTATAATTTTTCTCGAAATTCTGATTTGTAGTTATGAATTTTAAAGAGCTGTGTATTAGATAAAACTATACATTTTACCCTTTGTGTTTTTAGTCTATTTTATGAAGTATTTATCATTTAAATGTATTGTGTAAATATATTAGTCTTTGCATATGAAATTAAAAGTAAAATAAAAAGTTCTAAGATGTATAGCTATCCTACTGCACTGGTATCTTAATTTGACTAGTGATATTTTGAAATATTTTCTCTTATATGTAGAACACAATTTAATTGAGCTACTCAGAACCATGTCTTCATTAATAAAGTGAATCTATATAAGTGATACAAGCCCAAGTAATTGCTATTTGAAATTAGTTCAGCACTCTGAGTACATGGGAGAGTACAATAACTACATTCATTGTGCTAAACTGACATGTTCCTTATTTATTCAACAGATGCATTTAAACATATGCATCACTGACACATTAAGAAATGTAAGAATTCATTCATTTAACTGCTAATAGAAGAATATTATTATGGTTGATAGTGGCCTTCTAATTGCTGCCCAACACTGCTCTTCAATCAATTGTTACATTTTAGGATGGCTGTCTTTCTAGTACACTGTATATTTTCTAGTCATTGTTATTTTTCAGACTTAAACTATTACCCTTTTTTATAAGTCACCATTACTTAACTTTTAAGGTTACAGTGCTTATGCTAGTATTTGCTAACTACAAAAATAGTTAATTAGTAATAATAAATACCAATGATAGTTCATTAGTTGTGAAAATTGAAAAAGGCTATCACTAATGGTAGCTAGTTATTCTGAATGCAAAAATCATTTTTTATTCTGAATAGAATTTTATTTTCCAAAATATATGTAAAAACAAAATTTTAACATCAATTTTTTAAAAACTTTGTGTTCCAACTTCTCTTTCTCCCTCCATTCCTACCCCCCACCCACAAGAATTCAATCAATTCAAAATAAGTTATACATGAGTAGTCATGGAAAAATTCCCATATTAGCTAGTTGTGAGAGAAAACAGTCAAAAAAACCAAAACTTCAGATTAAGGAATTGTCAAAGAGGAAATGAAATAAAATTTTTTAAAATGTGTTTCCATCTGTTTTCAGATACTATCAGTTCTTTCTCTGCAGATGGGCTGCAATCTTCATAAGTCCCTCAGGGTTACATTGGATCATTGCCTTGCTGAAAACAACCACATGCTTCCCAGCAGATCATCCCCGACTATTGTTGTTATTTTGTATACAGTATATTTCACTCTGCTTCAGCTCATGTAGGTCTCTTCAGGTTTTCCTGATAGCATCCTGTTCATCACAACCTCTGTATAGTACCTTAAGTTTGACAGAGAATCTTCTTCACAAAAGCCCAGCAACGTAGGTACCATACATTTTGCCATTATAATCAATCATCATAACTATTTCCCTCCATCCCACTCCCTTCCCATGACATTTATTCTATCTTCTTTTTACCTATTCCTCCTCAGAGGTGCCTTACTTCTGATTATCCTCTCCCTCGCTCTGCACTCCCTTTTTTCACACTTCCTTCCGACCCTGATCTCATTGGAGTGGGCTCATGGAGGGAATAGTTTTCATACCCAATTGGGAGGAGCAATCTATTTAACCCTGCAGGAAAATAGGAGAGGAAGAAGACAAGGAAGGAAAAGTGAAAAAATCATTTTAAAAAATTATTTTTCCTTTAGACAAAACAGTCGTTTCAGAATATGCATTTGGAGGTACTTGTAATATTAGTATCATTTGATGTTCCTTTAACAAATTAAACACATTTGTAGAAGGTTACTATTTAATATAATATTTTTCCATTTCTGTCTGTATTTATCAATATGTGGATGGGTATATCCTAAAATTAAAACTCTTTAATTCCCTACTGCTATTGCTGCTAATAATTTTTGGGGGGGCCACCCCAGAATTTCCTATGTTTCTTTTCAGAGCCTCTCCTTGCTCATCCCACTTTTTATTTTCCCTCAATAGATATTTATTTCCCACTTCTTGATGTCCCCTAAAAGCTCCTCTTTGTATGTCAGTTCTGTGATTTTGTAACAGATTATTTTCTCTTACCTTGTTGACTAATTTAAAATCGTTTGAATGTAACAACATAGTTCAAAAGATGGGCCCATTTTGTGAGTGCATGTTTATTTTTACATTGTCATTCATATGCTTTTTTTCCTTAAAAGTCTTTGAAAATAAAAAAGGCCAGTAAGTTTAAATTAATGAGTTTGCAGATTATTTTTAAGTTAGCCAGCATATGGTAGTCTTCACAAAGTACATTTTTTTATCTTAATAGTATTTTATTTTTTTCTAGTTACATGTAAAGATAGTTTTCAACATTAATTTTTCTAAGATTTTGAGTTCCAAATTTTCCTCCCTCACTTCCTTTCCTCCTCCTCCATAAGACAGCAAACAATCTGATATAGGTTATGTATGTACAATCATGTTAAGAATATTTCCACATTAGTCATATTGTGAAAGAAGAATCAAAACAAAAGGGAAAAACCTCAAAAAAGAAAACCAAAAAAAACAAAAAGTGAAAATAGTATGCTTTGATCTGCACTCAGTACTCCATTGTTCTTTTTCTGGATGTGGACAGCATTTTCTATCATAAGTCTTTTGGCTCATTACACTGAGAAGAGCTTAGTCTGTCACAGCTGATCATCACACAATGTTGATGTTACTATGTCCAATGTTTTTCTGGTTCTGCTAACTTCACTCAGCATCAGTTCATTAAAGTCTTTTCAGGTTTTTCTGAAATCTGCCTACTCATCATTTCTTATAGCTCAATAGTATTCCATTACATTCATGTACCACAACTTGTTCAGCCACTCCCCAATTCATGGGCATCCCCTCAATTTCCAATTCTTTGTCACCACAAAGAGAGCTGCTGTAAATATTTTTGTACTTGTGGGTCCTTTTCCCTTTTTAATGATCTTTTTGTATTACAGACTTAGTAGTAGTATTGCTGAGTCAAAGAGTATGCACAGTTTTATAGCCCTTTGGGCATAGTTCCAAATTGTTATCCAGAATGGTTGGATCAGTTCACAATTCCACCCACAATGCATTAGTATTCCAATTTTCCCACTTCTCCAACATTTATCATTTTCCTTTTTTGTCATATTAGCCAATCTGAAAGGTGTAAGGTGGTACCTCAGAGTTGTTTTAATTTGCATTTCTATAATCAATAGTGATTTAGAACATGTTTTCATATGACTATAGATAGCTTTAATTTCTTGATTTAAAAATTGCCTGTTCATATCCTAACCATTTCTCAATTGGGGGATGAAAGTACATCTTTTTTTAAGGCAACTACCTATACCCTAACCCTACATACCAGTAAGTAATATATAGAATGGCTATAAAATGCATGTTTGACTTGCAGTTTTCTCCTACTACTGATCTATAACAGTCTTCCAGTTATGGGCTCTGGTAGGCTTAGCCCACACAGGCTTCAAGGTGCCTTTCAACTCAGGGATTCTATGATACTGTTTAGGTGTGAATATACTGTTTTGAGGTTAATATTGGGCAAAAAGAAACCATCTAGAGGAAATTTTTTAGATCTTTTTTTTGTTAGTTTAAAATCTTATGCTTTTACATATATATACTTTAATACTTAATGAATCCTTAATTTCATGTCAGTATTCCTTCCATGGACACAATCTCAGGCTCTTGATAGACCACTTAAAGAGTTCCTGTTGCCAAAATAATTCCATCTCAGAATAAGGCCAGCCTTATTCTGATTATTAGTCTTTCTGAATTTAGTCAGGTAGACTTTCGGGTAAAATACAAAAGACACAGTCTCTTACAGGGCTCATATTCAAAATGGTCACCTCTTCAGAGACATGGGTAACACAGTTCATCACAGTTTGAATCATGATTAGTAATTGAATTAATCAGAATTCTTAAGTCATTCAAAGTTGTTGGTCTTTACAGTGCTGGCATTATCATATAAATTGTTCTCTTGGTTTTGCTCACTTTTCTCTGTATCAATTCCTACAAGCCTTCCCAGGTTTCCCTGAAATCATCCTTTTCAGAAACTTCTTATGGCATAATAGTATTCATTACTTTCATATACCATAATTCATTCAGCCATTCTCCATTTGATGAGCACAACCTAAGTTTACAGTTTTTTTGCCACTAGAAAAAAAAGCTTATAAAATATTTTTGTACATAAGGATTCTTTTCTTCCTTGTTTGATCTTTTTGGGGAATAGGCCTAATAGTGCTATCACTGGGATAGGTATATGTACAGTTTAGTGACTCTGGGCATTATTACAAACTGCTTTGCAGAATGGCCGAACTAATTCTTAGCCCCATCAACAGTTTATTCATGTTCTTCTTTTCCCATATCCCTGCAATATTCTGTCTTAATTTTAAAGTCAACTTTACCAATCTGATGAGTGTGAAGTAGAACTTCAAAATTAATTTTCATTATTCTATTAGGATTTAGATCACTTTTTATATGGGTGTTGATAATTTGTATTTCTTTTGGAAATGTCAGATTAATGACCTATACAATTTCTCAATTGGGGAATAGCTCTTATTCTTATAAATTTAAATCAGTTCCTTTTATCTTGGAAATGAGAACTTTATCAAAGCAACTTGCTAATATGAAATTTCCTCCACCCCCAGTTAAATTTTTCCCTTCTAATTTTAACTGCATTGGTTTTGCTTATATAAAAACTTTTTAATTTTATGTAATGAACATTTTTCATTTGATCATTTCTGATTCTCCTTATCCTGTGTTTGCTCGTTGATTTTTCCCCTGTTCATTGCTCTGAGAGGTTATTTCTTACTTTGTGATGTGACCTTTTATTTCTAAGTCATGTATCTGCTTGAAGCTCATCTTAGTATACAATGTGAGATGTTGGTTCTACTCAGTTTCTACCAGGCTGCTTACTATTTTTCCCATGTTTTGTCTTTACCCCAGGAGCTGGGGATGTTGGTCTTATTAAATCCCATGCTACTCTGTTCATTTACTGCTGTAAATTGTGTACCTAATCTGTTCTACTGAACCTCTCTCTTTTTTAAACAGTTGCAAATCATTTTGATGATTTATTACTTTGTGGAATAGTTTGAGATCTGATATTACTAGAATGCCTTTCTTCCCATTTTTTTTCATTATTTCCCTTGATCTTTTGTTCCTTGGGATAAATTTTGTCAATATTTCTTTGAGCTCTACAAATTCTATGGGAGTTTGATTAGTGTGGCATTGAATAAGTAACTTAATGTTGGTATTATTGTCATTTTTATGATATTGGATTGGGCTACTACCTTTAAGATAATCTTCAAAAATTATAAAACATGGAAGAACTAATTACTCAGATACAAAACTTGTTTATCAAAGGTATATAGTGCCATCTTTCCAATGGACAGTTAGGTGGGGCAGAGTATCAGGACTGAAGTCAGGAAAATGTCTCTTCCTGAGTTCAGATTTGGCCTCAGACACTTACTGTGTGACCCTGGGCAAGTCACTTAGCCCTGTTTGACTCAGTTCTTCATCTCTAAAATAAGCTGGAAAAGGAAATGGCAAAACCACTCCAGTGTCTCTGCCAAGAAAACCCTAAATAGGGTCACAAAGAATCAGACAAGACTGAAACAACAGAACAACAGCATACCTGCTCTCCACACCCAAAACATTTACACAAAGATCAATTAACATAAGAGAAAAATATATAACCAACTTTCTTGAGAACAATGTACTTGAGTCATTTTGCCTTTTACTTTCCCTCTAAGAATAGCAAGGCAAAGAATTTTCGGACTTCTCCAGCCTTTAAAAATGTACAACTTTGTGAAAGTTGCAAGCAAAATTATATGTAGTGTTTTAAGAGCCATATTCTGACAAACTTTGGTCACATCTGTAAACTGCATTTGCACCAGTTAGTTGATTACATCTAATTGTGATTTTTTCATACCTAACACATTGGCAGAATGAATGATTCATTTCCATTTGATGAGTTAGGTTCACTGGCTTTAACCTTAATATCCTGGCTAACACTTGTCCTAATCCACAATATAATTAGTTCCTTCTTTTTACTACCAAGAATAAGTCATTCAAGATGGCATCTCCAACCTGTATCTCCAAAATTTCTTCTCCAAAATTTCTTCCTGGTCTAAAGTTAAATGATTAGTATTGGCATATTATATCCTTCCAGGGAAAAGCGCCAATTAATAATCTACTAACTGTGTACCACCTGTGTTTTCCCAAGAGGCTTATCATCCTGGTGCTGGCCAATCTTTATCTCAATTAGCTTTTGTAGTCTGAAAAGATCACTACCATAGTTAGTATCATGACAGGTCAAATTAAATTATTCAAAGTAGATTATAAATTTATTGAGCTTCTCTTTCACAGTATTTATAACTAAGAGTTTTTCTGGAATTATGTGTTAACAAATATATTTTTATTATGCTATATTGCATTTTTACAAAACTATCCATAGAATTGAATTCACAAGGTAAATATTTTTCTGTCATTAGAATTTGTTAGCACTGGTCCTGGATTCAGGAAGACCTGAGTTCAAATACAACCTCAGACACTTGACACTTACTAGCTGTGTGACCCTGGGCAAGTCACTTAACCCTTTTTGCCCCACCCCACCCCCCCAAAAAAGGAATTTGTTAAATAAATTAAGGACAATACCTAATAGTGGAATTCAAATTTTAACCCATGTTTGTTCTTAAAATTCTAGATCATTTGTTTTAGAAAATAAGTTTAATTATCTAGTCTGTGAGTTAAAGTAATTATGTAAATTTATAAGGATTATACAGTGAGTAGCATAGGTCCCCTGTTTTTAGGCTACTCTAATACAGCCTTACAGAATACCGTGGAAGGATGTAGAGTGTTGTTTGTGTTGTATTTTGAAAGGAAGTATGTCTAAGAACAGGACTAGTATATGTAAGGTTAAAAAAAAGAGTTCCTGTAAGACACTTCAAGGAAAATACTAAACTACTTTCTTTTGCATCATGAAGTATAAGAATTTTAATCTACATATTAAAAATATTTTAAACCTTTTTGTTGAAAAGAAGATTGTTAAACACATATTTCCCAATTTTTCTGCCATGCCATTAATAGATTATGTAAACATATATGTTCCCTTTCCTTCACTCTGAAACTGGGATTGTATAAAATGAATTTATATCATTTAGAAAAATACATATGTGAAAGTGAACAGTTTTGATTGCCTAAAACTATAAAGGTTTTAGGCAAACAAAGCCATTGTAGAAGAGAAAGTCATTTGGGGGAAGGGGAATCTTTTCAGCAAGTTTCTCTGATAAAGGTCTCATTTCTAAGGTACATAAGGAACTGAATTAAGTTAATAAAAATAAAAGTTGAGAAATGGTCAAAGTATGTGAACAGATAGTTTTCTAAGGAAGAATCTCAAACTTCCAGTAACCATATTAAAAATATGAATATTGTTAAAATGCCTTATTTTTAAATTCCCCAAATATCACCTACTAAAGAATTGAAAATAAAATCATTTTTGTGGTTACACCTCACATTTATCAGAATGACAAAGTTGACCCCCCCCAAAATGACAAAATATTGGAGGAGCTATGGGAAAACAGGTGCATAAATAAACTGTTGATGGAGCTGAGAATTAGTACAGCTGTTCTGCAAAGCAGTTTGGAACAGTGGCCAAAGAGTCACTAAATTGTGTTTATATTTTGTCCCATTGATATCACTATTAGATTAAAGAGATTAAACTGAAAAGAAAAAGACTCCTACATGCAAAAATATTTTAGCAGCTCCTTTGGATTAGCAAAGATCTAGAAACTTAAGTGGTGACCATTACCTGAAAAGGGCCTCAATGAATTATCATATGAAAAATAGAATACTATTGTGCCATAGAAATTTATGTAAAAGGGTGGTTTCAGGGAAATCTGGAAGGTCATATGAATTGATGCAGGATAAAGCGAGCAGAACCAGGAGAATAATTTATACAGTAGCACCAACATTATAAAAATAAGCAATTTTGAAAGACCTAGAACTCTGATCAATGCAATGACCAATGATTCCAGATGACCAATGATGAAACATGCTTTCCAGCTCCTGACAGAGAGGTGATGGAACCTGGGTGCAAAATTATATATATATATTTTTGGACATGATTAGTGTAAGAATTTGGTTTTGCTTGACTGCATATTTGTTACAAGGATGCTTTGACCAGAATAGAGACAGGAAAAATGGGGAGGAGAGAAAAAAAAATTTTAATTAAAAAAATTAATATCTTTTAAGCACATATATAGCTTATAATTTCTGTATAAGCTCGAGCATAGTATCATATAAATGAGTATCCTGTCTAGGATGTTTTGCTAATGTTGGATGATTATCATTTGCTACAGCTCTGAGAAGGGGAAAAATAAATTTGCTGCAGCAATTTCTTGGTTGTCAGAGCTGAAATCATGCAGACCCTAGTGTCACCATTATAATTCAGCTGATGGCACTCCGCCTACATGAAGATGTACAATTTGCTTAGACACTAGGCCTCAACACTGCAATGAATCATGCCCAAAAAACCCCTCTCAAATCACTTGTTCTATGAGAACTAATTTTTCTTTTATTAAAAAAAGTTACTATCGCTAGATTCGGTTGTTTAATATGTAACGAAATGTAATTTTGCATAGTGAAATATGTCATTTTCCAAGGAAATAAGGAAAATAAAATGCTTTATATAAAGAGATATTTTAAGTAGGTATTATAAATGTGAACTTCATTGTATTTGGATGAAAGTCAAAGATTCACTTAGAGCTAATATTAACCAAATTGTCTATAGCCCAGAATTTATTAATCTTTCATAAACTTACAATATTAATTCATAAGGTTTACTTAAGTAAAATGGTACTATGAACAATGAACATGATCTATATGTTGAAATACTAGTGTAAATGTCTTAAAAACTAATGAGCACTGTCTGATTCACAAAAAGGTGAGCAGTGATGTTTAAAATGACTAGGTACTATGTACAGACAGACTTCCCCTGCTTAGTAAGCTATATAGAAGTAGTCCCCATAACAGATTTCTATAAAGCTTCTATCACCTTTCCTAGAAACAATGAATATATATTAATAATGAAATAATAAGTTAACATTGAAATTTCTTCTTAAATTTTTCTGTTGCAATATGTTGGACACAATAGAAGGTATTTAGTAAACAATTAATATGTAATTTATTAAAAAATGTATTTTGTTGCCTTTCAAGAAAATAATTATTATAGGTTCATTAATTGAAGCACTTAAAAACAATTACTAAAATGTTTAAACATACAGCTTTTTCTGCATGGGAGTACTGTAACCCTAGTTAGACTATATAGTCTAACTTATCAGAGATTGGCAAAGTGCTCAAATATTTGTTAGTTCCAGGTTCACTCTTGGAATAATAATAACAAAAACTCAAATTGACATAGCACTCTGAGGCTTGCAAAATCCTTTCCTCATATCAACCCTGCAAGTTAGTTAATTTAAGTATTATTATCCCCATTTTACAGATAAGGAAACGAAGGCTCTCAGAGGTTAAGTGACTTGTCCTCGATCAGCCAGCTAGTAAGTGTATCATAACATTTGAATTCAGGTTTCTAGACCTCCAAACTGACATTACTTCCTATGCTATGCTCTCTCCCAAAGTGTTACTTTTGATAGTTCCTATGTCTAAAACTGTTAGAATGAATGTTGGGAGTTTTGTGTTTTCAAATAAATGTCAGGATGTCCATGACTTTTTGGTTTTTTCTAATTATTATTTTCTTGTCGTGTGAATTAGTATTCCATTAGTATTTTAGATAATATGTATTAATTTGCTATATTTTGAAAGAGAGATGATTAATTTCAGAACCCTAAGATTTTTCTATTTTTAAACAGGCCAAAGCAGTATACGTTGAAATAAGTTTGTTCTTTTTAAAGAAATGTTTAACTTACAAATTATATGTGAGTTATTTTGGGGCCTCCTGGTTCACTTGTTAGTGCTAGATGATTAGGCCACACTTGTGGATTTGGTCCAGGTTCATTAGCTTCTCATACAGAAAAATTTTTTCCAAGGGTATGCTTATTGCACACTTAATTCTTGCTAGCCATTTCCAAAATGCATACCATTGCCCACAAGGAGGACCATAGGGAGAAAGTAAGCAGCTTAGAGGATATTGGCTGTTACCAAAACTGAACAAAAAAAGTCCACATTACAAGACCTATAAATCAGAGAATTGTGGGGTTTTGAGTAATATCTATTTCAAGGACAAAGTATTTTTACATCATTTGAAACCGTAATAGTTTGAAGATACCTTTATTGTTTAGTATCTTTCAGCTCTAGGTCAATTCACCCATAAGCCTTTTTCAGAAAAGCCATCCAACAGAGACAGAAAACATTTGATGCTATGATATTAACATGATTAAAGTTAGTACATATTGACTGAGCTGAGCCCATAAGCTGAATTATTTTTTCTAGAGAAATGTCCTTTAAGCAGATCACCTTCTTTTCTCTTTCCATGGGCCCTTAATGCAATTGTGTGTATGTGGTTTGTTTGTTCGTTTTTTTCTCCACTGATTAGCAAGAGTTAAAATGAACTTGTCCAGATCATTTATTTTTACAAATAATTATGTAACTCTTCAAATTTAGTAAATACGGTCTTCACAGAAATCCTGTGAGGTGGGTAATGCCAGCAGTTATTGTCCTTATTATACATGAGAAAACTGAGACCCTGAAATATTGTGACTCACCCATTAGAACAGAGATTGGAAACAGGTCTTCAGACCCAAATCAAGTGTTCACCTCTTTCAGACTACTCTGGTACCTTTTAACTAAACTTATTGTTTAGTTAAAATATATATATATTTTAAGTAACCTGAAAGCAGTTCCTGTCATAAATTATATCCACCAAAAGATAGACTTCTCATGATATAGACTAAAGTAAGTTAGCAACAATTTTTTAAGAAATGAATTTTTTGGTTCAGAAATATTCCTTCTAAGTGGTAAGCTTTTTTTCTGTAAATACAATAAAAATTATAGGAAAATTTTTGGTCAGTCAACAAATATTAGGTACTTACTGTGTGTCAAACATGGCAGCTAGGTGGTATAGTGCTTGAGCATTGGGCTTGGAATCAGGGAGACTCATCTTCATGAATTCAAATCCAGGCTCAGATACTTAGTATCTGTGTGACACTGGGCAAGTCACTTAACCCTGTTTGCCTCAGTTCCTCATTTATAGAATGAGCTGGAGAAGGAAATGGTAAACCACTCCAGTATCTTTACCAAGAAACCTACCATTGGACATGACTAAAACAACTGAACAAATGTGTTAAACACTGTGTTAGTCTCTAGAGGTACAAAGAAAGGCAAAAACATGATTCCTGCTTTTAAGGAACTCACATTCTAATGGAAGAGACAATATGCAAACTATGTAAATACAAGATACATGTGTTTGTGTGCATTATATATCCACACAGTGTAAATGGGAAGTAATATCAGAACCATCTATACTGAAGTGACTCAAAAAAAATCTCCATCTTCTAAAGGAGTCCCGTGGTTTATTGGTCTCTTTCACTGACCACAAATCAATTCATAGAATCATAGGTATCTTAGGAGAATATTTTGTTTCCCTGATTTTTCTACATAACAGTTCTATCCCTTCAAAAAGCATACTTTCTTTTTTTTTCTTCTTTGAAGAACATATTTATTAAAAAGCTTTGATCTTGGAAATAAATACCATGAAAGCAGCAAATGTTGGAAGGATCAAGACTCCAAGTTGTTTTTCTCTTTTGCTGCCAATTCATCATGGCAGATATTTCATAGCAATTAAGCAAGAGCTAGAAAGACAGAACATAGATCAATATATTCTCTGTTAGTTTAGTATTTTTAAGTTTGGTTCTTACATTAAAGAAACTTATAAAAGTAAGTTCATTCTTCAAATGCTGATTGGATTAGAGCTGAGGTTTGAGAGTTTGATATCTTAATTACTAGTTAGTGATAAGGTAGGTACAAGAGATTATCTTGTTGTTTGATAATTTATAATTACATTCTAATTTGCTATTTTAGAATGACAAGATTTGCAAAGTGGAAAAAGAGAAGTTATTTTCCCTCTAAAAGAACTTGCTTCCTATCTGGTTATTCTGCTCTCATTCATCAAGATAAAATTATCAAGAGCACTCTGCTGGTTTCGTAGAATTTTCCAGACCTAGATTCATATGGAATAATTTGGAGGGAGACAGAAGTCATCCCTTTTTGCATACTGAAGGAATATGTTATACCCCCCAAAATCTTTTAGGACAACAACTGAGTAATTGGTCTCTTCAGTCCAAAAGATTTTTAATAAAAATACTTTAATGAAAAAAAAATTATAGTACAGAACTTAAAGTTGGTAAATGACAAAAAAGAAACATGAATAAATTGGAAATAGCCAAAACAATTTTAATCTCATTTAAACAGAACTCGGGGAAGCTGACTTTGTTGTTTATTTGCAAGTAGTGTTGTCTTTCCTGGTTTTAAAATCAAAAGAAGGAATTGTAGATGATTTTACTTGCTAATATGAAATAAAATTTGTCAGTTGCACAAATGACTCAAATGGCATATAAGTAATTATCCTTTGAGAATTTCAAAATTAGTTTGACCTAAACATCATTCGTTCATAAATGTTTTAAAGCTTTCTTGTGTATCTGTGAAGTTTTCCTCTTCGATTATTAATTGGCTTTTGTATCTGATTTTAGGTTCATTAAAGATATATCTGTAAAACTTTGGTTCTTCTTTATATAGACCTTATCAATTTCTTCTTGAATTGGGACAATAAAAGGCTAATTTTTTTTTCTTTTTTTTTTTTTTTTTTGCAGGGCAATGGGGGTTAAGTTACTTGCCCAAGATCACACAGCTAGCAAGTGTCAAGTGTCTAAGGTCAGATTTGAATTCAGGTCCTCTTGAATCCAAGGCCAGTGCTTTATCCACTGTGCCACCAGCTGCCCCAAAAGGCTAATATTTAATTGTTTTAATTTTTTTTTTTTTTAGTGAGGCACTTGGGGTTAAGTGACTTGCCCAGGGTCACACAGCTAGTAAGTGTTAAGTGTCTGAAGCCGGATTTGAACTCAGGTACTCCTGACTCCAGGGCCGGTGCTCTATTCACTGCGCCACCTAGCTGCCCCAAGGCTAATATTTAAAGGAAAGGTTGGAATTACAAAAGTTTAAGGAAATCTTTATTGATAGACAATCAGTACCCATGTTCACTGGAATCATAGGTGCTATTCTTTGAGATTACTCTAATCCAGAAGTTTTCCCTGAGAGGCCACAGTTTGCCTGAGCATATTTGGATTTGCTCTTGTTGTCTTGAATAGAATTGGGGGAAATTATTTATTTTTAATAATTTTGCAAATTTTAGATGAAAAATAAAGATCCATTTTTTTCTAAACCTGGCAAGAATGAGAAATCTTTTGGAATGACTTTCATCCTGTGCAGATTGATTTTCATGTTCTGCCCCAAGAAAAGTATTAAATGCCAAATTGTTCACATTTAATTAAAGCTTTTGAAAGTGAAGACTTTGCTTTTACAAAAACTCATTTTACTTTTACTACCTTTTTTGTGCTTCTGTATTCCTGTCAACTACTATTTCTGCCTTTTTAACTCAAGTACATATTGTCATGTTTTAATACAGCTCTACTATTTATGTTAATGGTTTATTTCTGCAAAAAAAAAGGCTATTTCTGATCAGGGATTATATTTGTGAAGGCATGAAATAGCCATCTATATCTAAATCCACAAAATATTAAAATGAGCATGTAAGCTAGAACAGAGAGGTTTATGTCTTATGTATTAAATCTCCTCCTGTTAATTAGTTTCTTTACAGTGGATTTAAATGTCATTTTGAAAACATTTTACCACTTTTAGGCATGTCATAAATTTTCACATCCATACAACTTGGTGTGACAGTGAGCACTCAAGATTAAATGGACATATAGCAATTTACAACTGTCAGCTTGCGTAGTATGATGCCAGAAGAACATTTGAAATAAACCAGATCAGTTTTATTGAAACTTATAATCACTTATTAATATTTTCCCCTGCTAATTTACCAGCATTTAAAAAAAATACATATGTAGGGAAAGAGATTGATTGCACCTGTAGTTTCATCATTATAAGAAGCTCCCAGTGAGGAGATTTCCTTCACCAGTGCAGATTAGATACCTTCTCTGCAGCCTATAGTCTTGAAAGTTACCTAGAGCACTTTGTAATGGGTTCACAGAGCTGGTAGATGTCAGAGATGGGACTTGAACCAAAGTCTTCCAGACTATGAGGCCAGTTCTCTATCCACTAGCCCTCACTGGCACCTATAATATGTATAGAAAAATTATGCCACATACGTCATTTTGGTCAGAAAAAAAAGAGTGAGCAAACATGTTCTTTCCAACAACCTCATGTCTATAAAAGGGTAAATTAGTGAAAGAAAGGCATACTCGTAGAGTATCAGATGTGGACGATACATTAGAGACCATATAGTCCAACCTTCATTGTTTTACATTGAAGCAAACTGAGGCCCCAAACGAATTGCCAAAGACAACATTGATTATTTAGCAATAGGACCAGAGCTAGACCTCAAGTCTTATTATTCCTGATCCAGTGCTCTTTCTAAAACTTGACAGCACCAGCATAATCGGAACAGGTGTTTTTGTTTGTTTTGCCTTTTTATCCCCCTTGGCCCATTTCAGGTACTTAATGATTCTTGTTGATTGATTTAAGGTAAATTCTTAGAATGTTATAGGATTAACCAGACTTTGTAATTAAGTACAGCTGAAAGGCCCAGATCTTTAAATAAATTATGTGCAAAAAAAGTAAAATTTTTAAAATCATTAATATAGCTAGAAAAGGAATACTGTAATTCTTCAGACTACTAATGATCACTATTAAACATAACATTTCTGAAAAGCATGGACCAATTTTAGCAAAGAATTTTGGAAGCTGATAGCTTTTTATTTAACTTTTTATTAGAGCTTGAGGTTGGGAGGCAGGGAGTGAGGTATCATTTCACTTCTTTTCAGAAATGATGGAAAATATCCAATTTTCCTTTCATGTCAAGCACTGGAGCAAACCATTTTATTTCCTTATTTTACAAATAGAAACCACACAGTGTGTTACTTTTAAAATTTCTATCAACCTCATCACTTTCTATCTTCAAGGTCGCATCAATATTCACTATAGTCATATCAAGTGACGTCTTTCTGACAATTGAGTATATTATTACTTTGGAAAGATAGGACAGGACAAACTTCTGAAGGGTTTTAAATGTCAAACAGAGGAGTTACTATTTTAGCAGCAATAGGGAGCCACTGAAATTTCTTGAGCAAAACGATCAACTTGGTCACACCTATGTTTTTGGAATAACTGTTTATGTGGAGGCCATTTTGGAAAAGGAGAGAGGATGGATACAAGGTGACCAGTTAAGTGGCTATTATAGTTGTCCAGGTAAAAGGTGATGAGGACCCAAACTAAGATATTCTGTGGTGTAAGTGGAGAAAACAGGACACAGATGCAAAAGGTGTCATTGAGGTAGAATCAATATGGCTTTGGCAACTGAATGACAAGTTTTGTCAATTATCCCTTCATAATATGTCTCATATATATGTTCCCCCTTCTCTCCTCTGATACTGCCACCACCCTGGTGCAAGCCCTTATCACCTCATGCTTGAACTATTACAGTAGTCTTCTGGTTGGTTTCCCTGGCACAAGTATCTGCTCACTCCAGTCCATGCTCCACTCAGCTATCACAGTGGATTTTCTGAAGCACATGTCTGACATATCATGCTACTCCCACTATTCAGTAAACTTCAGTGACTGTCATCTCTAGCATCAAATATAAAATCCTCTGTTTGGCATCGAAAGCCCTTCATAACCTGTACCTCCTTATCTTTTCAGGTTTCTTACACCTTACATATCCCTCCCATATATTCTGTGTTACAGTGACACTAGCCTCCTTGCTGTTCCTCAATCAAGACACTCCATCCCAAACAGCAGGCATTCTCATCGGTGGTCTCTCCCATGCCTGGAATTGCCTTTCCTCCTCATCTCTACCTCCCAACTTCCTTCAGATCTCAGCTAATACTTTCTTCTACAGGAAGCCTTTCCCAGTTCCGCTGAATTCTAGTGCCTTCCTTCTATTGATTATTTCCTATTTATCCTGTATTTAATTTGTTTGTATGTAGTTGTTTACATGTTTTCTCTGCCAGTAGACTGTGAGCTGCTGGAGAGCAATCTTTTACCTTTCTTTATATTCCTTCCCCTTAGCACAGTGCCTCACACGCAATAGATGCTTAATGTTTTTTGATTAACAGAATGAAGGAATATGGATAGTAATTGAAAGAGTCACGGAGGGGCAACTAGGTGGCACAGTGGATAGAGCACTGGCCCTGGATTCAGGAGGACCTGTGTTCAAATCCAGCCTCAGACACTTAATACTTACTAGCTGTGTGACCCTGGGCAAGTCACTTAAACCCAATTGCCCCGCAAAAAAAAAAAAAAAAAAAGTCATGGATGAATGGTGGGTTGTAGACTAAAATAACAAGAAGATTTATAGCATCCTTTGCAAAAATAGGAAGGTCGTGTTTTAACAATGAGTTTTGTTTTGACCACATTGAACTGCCCATAGGACAGAGGTGGAAATATTCATCAGGCCACTCAAGATGTGGAACTGGAGTTCAGGAAAAGACATGAGGGCTGGATATTCAGAAAAGAGATAGTTCAACATTTAGCAGCTGATGAGATCACCAAGAGAAAGTAGAGAAGATAACCCAGGACAGAGTCCTCAGGTACAACTGTACCTAGGATAGCGTTAATGTTCCCGCTAAGGATAATAGACCATAGATTCAGAGCTGAAAAGAACCTTAAAGTTCCTCTTGTCCAACTATTTCACTTTATACATGAGGAAAACAAGGCCTAGAGTAATTAGGGGATTTTCCCAAGTTCTCAGAGCCTTGATTCAAGTCCAAGTACCTTGTCTCCAAATTCAGTGAACTTTTTTTTTTCCGGGGTGGGGGAGGGCAGAGGGGGGTGACAATGAGAATTAAGTGACTTGCCCAGGGTCACACAGCTACTAAGTGTCAAGTGTCTGAGGTTGGATTTGAACTTAGGCCCTCCTGAATCCAGGGCCAGTGCTTTATTCACTGTGCCACCTAGCTGCCCCACAGTGTACTTTCTACTATACTAAGTTGCCTTCTAAGAAGGATTCATAGTGATAGGCGCACCACAACAGAGTAGTGTCAGGAAAACATAGGAGGAATGCAGTCACCAGTGTCAAACACTTCAGAATTGTCAAAAAGTGTCAGGATCTTAGAAAGATCAGTTTCCCTTGTAGTGGTGAATATGGAAGTCAAATTGCAAGGTATCGAGAAGTGTTTGAAAGATGGAAAAAATAGAGACAAAATATATAGATAACCATATATGTGTAGTGTGTGTGTGTGTGTGTGTGTGTGTGTGTGTGTGTGTATTAGTTGTGAAAGTCAGGAAAGATATAGGAATCCATTGGGGTTAGCAAGTGAAAGATTTGTGAAGATGGAAGGGATTTGGGCACATTTGAAGTTGGGAGGGAAAGAACCCATAGATAAGAGAAGGTTGAAAATTAGCAAGAGAAGAGAGGATTGAAGAGGTAAGAGAGAGAAAGAGACATAAGGAATCAAGGATACTAGAAGAGTTGGGTTTGCATTTAGAAAGGGAAAACCATTTAATCCTCTGAGACTGGAGCAAAGGAAGAGAGACCTAGAGCCATCGAGTGATATTGAAGTGATTTGAAATGTGCAGTTGAGGTTTCAGTATTTTCAGTGAAATCAAAGACTTTGAACCCTCTGCTGAGGTGGAATTGTCAGTGACCTGAGAAGAAAAGGTTTGGAATAGTAGCTGCGTGTGTGGTAGCAAGTAGATCAAGGAAGAGTAGAAGAATTGTTGTGAAAGATTCATGGCCCTTTTAAGATTGAATAACCCAAACTTGTAATAGAACTAATGAGCACAGTTGTATAACTTCTTTCAGTGGAGTCACAGTTTAAATAAAATAAATAAAATATTTAAATGAAATAAAAATAAAATTTTAAATTTATTTCTGAAACTGCATTTATTTCTAAGTCACATGCCTATTTTTTTCCATTTAGTTGGGGGGGGCAGGGCAATGAAGGTTAAGTGACTTCCCCATGGTCACACAGCAAGTGTCTGAGGTCGGATTTGAACTCAAGTCCCCCTCAATCCAGGGCCAGTGCTTTATCCACTGTGTCACCTAGCTGCCCCCTTTTGACCAGATTAATATAGTCTTTGAACGAGTTGAAGATTTAATCTTATGTGAAAGTACACTAAATTTTTTTGAATGGCAGCAGACTCATGTCATTTCTTTTGGCAGATGGAGATGGACAAACTGATCACTTATTGCCAGGCTGTGAAGATGAAAACTGCCAGAGAAGTGCCATCTACTTAGCTAAACCAGGAATAATTAATCAGGTATACAACCACTGTTTTGCTAAGGAAAACATAATGAAATGGGGAAAAGAACCTGTAGTGCATGAAGGAGGAACCAAAATAGCCCTGAAACAATTTTTTTTAAAAAAGCAAAGCCCATTCTCACTCTTTTGTTAATAAATTTAAATTCTTTTTTTATTGACTAGTTAAGTTATGCAGGGTTAATAAGGGGTGCAGGGAACTGTTCAATACCAAATACCATTCTGATGGAGAAAACTCTGATAAGCCAAATAATATATGTAACAACATTACATTTATTGTGTATATTCGAAAACCAGTTTCCTGCTAAAAAGTAAACACAGTAAATAAGAGCTGTTTAGAAACCATCATATTTGTGTTTAAGAACAATATTCTTCTATCTGGTATTAAATATAGTGATTCATTGTCTTCCAATATTCAAACTATGCATTTTACCTTTATATCTGTCACAGAAACAGTTCAGAGCATGATAGTAGAAGTAAAGGAGTGATGTGGAAATGATGGGCATATATTTTCACATTTTAATAATAACTAGAAGAGCCCAAGCATCTAAAATACAATTACAAAATAAAGGCAGCTGTTCCCTGGCTAGTGGTGATCAAAATAAAAAGTTGATTATACTGTGAAACTTATCTAGAAGACCAGTCACATATTGTGCCTGTGTTGAATTAATTGTTCTTCCATCTCCTTTTCTCGTAATTCATTAACTTGCTTTCAAGTCTTTAAAGTTTGAAATCATGAGAAATAGCATTGGTTCAACTAACACCTCAGGCCTGGTTTCACATCAGTGTAATTACAGCCTGGATTCAAGTTACAGGTAATGTTAACTGTAGTTCAGAAGCCATAAAATCATTACTCTGTGAGTAAAGAAATGTCATGCAGCTTAAGAAACTGTTAGGGGTCACATTAAATGAAAGTTCTTGTTCTGTTATTTAGTGTTAGAAATACTAGCATAATAGGGACTCTTCTTCAGAGCATATCATCAGAACAACTCATTTTTATTTTGTTAGATTTTCTTTTTTGGTGCTGAGAACTGAAACTTGAGACCTCATTAGAGGTCTAAAGATCTCAAATCCTGCATGAATTTGGTGTCAAGCTCATCTCTTACACCTCCTACCTAGGTGACGTCACCTTGCTTTGCCCCTTTTTTTATGTGTAAAATGAGGGAGTTAAACTAAATAATCCCTAAAATCCTTCCATGGCTAAGTCCTATGGCACTATGAGATGTTCTGTCTCATGTCATTTTTCATCATTAAGTTGGTAACTAAGATAATCAACATTAAGGCAGCCTCGTATGAGCAATGGATGCAGAAGTAGAAGACCATGTCAGAAATTTGATTACTCCATGCATTGTGACTTTGGAAAAGTCACTTTACCTCTTGAGGCCTCAGTTTCTTCATCTGTAAAATGAAGACTTCCTCTTTGCTTGATCTTCAAGTTTTCTTCCAACTTTAAGTTCTTTGAACCTATGAAATTCACTATTTTTTAAAAAATATTTTAATGAAAATCTGAAAGTCATTTATAACTTTTAAAAACATTTATCATCTGGGGCAGCTAGGTGGCGTAGTGGATAGAGCACTGGCCCTGGAGTCAGGAGTACCTGAGTTCAAATCCGGCCTCAGACACTTAACACTTACTAGCTGTGTGACCTTAGGCAAGTCACTTGACCCCAACTGCCTCACAAAAAAAAAAAAAAAAAAAAAAAAAAAAACATTTATCATCTTTAAGTTGGGGAGTTTTATGAGATGTTCTGACTCCCTGAATAACCTTTAAGGTTTTTGAGGCACTCTGTGGACTGAGCCTTTTTATAAGAGCCCTTTTTAACATAGTATGGCTTTGAGTCATGTAAATGAGCCACCTGCTTAAAGAGGAAAAAAAAAATCTGTTGGCATGTTTGGTCTCCTGCCATTTCAGTCAGTCAAGTAAATGCACCTGCTTCTATTTGGATATGATCATATTATTTTCTGGCATTTCTTAACTTTTTATTATAGACACAAATATATTTTAATTGGCATACTTTCTACTCTTACATTTTTATTTCCATTTTGAGATGTAATAACTGGTAGTTTGGGCCACTCAGAAGGGAGAGTTTTCTCAAACCTTACTTCCCAATTAGTATTCCCTTTCTGTGGTCTCCATTGAAGTCAGTATTGAAAAGGAAAGAGTGAAATAACTCTAGATCCCAATACTTGTGGTAGTAGAGATCACTCTCCCAAGTAAAGATCAACCTTTCACTTTCAGTGAAGAAAATGTCAGTTCAACATGTTATTAGAGAAAACTCAGTGCTAGCTGAATCTGAAGTTGACAGCTAATATTATCTTTGTAGAATTACAGGCACAAAAAGAAAGTGGAAAAGGCACTTTCAGTCTAAATTTTCTTGAGATGATGGCCAAAAATAAATACCATTTGAAGCTGAATGCACATTTTGCTTTAGTTTAAAAATTAATTTTGCACCCCTTAAAATGTAGATCCTATTTCCTTCCACCCAGACCCAAATTGTTAGAAAAGGGGCATTTTGGGTTAAAAGAATTTAAAATCCCTACCAACAGTTCTTAATCTGGACTAGGCCAAGTGAACATGGCTAAAGATGAATGTAATTCCAGAAGGAAGCTATATAGTTTTTTGAAAATATTACACATTTTTCCTAAAAGTAAGCAGGTTGCCGTATTCATTATTGTAAACAAAAGAACTAGATTATCTTAAGAATGTAAGAATATGCTTAGGAATGAACATATGAAATTAACAAAAAATGTAATCATTTTAAAAAACAATAAATGGGGAATATTTTTGTGAATAAATCCATAAACACTAACTTTTTTTTTAAATCTCAGTGGATTCCAGTGATACAAGATTTCAGCTACAAGGGCACAGTCTGGGGCTTTGTGCCATTTTATCATGAACAGCTACCAACTGAGATACCCATTCCAATTACCCTTCACATTGGAGACTACAACATGGATGGCTATCCAGATGCTCTTGCCATACTAAGGAATACATCTGGAAGGTAATTTAAGTGAAAAGTACTTAAAAATTCAAGTCTTACATTCTCCCTCTTTGGGAACTGGACATTACCCAAATATACTCCATTCATATAAGCATGTAACACAAAGGACCTAATTCTTATTTATTTCCACACTCCTTGAACTTTTCTTGAGTGATTAGCATTCCTATTTATTTGCATGGAGTCTTTTTGTGCAGAAGAGAAATGAGCATCTGATCCAGAGTAAAAAGCTTATTTTTCACTCCATAGAACTTGCCATTAAAATGGTCTTAATTTTTGTAGAACATTGTGCCATTTACCCAATTGCATTTTTGCATCACTTCTTCTGTAATGGAACTGAAAATGAATGAAACTACTTTTAGAAAGGTTTATCATGACTGTTTTATATTAGAATTTTTAGATGGTCTTTATAAGTTTAAAAAAAACTCAAAGGAATTTGTTGCA